>NC_092153.1:34016607-34359940 GCF_045791955.1 Oncorhynchus clarkii lewisi
GCATTAACCCTTAAACAGTAAAACAGGGTTTTTTGATCTCACAGATTACAATGACTTCTCTCCCCATAGGAATACATTGCCTGCACCCCTAAATTCAACCTGAAGCCTATGTGGGTTATGAATGCCGTATGAACCTGTCATCGATAACAGTCCATCAGGCCACTATGAGGTCTACCTGTGTCGATTCTAAGCTTCCTGGACCAACCGGAAGTGGTTAAAATCACCCTAAAAGTGTATATCCATACAATGCCTGCAGTTTGATAGACATAGTGCATTCAACCCTGTGTAAATCAGTCAGTTCTTAACGTAAGGACTTAAAACTCAGGATTCTGTAAAAGCATACCCCAATGAGGATATGTGTTGACTTATAGCTTCCTGTGCCAACCGGAAGTGCCATAATTGGTGTCACAGGGGCTGTTTCGAAGGGTTAAAAAAGTCACATCTTTCCAAAACTTCATATGTGTGATTAGGCAACCCCCATGAACTGTAAATCAGTCATTTTTCCCATAAAATTTCAAAGGAAAACTAAATCACACAGACACACAACTTGGAAGGAGGGACGTATTGGGGTGCGTAGAGACAGACAGTGCCTGCAATAGTTAGCTTTGTTCGAGCTAAAAAAGAACCGTCCGACCTAGAGTTCTGAAACTTTAGAAACCTGTTCTAGACCTCAGGTCGATAGTGCGTGGTGAGTTACGTGGCTCTAGAAGGTTCTCGGACCGAGAAACAGCCTCGTACATTTGCAATGACTTCAATTCATTTTGACCATTACGAAAATGACGACATTTAGAAAAGTCTCAGAGACGCAAGACTAGGTGCATTGAAACCGGCTCGGCCCATAGAGACGGACCCCAACGTTTCTGTCCGATAGCTCATTCAAGGACCCCATAGCAAGGCATGGAAAAAAGTGGATTTTCAGCACCAATTAGGGTTTTGCTCGGGCACCGAAGGACCTATCGAGCCAAAACTCGGGATTCGGGGTCGCCTCACATAGGCCTACACATAATGTTCGAACTGGACCCGCAGCTAGAACGTAACTATGTGTTTTACGTTTTTATTATGTTTTAAACTGAAGGCGCTGTGAATTATGGGCCTGCTCTGACATATGTGATAGTTGGCTTCTAAATGAGTTGGAAAAAGTGGGTTTGGTGTCAATTGATATCAGTTTGGTGTCAGAATGACATCTAATTGACTGATGGACACTGACTTGCTAGTTGACTTTTGTACATTTGCAATATGTTTAAACGGAGAGGGACCATCCCCAAAATGGCATTCTGAAATCAACACAAAAAATGGCATCACCATAGACTCCAGACTGTGCCGAGTTCAACGAGACGCCCCGCTTGACCGTAGCTCGCTCTGAGTGCAGCGACCTTGAAAAAAAGAAGGCCAAAATGAAGCCTGGCCCTCAATGTCATTTGCTTTTGGGTGACAGTGAGAGAACCGTTAGGGTGAGAAGCACAATTCGACCTCAGGTACGTTCCTAAGGTCCTCCCGATCCGTGCAAGCCTAACCTCGACCGTGTGGCATTAACCCTTAACAGTTAAAAGTAGGTGTTTACTTCAAACAGTTTGCATTGACTTCTCTCCCCATAGGAATACATTGCCTGCACCCCTAAATTCAACCGGAAGCCTATGTGGGTTATGAATGCTGTATGAACCTGTCATCGATGACAGTCCATCAGGCCACTATGAGGTCTACCTGTGTCGATTCTAAGCTTCCTGGACCAACCGGAAGTGGTTAAATTCACCCTAAAAGTGTTTTGAAACACATAACCTGTCATTATGAAAATCACTGCATTCAACCCTGTGTAGATCAGTCAATTCTTAACTTAAAGACTTAAAACTCAGGATTCTGTAAGAGACTACCTCAGTCAAGACATGTGTTTACTTATAGCTTCCTGTGCCAACCGGAAGTGCCTTTAATTGGGTCACACTGTCTGTTTTGAAGGGTTAAAAAAGTCACATCTCTCCAAAACTTCATATGTGTGACTAGGTAACCCTCCTGAACTGTAAATCAGTCATTTCTCCCAACAGATGTCAAATAAAAGCTCTCTCACACACACACACAGCAAGGATGGAGTGAAAAGGTGTGGTGCTTAAAGACACAGAGAGCAGGCAATGGCATTACCATAATCCCTAGGCCGTGCAGAGTTCATCGAGATATCCCGCTTGACTGTAGCTCGCTCGGTCTAAGCGCAGCGACCATTAGAAAAGTAGGCCCAAAATGAAGCCTGCCCCACAACGTCATTTGCTTTTGGGTGACAGTGAGAGAACCGTTAGGGTGAGAAGCACAATTCGACCTCAGGTACGTTCCTAATGTCCTCCCGATCCGTGCAAGCCTAACCTTGACCGTGTGGCATTAACCCTTAAACAGTAAAACGGTTTTTTGATCTCACAGATTACAATGACTTCTCTCCCCATAGGAATACATTGCCTGCACCCCTAAATTCAACCTGAAGCCTATGTGGGTTATGAATGCCGTATGAACCTGTCATCGATAACAGTCCATCAGGCCACTATGAGGTCTACCTGTGTCGATTCTAAGCTTCCTGGACCAACCGGAAGTGGTTAAAATCACCCTAAAAGTGTATATCCATACAATGCCTGCAGTTTGATAGACATAGTGCATTCAACCCTGTGTAAATCAGTCAGTTCTTAACGTAAGGACTTAAAACTCAGGATTCTGTAAAAGCATACCCCAATGAGGATATGTGTTGACTTATAGCTTCCTGTGCCAACCGGAAGTGCCATAATTGGTGTCACAGGGGCTGTTTCGAAGGGTTAAAAAAGTCACATCTTTCCAAAACTTCATATGTGTGATTAGGCAACCCCCATGAACTGTAAATCAGTCATTTTTCCCATAAAATTTCAAAGGAAAACTAAATCACACAGACACAAAACTTGGAAGGAGGGACGTATTGGGGTGCGTAGAGACAGACAGTGCCTGCAATAGTTAGCTTTGTTCGAGCTAAAAAAGAACCGTCCGACCTAGAGTTCTGAAACTTTAGAAACCTGTTCTAGACCTCAGGTCGATAGTGCGTGGTGAGTTACGTGGCTCTAGAAGGTTCTCGGACCGAGAAACAGCCTCGTACATTTGCAATGACTTCAATTCATTTTGACCATTACGAAAATGACGACATTTAGAAAAGTCTCAGAGACGCAAGACTAGGTGCATTGAAACCGGCTCGGCCCATAGAGACGGACCCCAACGTTTCTGTCCGATAGCTCATTCAAGGACCCCATAGCAAGGCATGGAAAAAAGTGGATTTTCAGCACCAATTAGGGTTTTGCTCGGGCACCGAAGGACCTATCGAGCCAAAACTCGGGATTCGGGGTCGCCTCACATAGGCCTACACATAATGTTCGAACTGGACCCGCAGCTAGAACGTAACTATGTGTTTTACGTTTTTATTATGTTTTAAACTGAAGGCGCTGTGAATTATGGGCCTGCTCTGACATATGTGATAGTTGGCTTCTAAATGAGTTGGAAAAAGTGGGTTTGGTGTCAATTGATATCAGTTTGGTGTCAGAATGACATCTAATTGACTGATGGACACTGACTTGCTAGTTGACTTTTGTACATTTGCAATATGTTTAAACGGAGAGGGACCATCCCCAAAATGGCATTCTGAAATCAACACAAAAAATGGCATCACCATAGACTCCAGACTGTGCCGAGTTCAACGAGACGCCCCGCTTGACCGTAGCTCGCTCTGAGTGCAGCGACCTTGAAAAAAAGAAGGCCAAAATGAAGCCTGGCCCTCAATGTCATTTGCTTTTGGGTGACAGTGAGAGAACCGTTAGGGTGAGAAGCACAATTCGACCTCAGGTACGTTCCTAAGGTCCTCCCGATCCGTGCAAGCCTAACCTCGACCGTGTGGCATTAACCCTTAACAGTTAAAAGTAGGTGTTTACTTCAAACAGTTTGCATTGACTTCTCTCCCCATAGGAATACATTGCCTGCACCCCTAAATTCAACCGGAAGCCTATGTGGGTTATGAATGCTGTATGAACCTGTCATCGATGACAGTCCATCAGGCCACTATGAGGTCTACCTGTGTCGATTCTAAGCTTCCTGGACCAACCGGAAGTGGTTAAATTCACCCTAAAAGTGTTTTGAAACACATAACCTGTCATTATGAAAATCACTGCATTCAACCCTGTGTAGATCAGTCAATTCTTAACTTAAAGACTTAAAACTCAGGATTCTGTAAGAGACTACCTCAGTCAAGACATGTGTTTACTTATAGCTTCCTGTGCCAACCGGAAGTGCCTTTAATTGGGTCACACTGTCTGTTTTGAAGGGTTAAAAAAGTCACATCTCTCCAAAACTTCATATGTGTGACTAGGTAACCCTCCTGAACTGTAAATCAGTAATTTCTCCCAACAGATGTCAAAGAAAAGCTCTCTCACACACACACAGCAAGGATGGAGTGAAAAAGTGCGGTGCTTAAATACACAGAGAGCAGGCAATGGCATTACCATAATCCCTAGGCCGTGCAGAGTTCATCGAGATATCCCGCTTGACTGTAGCTCGCTCGGTCTAAGCGCAGCGACCATTAGAAAAGTAGGCCCAAAATGAAGCCTGCCCCACAACGTCATTTGCTTTTGGGTGACAGTGAGAGAACCGTTAGGGTGAGAAGCACAATTCGACCTCAGGTACGTTCCTAAGGTCCTCCCGATCCGTGCAAGCCTAACCTTGACCGTGTGGCATTAACCCTTAAACAGTAAAACGGTTTTTGGATCTCACAGATTACAATGACTTCTCTCCCCATATGAATACATTGCCTGCACCCCTAAATTCAACCTGAAGCCTATGTGGGTTATGAATGCCGTATGAACCTGTCATCGATAACAGTCCATCAGGCCACTATGAGGTCTACCTGTGTCGATTCTAAGCTTCCTGGACCAACCGGAAGTGGTTAAAATCACCCTAAAAGTGTATATCCATACAATGCCTGCAGTTTGATAGACATAGTGCATTCAACCCTGTGTAAATCAGTCAGTTCTTAACGTAAGGACTTAAAACTCAGGATTCTGTAAAAGCATACCCCAATGAGGATATGTGTTGACTTATAGCTTCCTGTGCCAACCGGAAGTGCCATAATTGGTGTCACAGGGGCTGTTTCGAAGGGTTAAAAAAGTCACATCTTTCCAAAACTTCATATGTGTGATTAGGCAACCCCCATGAACTGTAAATCAGTCATTTTTCCCATAAAATTTCAAAGGAAAACTAAATCACACAGACACAAAACTTGGAAGGAGGGACGTATTGGGGTGCGTAGAGACAGACAGTGCCTGCAATAGTTAGCTTTGTTCGAGCTAAAAAAGAACCGTCCGACCTAGAGTTCTGAAACTTTAGAAACCTGTTCTAGACCTCAGGTCGATAGTGCGTGGTGAGTTACGTGGCTCTAGAAGGTTCTCGGACCGAGAAACAGCCTCGTACATTTGCAATGACTTCAATTCATTTTGACCATTACGAAAATGACGACATTTAGAAAAGTCTCAGAGACGCAAGACTAGGTGCATTGAAACCGGCTCGGCCCATAGAGACGGACCCCAACGTTTCTGTCCGATAGCTCATTCAAGGACCCCATAGCAAGGCATGGAAAAAAGTGGATTTTCAGCACCAATTAGGGTTTTGCTCGGGCACCGAAGGACCTATCGAGCCAAAACTCGGGATTCGGGGTCGCCTCACATAGGCCTACACATAATGTTCGAACTGGACCCGCAGCTAGAACGTAACTATGTGTTTTACGTTTTTATTATGTTTTAAACTGAAGGCGCTGTGAATTATGGGCCTGCTCTGACATATGTGATAGTTGGCTTCTAAATGAGTTGGAAAAAGTGGGTTTGGTGTCAATTGATATCAGTTTGGTGTCAGAATGACATCTAATTGACTGATGGACACTGACTTGCTAGTTGACTTTTGTACATTTGCAATATGTTTAAACGGAGAGGGACCATCCCCAAAATGGCATTCTGAAATCAACACAAAAAATGGCATCACCATAGACTCCAGACTGTGCCGAGTTCAACGAGACGCCCCGCTTGACCGTAGCTCGCTCTGAGTGCAGCGACCTTGAAAAAAAGAAGGCCAAAATGAAGCCTGGCCCTCAATGTCATTTGCTTTTGGGTGACAGTGAGAGAACCGTTAGGGTGAGAAGCACAATTCGACCTCAGGTACGTTCCTAAGGTCCTCCCGATCCGTGCAAGCCTAACCTCGACCGTGTGGCATTAACCCTTAACAGTTAAAAGTAGGTGTTTACTTCAAACAGTTTGCATTGACTTCTCTCCCCATAGGAATACATTGCCTGCACCCCTAAATTCAACCGGAAGCCTATGTGGGTTATGAATGCTGTATGAACCTGTCATCGATGACAGTCCATCAGGCCACTATGAGGTCTACCTGTGTCGATTCTAAGCTTCCTGGACCAACCGGAAGTGGTTAAATTCACCCTAAAAGTGTTTTGAAACACATAACCTGTCATTATGAAAATCACTGCATTCAACCCTGTGTAGATCAGTCAATTCTTAACTTAAAGACTTAAAACTCAGGATTCTGTAAGAGACTACCTCAGTCAAGACATGTGTTTACTTATAGCTTCCTGTGCCAACCGGAAGTGCCTTTAATTGGGTCACACTGTCTGTTTTGAAGGGTTAAAAAAGTCACATCTCTCCAAAACTTCATATGTGTGACTAGGTAACCCTCCTGAACTGTAAATCAGTAATTTCTCCCAACAGATGTCAAAGAAAAGCTCTCTCACACACACACAGCAAGGATGGAGTGAAAAAGTGCGGTGCTTAAATACACAGAGAGCAGGCAATGGCATTACCATAATCCCTAGGCCGTGCAGAGTTCATCGAGATATCCCGCTTGACTGTAGCTCGCTCGGTCTAAGCGCAGCGACCATTAGAAAAGTAGGCCCAAAATGAAGCCTGCCCCACAACGTCATTTGCTTTTGGGTGACAGTGAGAGAACCGTTAGGGTGAGAAGCACAATTCGACCTCAGGTACGTTCCTAAGGTCCTCCCGATCCGTGCAAGCCTAACCTTGACCGTGTGGCATTAACCCTTAAACAGTAAAACGGTTTTTGGATCTCACAGATTACAATGACTTCTCTCCCCATATGAATACATTGCCTGCACCCCTAAATTCAACCTGAAGCCTATGTGGGTTATGAATGCCGTATGAACCTGTCATCGATAACAGTCCATCAGGCCACTATGAGGTCTACCTGTGTCGATTCTAAGCTTCCTGGACCAACCGGAAGTGGTTAAAATCACCCTAAAAGTGTATATCCATACAATGCCTGCAGTTTGATAGACATAGTGCATTCAACCCTGTGTAAATCAGTCAGTTCTTAACGTAAGGACTTAAAACTCAGGATTCTGTAAAAGCATACCCCAATGAGGATATGTGTTGACTTATAGCTTCCTGTGCCAACCGGAAGTGCCATAATTGGTGTCACAGGGGCTGTTTCGAAGGGTTAAAAAAGTCACATCTTTCCAAAACTTCATATGTGTGATTAGGCAACCCCCATGAACTGTAAATCAGTCATTTTTCCCATAAAATTTCAAAGGAAAACTAAATCACACAGACACAAAACTTGGAAGGAGGGACGTATTGGGGTGCGTAGAGACAGACAGTGCCTGCAATAGTTAGCTTTGTTCGAGCTAAAAAAGAACCGTCCGACCTAGAGTTCTGAAACTTTAGAAACCTGTTCTAGACCTCAGGTCGATAGTGCGTGGTGAGTTACGTGGCTCTAGAAGGTTCTCGGACCGAGAAACAGCCTCGTACATTTGCAATGACTTCAATTCATTTTGACCATTACGAAAATGACGACATTTAGAAAAGTCTCAGAGACGCAAGACTAGGTGCATTGAAACCGGCTCGGCCCATAGAGACGGACCCCAACGTTTCTGTCCGATAGCTCATTCAAGGACCCCATAGCAAGGCATGGAAAAAAGTGGATTTTCAGCACCAATTAGGGTTTTGCTCGGGCACCGAAGGACCTATCGAGCCAAAACTCGGGATTCGGGGTCGCCTCACATAGGCCTACACATAATGTTCGAACTGGACCCGCAGCTAGAACGTAACTATGTGTTTTACGTTTTTATTATGTTTTAAACTGAAGGCGCTGTGAATTATGGGCCTGCTCTGACATATGTGATAGTTGGCTTCTAAATGAGTTGGAAAAAGTGGGTTTGGTGTCAATTGATATCAGTTTGGTGTCAGAATGACATCTAATTGACTGATGGACACTGACTTGCTAGTTGACTTTTGTACATTTGCAATATGTTTAAACGGAGAGGGACCATCCCCAAAATGGCATTCTGAAATCAACACAAAAAATGGCATCACCATAGACTCCAGACTGTGCCGAGTTCAACGAGACGCCCCGCTTGACCGTAGCTCGCTCTGAGTGCAGCGACCTTGAAAAAAAGAAGGCCAAAATGAAGCCTGGCCCTCAATGTCATTTGCTTTTGGGTGACAGTGAGAGAACCGTTAGGGTGAGAAGCACAATTCGACCTCAGGTACGTTCCTAAGGTCCTCCCGATCCGTGCAAGCCTAACCTCGACCGTGTGGCATTAACCCTTAACAGTTAAAAGTAGGTGTTTACTTCAAACAGTTTGCATTGACTTCTCTCCCCATAGGAATACATTGCCTGCACCCCTAAATTCAACCGGAAGCCTATGTGGGTTATGAATGCTGTATGAACCTGTCATCGATGACAGTCCATCAGGCCACTATGAGGTCTACCTGTGTCGATTCTAAGCTTCCTGGACCAACCGGAAGTGGTTAAATTCACCCTAAAAGTGTTTTGAAACACATAACCTGTCATTATGAAAATCACTGCATTCAACCCTGTGTAGATCAGTCAATTCTTAACTTAAAGACTTAAAACTCAGGATTCTGTAAGAGACTACCTCAGTCAAGACATGTGTTTACTTATAGCTTCCTGTGCCAACCGGAAGTGCCTTTAATTGGGTCACACTGTCTGTTTTGAAGGGTTAAAAAAGTCACATCTCTCCAAAACTTCATATGTGTGACTAGGTAACCCTCCTGAACTGTAAATCAGTAATTTCTCCCAACAGATGTCAAAGAAAAGCTCTCTCACACACACACAGCAAGGATGGAGTGAAAAAGTGCGGTGCTTAAATACACAGAGAGCAGGCAATGGCATTACCATAATCCCTAGGCCGTGCAGAGTTCATCGAGATATCCCGCTTGACTGTAGCTCGCTCGGTCTAAGCGCAGCGACCATTAGAAAAGTAGGCCCAAAATGAAGCCTGCCCCACAACGTCATTTGCTTTTGGGTGACAGTGAGAGAACCGTTAGGGTGAGAAGCACAATTCGACCTCAGGTACGTTCCTAAGGTCCTCCCGATCCGTGCAAGCCTAACCTTGACCGTGTGGCATTAACCCTTAAACAGTAAAACGGTTTTTGGATCTCACAGATTACAATGACTTCTCTCCCCATAGGAATACATTGCCTGCACCCCTAAATTCAACCTGAAGCCTATGTGGGTTATGAATGCCGTATGAACCTGTCATCGATAACAGTCCATCAGGCCACTATGAGGTCTACCTGTGTCGATTCTAAGCTTCCTGGACCAACCGGAAGTGGTTAAAATCACCCTAAAAGTGTATATCCATACAATGCCTGCAGTTTGATAGACATAGTGCATTCAACCCTGTGTAAATCAGTCAGTTCTTAACGTAAGGACTTAAAACTCAGGATTCTGTAAAAGCATACCCCAATGAGGATATGTGTTGACTTATAGCTTCCTGTGCCAACCGGAAGTGCCATAATTGGTGTCACAGGGGCTGTTTCGAAGGGTTAAAAAAGTCACATCTTTCCAAAACTTCATATGTGTGATTAGGCAACCCCCATGAACTGTAAATCAGTCATTTTTCCCATAAAATTTCAAAGGAAAACTAAATCACACAGACACACAACTTGGAAGGAGGGACGTATTGGGGTGCGTAGAGACAGACAGTGCCTGCAATAGTTAGCTTTGTTCGAGCTAAAAAAGAACCGTCCGACCTAGAGTTCTGAAACTTTAGAAACCTGTTCTAGACCTCAGGTCGATAGTGCGTGGTGAGTTACGTGGCTCTAGAAGGTTCTCGGACCGAGAAACAGCCTCGTACATTTGCAATGACTTCAATTCATTTTGACCATTACGAAAATGACGACATTTAGAAAAGTCTCAGAGACGCAAGACTAGGTGCATTGAAACCGGCTCGGCCCATAGAGACGGACCCCAACGTTTCTGTCCGATAGCTCATTCAAGGACCCCATAGCAAGGCATGGAAAAAAGTGGATTTTCAGCACCAATTAGGGTTTTGCTCGGGCACCGAAGGACCTATCGAGCCAAAACTCGGGATTCGGGGTCGCCTCACATAGGCCTACACATAATGTTCGAACTGGACCCGCAGCTAGAACGTAACTATGTGTTTTACGTTTTTATTATGTTTTAAACTGAAGGCGCTGTGAATTATGGGCCTGCTCTGACATATGTGATAGTTGGCTTCTAAATGAGTTGGAAAAAGTGGGTTTGGTGTCAATTGATATCAGTTTGGTGTCAGAATGACATCTAATTGACTGATGGACACTGACTTGCTAGTTGACTTTTGTACATTTGCAATATGTTTAAACGGAGAGGGACCATCCCCAAAATGGCATTCTGAAATCAACACAAAAAATGGCATCACCATAGACTCCAGACTGTGCCGAGTTCAACGAGACGCCCCGCTTGACCGTAGCTCGCTCTGAGTGCAGCGACCTTGAAAAAAAGAAGGCCAAAATGAAGCCTGGCCCTCAATGTCATTTGCTTTTGGGTGACAGTGAGAGAACCGTTAGGGTGAGAAGCACAATTCGACCTCAGGTACGTTCCTAAGGTCCTCCCGATCCGTGCAAGCCTAACCTCGACCGTGTGGCATTAACCCTTAACAGTTAAAAGTAGGTGTTTACTTCAAACAGTTTGCATTGACTTCTCTCCCCATAGGAATACATTGCCTGCACCCCTAAATTCAACCGGAAGCCTATGTGGGTTATGAATGCTGTATGAACCTGTCATCGATGACAGTCCATCAGGCCACTATGAGGTCTACCTGTGTCGATTCTAAGCTTCCTGGACCAACCGGAAGTGGTTAAATTCACCCTAAAAGTGTTTTGAAACACATAACCTGTCATTATGAAAATCACTGCATTCAACCCTGTGTAGATCAGTCAATTCTTAACTTAAAGACTTAAAACTCAGGATTCTGTAAGAGACTACCTCAGTCAAGACATGTGTTTACTTATAGCTTCCTGTGCCAACCGGAAGTGCCTTTAATTGGGTCACACTGTCTGTTTTGAAGGGTTAAAAAAGTCACATCTCTCCAAAACTTCATATGTGTGACTAGGTAACCCTCCTGAACTGTAAATCAGTAATTTCTCCCAACAGATGTCAAAGAAAAGCTCTCTCACACACACACAGCAAGGATGGAGTGAAAAAGTGCGGTGCTTAAAGACACAGAGAGCAGGCAATGGCATTACCATAATCCCTAGGCCGTGCAGAGTTCATCGAGATATCCCGCTTGACTGTAGCTCGCTCGGTCTAAGCGCAGCGACCATTAGAAAAGTAGGCCCAAAATGAAGCCTGCCCCACAACGTCATTTGCTTTTGGGTGACAGTGAGAGAACCGTTAGGGTGAGAAGCACAATTCGACCTCAGGTACGTTCCTAAGGTCCTCCCGATCCGTGCAAGCCTAACCTTGACCGTGTGGCATTAACCCTTAAACAGTAAAACGGTTTTTTGATCTCACAGATTACAATGACTTCTCTCCCCATAGGAATACATTGCCTGCACCCCTAAATTCAACCTGAAGCCTATGTGGGTTATGAATGCCGTATGAACCTGTCATCGATAACAGTCCATCAGGCCACTATGAGGTCTACCTGTGTCGATTCTAAGCTTCCTGGACCAACCGGAAGTGGTTAAAATCACCCTAAAAGTGTATATCCATACAATGCCTGCAGTTTGATAGACATAGTGCATTCAACCCTGTGTAAATCAGTCAGTTCTTAACGTAAGGACTTAAAACTCAGGATTCTGTAAAAGCATACCCCAATGAGGATATGTGTTGACTTATAGCTTCCTGTGCCAACCGGAAGTGCCATAATTGGTGTCACAGGGGCTGTTTCGAAGGGTTAAAAAAGTCACATCTTTCCAAAACTTCATATGTGTGATTAGGCAACCCCCATGAACTGTAAATCAGTCATTTTTCCCATAAAATTTCAAAGGAAAACTAAATCACACAGACACACAACTTGGAAGGAGGGACGTATTGGGGTGCGTAGAGACAGACAGTGCCTGCAATAGTTAGCTTTGTTCGAGCTAAAAAAGAACCGTCCGACCTAGAGTTCTGAAACTTTAGAAACCTGTTCTAGACCTCAGGTCGATAGTGCGTGGTGAGTTACGTGGCTCTAGAAGGTTCTCGGACCGAGAAACAGCCTCGTACATTTGCAATGACTTCAATTCATTTTGACCATTACGAAAATGACGACATTTAGAAAAGTCTCAGAGACGCAAGACTAGGTGCATTGAAACCGGCTCGGCCCATAGAGACGGACCCCAACGTTTCTGTCCGATAGCTCATTCAAGGACCCCATAGCAAGGCATGGAAAAAAGTGGATTTTCAGCACCAATTAGGGTTTTGCTCGGGCACCGAAGGACCTATCGAGCCAAAACTCGGGATTCGGGGTCGCCTCACATAGGCCTACACATAATGTTCGAACTGGACCCGCAGCTAGAACGTAACTATGTGTTTTACGTTTTTATTATGTTTTAAACTGAAGGCGCTGTGAATTATGGGCCTGCTCTGACATATGTGATAGTTGGCTTCTAAATGAGTTGGAAAAAGTGGGTTTGGTGTCAATTGATATCAGTTTGGTGTCAGAATGACATCTAATTGACTGATGGACACTGACTTGCTAGTTGACTTTTGTACATTTGCAATATGTTTAAACGGAGAGGGACCATCCCCAAAATGGCATTCTGAAATCAACACAAAAAATGGCATCACCATAGACTCCAGACTGTGCCGAGTTCAACGAGACGCCCCGCTTGACCGTAGCTCGCTCTGAGTGCAGCGACCTTGAAAAAAAGAAGGCCAAAATGAAGCCTGGCCCTCAATGTCATTTGCTTTTGGGTGACAGTGAGAGAACCGTTAGGGTGAGAAGCACAATTCGACCTCAGGTACGTTCCTAAGGTCCTCCCGATCCGTGCAAGCCTAACCTCGACCGTGTGGCATTAACCCTTAACAGTTAAAAGTAGGTGTTTACTTCAAACAGTTTGCATTGACTTCTCTCCCCATAGGAATACATTGCCTGCACCCCTAAATTCAACCGGAAGCCTATGTGGGTTATGAATGCTGTATGAACCTGTCATCGATGACAGTCCATCAGGCCACTATGAGGTCTACCTGTGTCGATTCTAAGCTTCCTGGACCAACCGGAAGTGGTTAAATTCACCCTAAAAGTGTTTTGAAACACATAACCTGTCATTATGAAAATCACTGCATTCAACCCTGTGTAGATCAGTCAATTCTTAACTTAAAGACTTAAAACTCAGGATTCTGTAAGAGACTACCTCAGTCAAGACATGTGTTTACTTATAGCTTCCTGTGCCAACCGGAAGTGCCTTTAATTGGGTCACACTGTCTGTTTTGAAGGGTTAAAAAAGTCACATCTCTCCAAAACTTCATATGTGTGACTAGGTAACCCTCCTGAACTGTAAATCAGTCATTTCTCCCAACAGATGTCAAAGAAAAGCTCTCTCACACACACACAGCAAGGATGGAGTGAAAAAGTGCGGTGCTTAAAGACACAGAGAGCAGGCAATGGCATTACCATAATCCCTAGGCCGTGCAGAGTTCATCGAGATATCCCGCTTGACTGTAGCTCGCTCGGTCTAAGCGCAGCGACCATTAGAAAAGTAGGCCCAAAATGAAGCCTGCCCCACAACGTCATTTGCTTTTGGGTGACAGTGAGAGAACCGTTAGGGTGAGAAGCACAATTCGACCTCAGGTACGTTCCTAAGGTCCTCCCGATCCGTGCAAGCCTAACCTTGACCGTGTGGCATTAACCCTTAAACAGTAAAACGTTTTTTGATCTCACAGATTACAATGACTTCTCTCCCCATAGGAATACATTGCCTGCACCCCTAAATTCAACCTGAAGCCTATGTGGGTTATGAATGCCGTATGAACCTGTCATCGATAACAGTCCATCAGGCCACTATGAGGTCTACCTGTGTCGATTCTAAGCTTCCTGGACCAACCGGAAGTGGTTAAAATCACCCTAAAAGTGTATATCCATACAATGCCTGCAGTTTGATAGACATAGTGCATTCAACCCTGTGTAAATCAGTCAGTTCTTAACGTAAGGACTTAAAACTCAGGATTCTGTAAAAGCATACCCCAATGAGGATATGTGTTGACTTATAGCTTCCTGTGCCAACCGGAAGTGCCATAATTGGTGTCACAGGGGCTGTTTCGAAGGGTTAAAAAAGTCACATCTTTCCAAAACTTCATATGTGTGATTAGGCAACCCCCATGAACTGTAAATCAGTCATTTTTCCCATAAAATTTCAAAGGAAAACTAAATCACACAGACACACAACTTGGAAGGAGGGACGTATTGGGGTGCGTAGAGACAGACAGTGCCTGCAATAGTTAGCTTTGTTCGAGCTAAAAAAGAACCGTCCGACCTAGAGTTCTGAAACTTTAGAAACCTGTTCTAGACCTCAGGTCGATAGTGCGTGGTGAGTTACGTGGCTCTAGAAGGTTCTCGGACCGAGAAACAGCCTCGTACATTTGCAATGACTTCAATTCATTTTGACCATTACGAAAATGACGACATTTAGAAAAGTCTCAGAGACGCAAGACTAGGTGCATTGAAACCGGCTCGGCCCATAGAGACGGACCCCAACGTTTCTGTCCGATAGCTCATTCAAGGACCCCATAGCAAGGCATGGAAAAAAGTGGATTTTCAGCACCAATTAGGGTTTTGCTCGGGCACCGAAGGACCTATCGAGCCAAAACTCGGGATTCGGGGTCGCCTCACATAGGCCTACACATAATGTTCGAACTGGACCCGCAGCTAGAACGTAACTATGTGTTTTACGTTTTTATTATGTTTTAAACTGAAGGCGCTGTGAATTATGGGCCTGCTCTGACATATGTGATAGTTGGCTTCTAAATGAGTTGGAAAAAGTGGGTTTGGTGTCAATTGATATCAGTTTGGTGTCAGAATGACATCTAATTGACTGATGGACACTGACTTGCTAGTTGACTTTTGTACATTTGCAATATGTTTAAACGGAGAGGGACCATCCCCAAAATGGCATTCTGAAATCAACACAAAAAATGGCATCACCATAGACTCCAGACTGTGCCGAGTTCAACGAGACGCCCCGCTTGACCGTAGCTCGCTCTGAGTGCAGCGACCTTGAAAAAAAGAAGGCCAAAATGAAGCCTGGCCCTCAATGTCATTTGCTTTTGGGTGACAGTGAGAGAACCGTTAGGGTGAGAAGCACAATTCGACCTCAGGTACGTTCCTAAGGTCCTCCCGATCCGTGCAAGCCTAACCTCGACCGTGTGGCATTAACCCTTAACAGTTAAAAGTAGGTGTTTACTTCAAACAGTTTGCATTGACTTCTCTCCCCATAGGAATACATTGCCTGCACCCCTAAATTCAACCGGAAGCCTATGTGGGTTATGAATGCTGTATGAACCTGTCATCGATGACAGTCCATCAGGCCACTATGAGGTCTACCTGTGTCGATTCTAAGCTTCCTGGACCAACCGGAAGTGGTTAAATTCACCCTAAAAGTGTTTTGAAACACATAACCTGTCATTATGAAAATCACTGCATTCAACCCTGTGTAGATCAGTCAATTCTTAACTTAAAGACTTAAAACTCAGGATTCTGTAAGAGGCTACCTCAGTCAAGACATGTGTTTACTTATAGCTTCCTGTGCCAACCGGAAGTGCCTTTAATTGGGTCACACTGTCTGTTTTGAAGGGTTAAAAAAGTCACATCTCTCCAAAACTTCATATGTGTGACTAGGTAACCCTCCTGAACTGTAAATCAGTAATTTCTCCCAACAGATGTCAAAGAAAAGCTCTCTCACACACACACAGCAAGGATGGAGTGAAAAAGTGCGGTGCTTAAAGACACAGAGAGCAGGCAATGGCATTACCATAATCCCTAGGCCGTGCAGAGTTCATCGAGATATCCCGCTTGACTGTAGCTCGCTCGGTCTAAGCGCAGCGACCATTAGAAAAGTAGGCCCAAAATGAAGCCTGCCCCACAACGTCATTTGCTTTTGGGTGACAGTGAGAGAACCGTTAGGGTGAGAAGCACAATTCGACCTCAGGTACGTTCCTAAGGTCCTCCCGATCCGTGCAAGCCTAACCTTGACCGTGTGGCATTAACCCTTAAACAGTAAAACGGTTTTTGGATCTCACAGATTACAATGACTTCTCTCCCCATATGAATACATTGCCTGCACCCCTAAATTCAACCTGAAGCCTATGTGGGTTATGAATGCTGTATGAACCTGTCATCGATGACAGTCCATCAGGCCACTATGAGGTCTACCTGTGTCGATTCTAAGCTTCCTGGACCAACCGGAAGTGGTTAAATTCACCCTAAAAGTGTTTTGAAACACATAACCTGTCATTATGAAAATCACTGCATTCAACCCTGTGTAGATCAGTCAATTCTTAACTTAAAGACTTAAAACTCAGGATTCTGTAAGAGGCTACCTCAGTCAAGACATGTGTTTACTTATAGCTTCCTGTGCCAACCGGAAGTGCCTTTAATTGGGTCACACTGTCTGTTTTGAAGGGTTAAAAAAGTCACATCTCTCCAAAACTTCATATGTGTGACTAGGTAACCCTCCTGAACTGTAAATCAGTCATTTCTCCCAACAGATGTCAAAGAAAAGCTCTCTCACACACACACAGCAAGGATGGAGTGAAAAAGTGCAGTGCTTAAAGACACAGAGAGCAGGCAATGGCATTACCATAATCCCTAGGCCGTGCAGAGTTCATCGAGATATCCCGCTTGACTGTAGCTCGCTCGGTCTAAGCGCAGCGACCATTAGAAAAGTAGGCCCAAAATGAAGCCTGCCCCACAACGTCATTTGCTTTTGGGTGACAGTGAGAGAACCGTTAGGGTGAGAAGCACAATTCGACCTCAGGTACGTTCCTAAGGTCCTCCCGATCCGTGCAAGCCTAACCTTGACCGTGTGGCATTAACCCTTAAACAGTAAAACAGGGTTTTTTGATCTCACAGATTACCTTGACTTCTCTCCCCATAGGAATACATTGCCTGCACCCCTAAATTCAACCTGAAGCCTATGTGGGTTATGAATGCCGTATGAACCTGTCATCGATAACAGTCCATCAGGCCACTATGAGGTCTACCTGTGTCGATTCTAAGCTTCCTGGACCAACCGGAAGTGGTTAAAATCACCCTAAAAGTGTATATCCATACAATGCCTGCAGTTTGATAGACATAGTGCATTCAACCCTGTGTAAATCAGTCAGTTCTTAACGTAAGGACTTAAAACTCAGGATTCTGTAAAAGCATACCCCAATGAGGATATGTGTTGACTTATAGCTTCCTGTGCCAACCGGAAGTGCCATAATTGGTGTCACAGGGGCTGTTTCGAAGGGTTAAAAAAGTCACATCTTTCCAAAACTTCATATGTGTGATTAGGCAACCCCCATGAACTGTAAATCAGTCATTTTTCCCATAAAATTTCAAAGGAAAACTAAATCACACAGACACACAACTTGGAAGGAGGGACGTATTGGGGTGCGTAGAGACAGACAATAGTTAGCTTTGTTCGAGCTAAAAAAGAACCGTCCGACCTAGAGTTCTGAAACTTTAGAAACCTGTTCTAGACCTCAGGTCGATAGTGCGTGGTGAGTTACGTGGCTCTAGAAGGTTCTCGGACCGAGAAACAGCCTCGTACATTTGCAATGACTTCAATTCATTTTGACCATTACGAAAATGACGACATTTAGAAAAGTCTCAGAGACGCAAGACTAGGTGCATTGAAACCGGCTCGGCCCATAGAGACGGACCCCAACGTTTCTGTCCGATAGCTCATTCAAGGACCCCATAGCAAGGCATGGAAAAAAGTGGATTTTCAGCACCAATTAGGGTTTTGCTCGGGCACCGAAGGACCTATCGAGCCAAAACTCGGGATTCGGGGTCGCCTCACATAGGCCTACACATAATGTTCGAACTGGACCCGCAGCTAGAACGTAACTATGTGTTTTACGTT
The DNA here is from genome assembly GCF_045791955.1 of Oncorhynchus clarkii lewisi. Lineage (NCBI taxonomy): Eukaryota > Metazoa > Chordata > Actinopteri > Salmoniformes > Salmonidae > Oncorhynchus > Oncorhynchus clarkii. The sequence goes on from NC_092153.1 coordinate 34,034,961, forward strand.
TTTATTATGTTTTAAACTGAAGGCGCTGTGAATTATGGGCCTGCTCTGACATATGTGATAGTTGGCTTCTAAATGAGTTGGAAAAAGTGGGTTTGGTGTCAATTGATATCAGTTTGGTGTCAGAATGACATCTAATTGACTGATGGACACTGACTTGCTAGTTGACTTTTGTACATTTGCAATATGTTTAAACGGAGAGGGACCATCCCCAAAATGGCATTCTGAAATCAACACAAAAAATGGCATCACCATAGACTCCAGACTGTGCCGAGTTCAACGAGACGCCCCGCTTGACCGTAGCTCGCTCTGAGTGCAGCGACCTTGAAAAAAAGAAGGCCAAAATGAAGCCTGGCCCTCAATGTCATTTGCTTTTGGGTGACAGTGAGAGAACCGTTAGGGTGAGAAGCACAATTCGACCTCAGGTACGTTCCTAAGGTCCTCCCGATCCGTGCAAGCCTAACCTCGACCGTGTGGCATTAACCCTTAACAGTTAAAAGTAGGTGTTTACTTCAAACAGTTTGCATTGACTTCTCTCCCCATAGGAATACATTGCCTGCACCCCTAAATTCAACCGGAAGCCTATGTGGGTTATGAATGCTGTATGAACCTGTCATCGATGACAGTCCATCAGGCCACTATGAGGTCTACCTGTGTCGATTCTAAGCTTCCTGGACCAACCGGAAGTGGTTAAATTCACCCTAAAAGTGTTTTGAAACACATAACCTGTCATTATGAAAATCACTGCATTCAACCCTGTGTAGATCAGTCAATTCTTAACTTAAAGACTTAAAACTCAGGATTCTGTAAGAGACTACCTCAGTCAAGACATGTGTTTACTTATAGCTTCCTGTGCCAACCGGAAGTGCCTTTAATTGGGTCACACTGTCTGTTTTGAAGGGTTAAAAAAGTCACATCTCTCCAAAACTTCATATGTGTGACTAGGTAACCCTCCTGAACTGTAAATCAGTCATTTCTCCCAACAGATGTCAAAGAAAAGCTCTCTCACACACACACAGCAAGGATGGAGTGAAAAAGTGCGGTGCTTAAAGACACAGAGAGCAGGCAATGGCATTACCATAATCCCTAGGCCGTGCAGAGTTCATCGAGATATCCCGCTTGACTGTAGCTCGCTCGGTCTAAGCGCAGCGACCATTAGAAAAGTAGGCCCAAAATGAAGCCTGCCCCACAACGTCATTTGCTTTTGGGTGACAGTGAGAGAACCGTTAGGGTGAGAAGCACAATTCGACCTCAGGTACGTTCCTAAGGTCCTCCCGATCCGTGCAAGCCTAACCTTGACCGTGTGGCATTAACCCTTAAACAGTAAAACAGGGTTTTTTGATCTCACAGATTACAATGACTTCTCTCCCCATAGGAATACATTGCCTGCACCCCTAAATTCAACCTGAAGCCTATGTGGGTTATGAATGCCGTATGAACCTGTCATCGATAACAGTCCATCAGGCCACTATGAGGTCTACCTGTGTCGATTCTAAGCTTCCTGGACCAACCGGAAGTGGTTAAAATCACCCTAAAAGTGTATATCCATACAATGCCTGCAGTTTGATAGACATAGTGCATTCAACCCTGTGTAAATCAGTCAGTTCTTAACGTAAGGACTTAAAACTCAGGATTCTGTAAAAGCATACCCCAATGAGGATATGTGTTGACTTATAGCTTCCTGTGCCAACCGGAAGTGCCATAATTGGTGTCACAGGGGCTGTTTCGAAGGGTTAAAAAAGTCACATCTTTCCAAAACTTCATATGTGTGATTAGGCAACCCCCATGAACTGTAAATCAGTCATTTTTCCCATAAAATTTCAAAGGAAAACTAAATCACACAGACACAAAACTTGGAAGGAGGGACGTATTGGGGTGCGTAGAGACAGACAGTGCCTGCAATAGTTAGCTTTGTTCGAGCTAAAAAAGAACCGTCCGACCTAGAGTTCTGAAACTTTAGAAACCTGTTCTAGACCTCAGGTCGATAGTGCGTGGTGAGTTACGTGGCTCTAGAAGGTTCTCGGACCGAGAAACAGCCTCGTACATTTGCAATGACTTCAATTCATTTTGACCATTACGAAAATGACGACATTTAGAAAAGTCTCAGAGACGCAAGACTAGGTGCATTGAAACCGGCTCGGCCCATAGAGACGGACCCCAACGTTTCTGTCCGATAGCTCATTCAAGGACCCCATAGCAAGGCATGGAAAAAAGTGGATTTTCAGCACCAATTAGGGTTTTGCTCGGGCACCGAAGGACCTATCGAGCCAAAACTCGGGATTCGGGGTCGCCTCACATAGGCCTACACATAATGTTCGAACTGGACCCGCAGCTAGAACGTAACTATGTGTTTTACGTTTTTATTATGTTTTAAACTGAAGGCGCTGTGAATTATGGGCCTGCTCTGACATATGTGATAGTTGGCTTCTAAATGAGTTGGAAAAAGTGGGTTTGGTGTCAATTGATATCAGTTTGGTGTCAGAATGACATCTAATTGACTGATGGACACTGACTTGCTAGTTGACTTTTGTACATTTGCAATATGTTTAAACGGAGAGGGACCATCCCCAAAATGGCATTCTGAAATCAACACAAAAAATGGCATCACCATAGACTCCAGACTGTGCCGAGTTCAACGAGACGCCCCGCTTGACCGTAGCTCGCTCTGAGTGCAGCGACCTTGAAAAAAAGAAGGCCAAAATGAAGCCTGGCCCTCAATGTCATTTGCTTTTGGGTGACAGTGAGAGAACCGTTAGGGTGAGAAGCACAATTCGACCTCAGGTACGTTCCTAAGGTCCTCCCGATCCGTGCAAGCCTAACCTCGACCGTGTGGCATTAACCCTTAACAGTTAAAAGTAGGTGTTTACTTCAAACAGTTTGCATTGACTTGTCTCCCCATAGGAATACATTGCCTGCACCCCTAAATTCAACCGGAAGCCTATGTGGGTTATGAATGCTGTATGAACCTGTCATCGATGACAGTCCATCAGGCCACTATGAGGTCTACCTGTGTCGATTCTAAGCTTCCTGGACCAACCGGAAGTGGTTAAATTCACCCTAAAAGTGTTTTGAAACACATAACCTGTCATTATGAAAATCACTGCATTCAACCCTGTGTAGATCAGTCAATTCGTAACTTAAAGACTTAAAACTCAGGATTCTGTAAGAGGCTACCTCAGTCAAGCCATGTGTTTACTTATAGCTTCCTGTGCCAACCGGAAGTGCCTTTAATTGGGTCACACTGTCTGTTTTGAAGGGTTAAAAAAGTCACATCTTTCCAAAACTTCATATGTGTGACTAGGTAACCCTCCTGAACTGTAAATCAGTCATTTCTCCCAACAGATGTCAAATAAAAGCTCTCTCACACACACACACAGCAAGGATGGAGTGAAAAGGTGTGGTGCTTAAAGACACAGAGAGCAGGCAATGGCATTACCATAATCCCTAGGCCGTGCAGAGTTCATCGAGATATCCCGCTTGACTGTAGCTCGCTCGGTCTAAGCGCAGCGACCATTAGAAAAGTAGGCCCAAAATGAAGCCTGCCCCACAACGTCATTTGCTTTTGGGTGACAGTGAGAGAACCGTTAGGGTGAGAAGCACAATTCGACCTCAGGTACGTTCCTAAGGTCCTCCCGATCCGTGCAAGCCTAACCTCGACCGTGTGGCATTAACCCTTAACAGTTAAAAGTAGGTGTTTACTTCAAACAGTTTGCATTGACTTGTCTCCCCATAGGAATACATTGCCTGCACCCCTAAATTCAACCGGAAGCCTATGTGGGTTATGAATGCTGTATGAACCTGTCATCGATGACAGTCCATCAGGCCACTATGAGGTCTACCTGTGTCGATTCTAAGCTTCCTGGACCAACCGGAAGTGGTTAAAATCACCCTAAAAGTGTATATCCATACAATGCCTGCAGTTTGATAGACATAGTGCATTCAACCCTGTGTAAATCAGTCAGTTCTTAACGTAAGGACTTAAAACTCAGGATTCTGTAAAAGCATACCCCAATGAGGATATGTGTTCCTGTGCCAACCGGAAGTGCCATAATTGGTGTCACAGGGGCTGTTTCGAAGGGTTAAAAAAGTCACATCTTTCCAAAACTTCATATGTGTGATTAGGCAACCCCCATGAACTGTAAATCAGTCATTTTTCCCATAAAATTTCAAAGGAAAACTAAATCACACAGACACACAACTTGGAAGGAGGGACGTATTGGGGTGCGTAGAGACAGACAGTGCCTGCAATAGTTAGCTTTGTTCGAGCTAAAAAAGAACCGACCGACCTAGAGTTCTGAAACTTTAGAAACTTGCGTCGGTGCGTGGTGAGTTACGTGGCTCTAGAAGGTTCTCGGACCGAGAAACAGCCTCGTACATTTGCAATGACTTCAATTCATTTTTGCATCACGAAAATTACGACATTTACAAAAGTCCCAGAGTTGCAAGACTAGGTGCATTGCGACCGTCTCGGCCCATATAGATGGACCCCAACGTTTCTGTCCGATAGCTCATTCAAGTCATGGAAAAAAGTGGATTTTCAGCACCAATTAGGGTCTTGCTCGGACACCAAATGACCTATCGAGCCGAAACTTGGGATTCGGGGTCGCCTCAGCTAGGCCTACACATGACATCTGAACTGGACCCGCAGCTGGAATGTAACTATGTGTTTTACATTTTTATTATGGTTTGAAGAGAATGCATTGTGAATTTTGGGCCATCTCTGTAGTATTAATTATTTTTTTATTTTACCTTTATTTAACCAGGCAAGTCAGTTAAGAACAAATTCTTATTTTCAATGACGGCCTAGGAACAGTGGGTTAACTGCCTGTTCAGGGGCAGAACGACAGATTAGTACTTTGTCAGCTCGGGGGTTTGAACTTGCAACCTTCCGGTTCCTAGTCCAACTCTCTAACCCGGCTACCCTGCCGCCCCAGCATGTGATAGTTGGCTACTAAACGAGTTGGAAAAAGTGGGTTTGGTGTCAGTTTGTATCAGTTTGGTGTCAGAATGATATCTAATTGACTGATGGACGCTGACTTGCTGTTGACTCTTGTCCATTTGCAATATGTTTAAACAGTGAGGTACCATCACCAAAGTGACATTCTGAAATCAACCCTAACGAGCGATGGAGAGGAACCAGAATCACTGCCCAGCCATCTCGAGTTCATCGGGCCAGTCAATTTTGCATTTTTGCAGGATTTTGAGCATGACAAATTCGTGAGGGTACATGCCCATTGAACCATATTGCAAATGCACAGTGACTTTGCAAAAGTGAGAAAACATAAAAAAATGGACATAATGAAATCAACACAACGAGCGATGGAGAAGACCCACTATCAATGCCCGGCCATCCTGTGTTCATCAGGCCAGTCAATGTTGCATTTCTGCAGGATTTTTGAGCATGACAAATTCGTGATGGTAAATGCCCATTGAAAGATATTGCAAATGCACGTGCATTTGCAATATGATTCAACAGTGAAAAAACATCACCAAATGGACATGATGAAATCCACACAACGAGTGATGGAAGGAACAACTATCACTGCCCGGCCATCCTGTGTTCATCAGGTCAGTCAATTTTGCATTCCTGCAGGATTTTTGAGCACGACAAATTCGTGATGGTAAATGCCCATTGAAACATGCTATGTCTTTTCTTTTGAAGACTGACCCTTTTATTGGCAAAGAGTTTGTCTTTTGTCTCTTTAATTTTTTCAATTGGGTCAGGGTAAGTGGAATGCGTCCTTTGAGAAGATTCAAAGCAATCTCACATAGGGATAATATGAGCTCTGAAGAACAGTGACCCAAGATGGTCTTCCGTTCATTAGCTGTAGCCCCAACTAGGCTTCTCAAGAGGGGCAGGTTTCTTTTTAAACGCAGAGACATAGCGGTTACTTTTTAGGAATGTACGCAGCCGGCCACTCCCACGGGAACAGACCTGTTCATAGCCTCAGGTGTTCTGGAGTATTTGCTTTTAAAGCCACGATTAATTAAGAAAATGGTGCTTTGGTAGTGTCCTCATAGCTCTCCATAAAGTAGGATTTCTTTCCCGGGTACATCTGCTGAGCTAGAGTGTTAATTTGTAGTTTGTCTCTAGGATTTTTGAACAAAACCATGTAATTGGCGTTCAAACTGATGGTGCGGCTATTTTGACCTTGGTGAAACACATTCTGCACCAAGTAAAGCACGGACAGGTTTCTATGATGAGTATATTGGGTAAACGCTCAGGCAATTTCGGGATGTTCGCTACCTGCAAATAGCATATCGTCCAAAACCAGCAGATTGTTTTTATGAGGAGGTAAAAGTTCATCATCAGACAGGGATTCAGGTATTCCTTCAAAAAACTAGATTTTTATTGTCTTCAACAATTCATCATACAGAGGTTGATAACAAGAATAACACCACACAACATTATCAGGCTTTTGAGATAACACATGTTCAGAATTCTCTAAAATACTTTTTACAAAACATTTTACCACTATTAGAAGGCCCTGCGATTAAGGCCGAAAATGGTAGTTGCAACCGGGGGTCAAAACCTTCTACAGCAGTCATTATATCTTAAGCTTTAAGACACTTGTAGCATAAGTCAGTAGCCAAAGGGCAATGTGGTCCCGTCAGGCAAAAGCAGTCTCTTGTCATAGACTACCCTGAATCTTTTAGTTAGTGGGGCATTCCTCAGATGGAAGCCCTTTTTATCCCTAACAATCTTTTTGTAGGAGCTCAAAATCTCCAAGTCACTATTCCTGTCATACCTTAAGGGAACATTTCGGCATTTCGTGTATGATCAGTGAGAAAGTCCATATTGCAAATGTACGGTCCCTTACTAGACGTCCGAAATCGTTTGTAAAATTTGCGGTCGGCGTCGGGCCGTGCGGTAGGGCCAGACCTACCGGGAAGTCATCAAATGAACTTTGTCGGACATTCGGTTTCCGTTTTATAAAATAAACAAGTTTTTGAGCGTTTTTCCGCTATCCCGGAATTTCCCACAAGAGGGCATACGGAATCATATGGCAATTTGGCAAAACATCACGAATCACGACGGGGCCTTATCTCGAAAACGGAAAATATTTCGAAGCCGAAACTTGGTGAGCGTAGGTTTGGCATAATGGGCAGTTGGCCCCGAACAAGATGGCGTCTAGGCCTCGACGGTTTTTGAGTTATGGCCGTTTTTCTGGGATTAAAGGTCCTAAATGGAAATAGAGAAATTATTTTTCCACTTCAGGTCAAAGTCAAGGAGCCTCCGGTGTCAATAAAAAAAGAACCAGCCATTTATCTATCGTCATTTAAGAGAAACGGAACAATGACAACTTGGCGATGGTCACAAATAGGCGTATTTTTTTTTCAACGGTTACAGATCCAGTTGCAGGGTGTTCATACGAATCTTTTTAAAGTGTGCTGCGGAGCTCTGCGAGATTTCTGTGATTTTCTATGATTTTCTGAAATAACACACACATACTAAACCCTCCGTAAATAACTCAGTTCTTAACGTAAAGACTTAAAACTCAGGATTATGTAAAAGCATACCCCAATGAGGATATGTGGTGAATTATAGCTTCCTGTGCCAACCGGAAGTGCCTTAAATGGTGTCTCAGGGGCTGTTTCGAAGGGTTAAAAAAGTCAGATCTGTCCAAAACTTCATATATGTGATTAGGCAACCCCCATGAACTGTAAATCAGTCATTTTTCCCCAAAAAATTCAAAGGAAAAAAAAATCACACTAAAACACAACTTGATTGGAGGGACGTATTGGGGTGCGTAGAGACAGACAGTGGCTGCAATAGTTAGCTTTGTTCGAGCTAAAAAAGAACCGTCAGACCTAGAGTTCCGAAACTTTAGAAACCTGTTCTAGACCTCCGGTCGATGGTGCGTGGTGAGTTACGTGGCTCTAGACGGTTCTCGGACCGAGAAACAGCCTCGTACATTTGCAATACCTTCAATTCATTTTGACCATTACGAAAATGACGACGTTTAGAAAAGTCTCAGAGACGCAAGGCTAGGTGCATTGAAACCAGCTCGGCCCATAGAGACAGACCCCAACGTTTCTGTCCGATAGCTCGTTCAAGGACCCCGTAGCAAGGCATGGAAAAAAGTGGATTTTCAGCACCAATTAGGGTTTTTCTCGGACACCAAATGACCTATCGAGCCGAAACTCGGGATTCGGGGTCGCCTCACATAGGACTTCACATAATGTCCGAACTGGACCCGCAGCTAGAACGTAACTATGTGTTTTACCTTTTTATTATGTTTTAAACTAAAGGCGCTGTGAATTATGGGACTGCTCTGACATATGTGATAGTTGGCTTCTAAATGAGTAGTAAAAAGTGGGTTTGGTGTCATAATGACATCTAATTGACTGATGGACACTGACTTGCTAGTTGACTTTTGTGCATTTGCAATATGTTTAAACGGAGAGGGACCATCACCAAAATGGCATTCTGAAATCAACACAAAAAATGGCATCACCATAGTCTCCAGACTGTGCTGAGTTCAACGAGCTATCCCGCTTGACCGTAGCTCGCTCGGTCTAAGCGCAACGACCATTAGAAAAGTAGGCCCAAAATGAAGCCTGCCCCACAATGTCATTTGCTTTTGAGTGACAGTGAGAGAACCGTTAGGGTGAGAAGAAACATTCCACCACATGAATGTTCCTAAGGTCCTCCCGATCTGTACAAGCCTAACCTTGACCGTGTGGCATTAACCCTTAAGAGTAAAACAGTGTTTTTTGATCTCACAGATTACAGTGTCATCTCTCCCCATAGGAATACATTGCCTGCACCCCTAATTTCAACCTGAAGTCTATATGGGTTATGAATGCCGTATGAACCTGTCTTCGGTACCAGTCCATCAGGCCACTATGAGGTCTACCTGTGTTGATTCTGAGCTTCCTGGACCAACCGGAAGTGGTTAAAATGCCCCTAAAAGTGTTTACCCATACCCTGCCTGCAGTTTGACAGACATAGTGCATTCAACCCTGTGTAAATCAGTCAGTTCTTAACGTAAGGACTTAAAACTCAGGATTCTGTAACAGCATACCCCAATGGGGATATGTGTTGATTTATAGCTTCCTGTGCCAACCGGAAGTGCCATAACTGGTGTCTCAGGGGCTGTTTCGAGGGGTTAAAAAAGTCTGATCTTTCCAAAACTTCATATGTGTGATTAGGCAACCCCCATGAACTGTAAATCAGTCATTTTTCCCAAAAAAAATCAAAGGAAAAAAAAATCACACTAAAACACACCTTGGATGGAGGGACGTATTGGGGTGCGTAGAGACAGACAGTGGCTGCAATAGTTAGCTTTGTTGGAGCTAAAAAAGAACCGTCAGACCTAGAGTTCCGAAACTTTAGAAACCTGTTCTAGACCTCCGGTTGATGGTGCGTGGTGAGTTACGTGGCTCTAGACGGTTCTCGGACCGAGAAACAGCCTCGTACATTTGCAATGACTTCAATTCATTTTGACCATTACGAAAATGACGACGTTTAGAAAAGTCTCAGAGACGCAAGGCTAGGTGCATTGAAACCGGCTCGGCCCATAGAGACGGACTCCGACGTGTCTGTCCGATAGCTCGTTCAAGGACCCCGTAGCAAGGCATGGAAAAAAGTGGATTTTCAGCACCAATTAGGGTTTTTCTCGGACACCAAATGACCTATCGAGCCGAAACTCGGGATTCGGGGTCGCCTCACATAGGTCTTCACATAATGTCCGAACTGGACCCGCAGCTAGAACGTAACTACGTGTTTTACCTTTTTATTATGTTTTAAACCGAAGGCGCTGTGAATTATGGGACTGCTCTGACATATGTGATAGTTGGCTACTAAATGAGTAGGAAAAAGTGGGTTTGGTGTCAATTGATATCCATTTGGTGTCATAATGACATCTAATTGACTGATGGACACTGACTTGCTAGTTGACTTTTGTACATTTGCAATATGTTTAAACGGAGAGGGACCATCACCAAAATGGCATTCTGAAATCAACACAAAAAATGGCATCACCATAGTCTCCAGACTGTGCCGAGTTCAAGGAGACGCCCCGCTTGACCGTAGCTCGTTCTGAGTGCAGCAAACTTGAAAAAAAGAAGGCCCAAAATGAAGCCTGACCCTCAATGTCATTTGCTTTTGGGTGACAGTGAGAGAACCGTTAGGGTGAGAAGCACAATTAGACCGTGTGGCATTAACCCTTAACAATTAAAAGTAGGTGTTTACTTCAAACAGTTTGCATTGACTTCTCTCCCCATAGGAATACATTGCCTGCACCCCTAAATTCAACCGGAAGCCTATGTGGGCTCATCGATGACAGTCCATCAGGCCACTATGAGGTCTACCTGTGTCGATTCTAAGCTTCCTGGACCAACCGGAAGTGGTTAAATTCACCCTAAAAGTGTTTTGAAACACATAACCTGTCATTATGAAAATCACTGCATTCAACTCTGTGTAGATCAGTCAATTCTTAACTTAAAGACTTAAAACTCAGGATTCTGTAAGAGGCTACCTCAGTCAAGACATGTGTTTACTTATAGCGTCCTGTGCCAACCGGAAGTGCCTTTAATTGGGTCACACTGTCTGTTTTGAAGGGTTAAAAAAGTCACATCTCTCCAAAACTTCATATGTGTGACTAGGTAACCCTCCTGAACTATAAATCAGTCATTTCTCCCAACAGATGTCAAAGAAAAGCTCTCTCACACACACACAGCAAGGATGGAGTGAAAAAGTGCGGTGCTTAAAGACACAGAGAGCAGGCAATGGCATTACCATAATCCCTAGGCCGTGCAGAGTTCATCGAGATATCCCGCTTGACTGTACCTCGCTCGGTCTAAGCGCAGCGACCATTAGAAAAGTAGGCCCAAAATGAAGCCTGCCCCAGAACGTCATTTGCTTTTGGGTGACAGTGAGAGAACCGTTAGGGTGAGAAGCACAATTCGACCTCAGGTACGTTCCTAAGGTCCTCCCGATCCGTGCAAGCCTAACCTTGACCGTGTGGCATTAACCCTTAAACAGTAAAACAGGGTTTTTTGATCTCACAGATTACAATGACTTCTCTCCCCATAGGAATACATTGCCTGCACCCCTAAATTCAACCTGAAGCCTATGTGGGTTATGAATGCCGTATGAACCTGTCATCGATAACAGTCCATCAGGCCACTATGAGGTCTACCTGTGTCGATTCTAAGCTTCCTGGACCAACCGGAAGTGGTTAAAATCACCCTAAAAGTGTATATCCATACAATGCCTGCAGTTTGATAGACATAGTGCATTCAACCCTGTGTAAATCAGTCAGTTCTTAACGTAAGGACTTAAAACTCAGGATTCTGTAAAAGCATACCCCAATGAGGATATGTGTTGACTTATAGCTTCCTGTGCCAACCGGAAGTGCCATAATTGGTGTCACAGGGGCTGTTTCGAAGGGTTAAAAAAGTCACATCTTTCCAAAACTTCTTATGTGTGATTAGGCAACCCCCATGAACTGTAAATCAGTCATTTTTCCCATAAAATTTCAAATGAAAACTAAATCACACAGACACACAACTTGGAAGGAGGGACGTATTGGGGTGCGTAGAGACAGACAATAGTTAGCTTTGTTCGAGCTAAAAAAGAACCGTCCGACCTAGAGTTCTGAAACTTTAGAAACCTGTTCTAGACCTCAGGTCGATAGTGCGTGGTGAGTTACGTGGCTCTAGAAGGTTCTCGGACCGAGAAACAGCCTCGTACATTTGCAATGACTTCAATTCATTTTGACCATTACGAAAATGACGACATTTTGAAAAGTCTCAGAGACGCAAGACTAGGTGCATTGAAACCGGCTCGGCCCATAGAGACGGACCCCAACGTTTCTGTCCGATAGCTCATTCAAGGACCCCATAGCAAGGCATGGAAAAAAGTGGATTTTCAGCACCAATTAGGGTTTTGCTCGGGCACCGAAGGACCTATCGAGCCAAAACTCGGGATTCGGGGTCGCCTCACATAGGCCTACACATAATGTTCGAACTGGACCCGCAGCTAGAACGTAACTATGTGTTTTACGTTTTTATTATGTTTTAACTGAAGGCGCTGTGAATTATGGGCCTGCTCTGACATATGTGATAGTTGGCTTCTAAATGAGTTGGAAAAAGTGGGTTTGGTGTCAATTGATATCAGTTTGGTGTCAGAATGACATCTAATTGACTGATGGACACTGACTTGCTAGTTGACTTTTGTACATTTGCAATATGTTTAAACGGAGAGGGACCATCCCCAAAATGGCATTCTGAAATCAACACAAAAAATGGCATCACCATAGACTCCAGACTGTGCCGAGTTCAACGAGACGCCCCGCTTGACCGTAGCTCGCTCTGAGTGCAGCGACCTTGAAAAAAAGAAGGCCAAAATGAAGCCTGGCCCTCAATGTCATTTGCTTTTGGGTGACAGTGAGAGAACCGTTAGGGTGAGAAGCACAATTCGACCTCAGGTACGTTCCTAAGGTCCTCCCGATCCGTGCAAGCCTAACCTCGACCGTGTGGCATTAACCCTTAACAGTTAAAAGTAGGTGTTTACTTCAAACAGTTTGCATTGACTTCTCTCCCCATAGGAATACATTGCCTGCACCCCTAAATTAAACCGGAAGCCTATGTGGGTTATGAATGCTGTATGAACCTGTCATCGATGACAGTCCATCAGGCCACTATGAGGTCTACCTGTGTCGATTCTAAGCTTCCTGGACCAACCGGAAGTGGTTAAATTCACCCTAAAAGTGTTTTGAAACACATAACCTGTCATTATGAAAATCACTGCATTCAACCCTGTGTAGATCAGTCAATTCTTAACTTAAAGACTTAAAACTCAGGATTCTGTAAGAGACTACCTCAGTCAAGACATGTGTTTACTTATAGCTTCCTGTGCCAACCGGAAGTGCCTTTAATTGGGTCACACTGTCTGTTTTGAAGGGTTAAAAAAGTCACATCTCTCCAAAACTTCATATGTGTGACTAGGTAACCCTCCTGAACTGTAAATCAGTAATTTCTCCCAACAGATGTCAAAGAAAAGCTCTCTCACACACACACAGCAAGGATGGAGTGAAAAAGTGCGGTGCTTAAATACACAGAGAGCAGGCAATGGCATTACCATAATCCCTAGGCCGTGCAGAGTTCATCGAGATATCCCGCTTGACTGTAGCTCGCTCGGTCTAAGCGCAGCGACCATTAGAAAAGTAGGCCCAAAATGAAGCCTGCCCCACAACGTCATTTGATTTTGGGTGACAGTGAGAGAACCGTTAGGGTGAGAAGCACAATTCGACCTCAGGTACGTTCCTAAGGTCCTCCCGATCCGTGCAAGCCTAACCTTGACCGTGTGGCATTAACCCTTAAACAGTAAAACGTTTTTTGGATCTCACAGATTACAATGACTTCTCTCCCCATATGAATACATTGCCTGCACCCCTAAATTCAACCTGAAGCCTATGTGGGTTATGAATGCCGTATGAACCTGTCATCGATAACAGTCCATCAGGCCACTATGAGGTCTACCTGTGTCGATTCTAAGCTTCCTGGACCAACCGGAAGTGGTTAAAATCACCCTAAAAGTGTATATCCATACAATGCCTGCAGTTTGATAGACATAGTGCATTCAACCCTGTGTAAATCAGTCAGTTCTTAACGTAAGGACTTAAAACTCAGGATTCTGTAAAAGCATACCCCAATGATGATATGTGTTGACTTATAGCTTCCTGTGCCAACCGGAAGTGCCATAATTGGTGTCACAGGGGCTGTTTCGAAGGGTTAAAAAAGTCACATCTTTCCAAAACTTCTTATGTGTGATTAGGCAACCCCCATGAACTGTAAATCAGTCATTTTTCCCATAAAATTTCAAATGAAAACTAAATCACACAGACACACAACTTGGAAGGAGGGACGTATTGGGGTGCGTAGAGACAGACAATAGTTAGCTTTGTTCGAGCTAAAAAAGAACCGTCCGACCTAGAGTTCTGAAACTTTAGAAACCTGTTCTAGACCTCAGGTCGATAGTGCGTGGTGAGTTACGTGGCTCTAGAAGGTTCTCGGACCGAGAAACAGCCTCGTACATTTGCAATGACTTCAATTCATTTTGACCATTACGAAAATGACGACATTTAGAAAAGTCTCAGAGACGCAAGACTAGGTGCATTGAAACCGGCTCGGCCCATAGAGACGGACCCCAACCTTTCTGTCCGATAGCTCATTCAAGGACCCCATAGCAAGGCATGGAAAAAAGTGGATTTTCAGCACCAATTAGGGTTTTGCTCGGGCACCGAAGGACCTATCGAGCCAAAACTCGGGATTCGGGGTCGCCTCACATAGGCCTACACATAATGTTCGAACTGGACCCGCAGCTAGAACGTAACTATGTGTTTTACGTTTTTATTATGTTTTAAACTGAAGGCGCTGTGAATTATGGGCCTGCTCTGACATATGTGATAGTTGGCTTCTAAATGAGTTGGAAAAAGTGGGTTTGGTGTCAATTGATATCAGTTTGGTGTCAGAATGACATCTAATTGACTGATGGACACTGACTTGCTAGTTGACTTTTGTACATTTGCAATATGTTTAAACGGAGAGGGACCATCCCCAAAATGGCATTCTGAAATCAACACAAAAAATGGCATCACCATAGACTCCAGACTGTGCCGAGTTCAACGAGACGCCCCGCTTGACCGTAGCTCGCTCTGAGTGCAGCGACCTTGAAAAAAAGAAGGCCAAAATGAAGCCTGGCCCTCAATGTCATTTGCTTTTGGGTGACAGTGAGAGAACCGTTAGGGTGAGAAGCACAATTCGACCTCAGGTACGTTCCTAAGGTCCTCCCGATCCGTGCAAGCCTAACCTCGACCGTGTGGCATTAACCCTTAACAGTTAAAAGTAGGTGTTTACTTCAAACAGTTTGCATTGACTTCTCTCCCCATAGGAATACATTGCCTGCACCCCTAAATTAAACCGGAAGCCTATGTGGGTTATGAATGCTGTATGAACCTGTCATCGATGACAGTCCATCAGGCCACTATGAGGTCTACCTGTGTCGATTCTAAGCTTCCTGGACCAACCGGAAGTGGTTAAATTCACCCTAAAAGTGTTTTGAAACACATAACCTGTCATTATGAAAATCACTGCATTCAACCCTGTGTAGATCAGTCAATTCTTAACTTAAAGACTTAAAACTCAGGATTCTGTAAGAGACTACCTCAGTCAAGACATGTGTTTACTTATAGCTTCCTGTGCCAACCGGAAGTGCCTTTAATTGGGTCACACTGTCTGTTTTGAAGGGTTAAAAAAGTCACATCTCTCCAAAACTTCATATGTGTGACTAGGTAACCCTCCTGAACTGTAAATCAGTAATTTCTCCCAACAGATGTCAAAGAAAAGCTCTCTCACACACACACAGCAAGGATGGAGTGAAAAAGTGCGGTGCTTAAATACACAGAGAGCAGGCAATGGCATTACCATAATCCCTAGGCCGTGCAGAGTTCATCGAGATATCCCGCTTGACTGTAGCTCGCTCGGTCTAAGCGCAGCGACCATTAGAAAAGTAGGCCCAAAATGAAGCCTGCCCCACAACGTCATTTGCTTTTGGGTGACAGTGAGAGAACCGTTAGGGTGAGAAGCACAATTCGACCTCAGGTACGTTCCTAAGGTCCTCCCCATCCGTGCAAGCCTAACCTTGACCGTGTGGCATTAACCCTTAAACAGTAAAACGTTTTTTGGATCTCACAGATTACAATGACTTCTCTCCCCATATGAATACATTGCCTGCACCCCTAAATTCAACCTGAAGCCTATGTGGGTTATGAATGCCGTATGAACCTGTCATCGATAACAGTCCATCAGGCCACTATGAGGTCTACCTGTGTCGATTCTAAGCTTCCTGGACCAACCGGAAGTGGTTAAAATCACCCTAAAAGTGTATATCCATACAATGCCTGCAGTTTGATAGACATAGTGCATTCAACCCTGTGTAAATCAGTCAGTTCTTAACGTAAGGACTTAAAACTCAGGATTCTGTAAAAGCATACCCCAATGAGGATATGTGTTGACTTATAGCTTCCTGTGCCAACCGGAAGTGCCATAATTGGTGTCACAGGGGCTGTTTCGAAGGGTTAAAAAAGTCACATCTTTCCAAAACTTCATATGTGTGATTAGGCAACCCCCATGAACTGTAAATCAGTCATTTTTCCCATAAAATTTCAAAGGAAAACTAAATCACACAGACACAAAACTTGGAAGGAGGGACGTATTGGGGTGCGTAGAGACAGACAGTGCCTGCAATAGTTAGCTTTGTTCGAGCTAAAAAAGAACCGTCCGACCTAGAGTTCTGAAACTTTAGAAACCTGTTCTAGACCTCAGGTCGATAGTGCGTGGTGAGTTACGTGGCTCTAGAAGGTTCTCGGACCGAGAAACAGCCTCGTACATTTGCAATGACTTCAATTCATTTTGACCATTACGAAAATGACGACATTTAGAAAAGTCTCAGAGACGCAAGACTAGGTGCATTGAAACCGGCTCGGCCCATAGAGACGGACCCCAACGTTTCTGTCCGATAGCTCATTCAAGGACCCCATAGCAAGGCATGGAAAAAAGTGGATTTTCAGCACCAATTAGGGTTTTGCTCGGGCACCGAAGGACCTATCGAGCCAAAACTCGGGATTCGGGGTCGCCTCACATAGGCCTACACATAATGTTCGAACTGGACCCGCAGCTAGAACGTAACTATGTGTTTTACGTTTTTATTATGTTTTAAACTGAAGGCGCTGTGAATTATGGGCCTGCTCTGACATATGTGATAGTTGGCTTCTAAATGAGTTGGAAAAAGTGGGTTTGGTGTCAATTGATATCAGTTTGGTGTCAGAATGACATCTAATTGACTGATGGACACTGACTTGCTAGTTGACTTTTGTACATTTGCAATATGTTTAAACGGAGAGGGACCATCCCCAAAATGGCATTCTGAAATCAACACAAAAAATGGCATCACCATAGACTCCAGACTGTGCCGAGTTCAACGAGACGCCCCGCTTGACCGTAGCTCGCTCTGAGTGCAGCGACCTTGAAAAAAAGAAGGCCAAAATGAAGCCTGGCCCTCAATGTCATTTGCTTTTGGGTGACAGTGAGAGAACCGTTAGGGTGAGAAGCACAATTCGACCTCAGGTACGTTCCTAAGGTCCTCCCGATCCGTGCAAGCCTAACCTCGACCGTGTGGCATTAACCCTTAACAGTTAAAAGTAGGTGTTTACTTCAAACAGTATGCATTGACTTGTCTCCCCATAGGAATACATTGCCTGCACCCCTAAATTCAACCGGAAGCCTATGTGGGTTATGAATGCTGTATGAACCTGTCATCGATGACAGTCCATCAAGCCACTATGAGGTCTACCTGTGTCGATTCTAAGCTTCCTGGACCAACCGGAAGTGGTTAAATTCACCCTAAAAGTGTTTTGAAACACATAACCTGTCATTATGAAAATCACTGCATTCAACCCTGTGTAGATCAGTCAATTCGTAACTTAAAGACTTAAAACTCAGGATTCTGTAAGAGGCTACCTCAGTCAAGCCATGTGTTTACTTATAGCTTCCTGTGCCAACCGGAAGTGCCTTTAATTGGGTCACACTGTCTGTTTTGAAGGGTTAAAAAAGTCACATCTTTCCAAAACTTCATATGTGTGACTAGGTAACCCTCCTGAACTGTAAATCAGTCATTTCTCCCAACAGATGTCAAAGAAAAGCTCTCTCACACACACACAGCAAGGATGGAGTGAAAAAGTGTGGTGCTTAAAGACACAGAGAGCAGGCAATGGCATTACCATAATCCCTAGGCCGTGCAGAGTTCATCGAGATATCCCGCTTGACAGTAGCTCGCTCGGTCTAAGCGCAGCGACCATTAGAAAAGTAGGCCCAAAATTAAGCCTGCCCCACAACGTCATTTGCTTTTGGGTGACAGTGAGAGAACCGTTAGGGTGAGAAGCACAATTCGACCTCAGGTACGTTCCTAAGGTCCTCACGATCTGTGCAAGCCTAACGTTGACCGTGTGGCATTAACCCTTAAACAGTAAAACAGGGTTTTTTGATTTCAACCTGAAGCCTATGTGGGTTATGAATGCCGTATGAACCTGTCATCGATGACAGTCCATCAAGCCACTATGAGGTCTACCTGTGTCGATTCTAAGCTTCCTGGACCAACCGGAAGTGGTTAAAATCACCCTAAAAGTGTATATCCATACAATGCCTTCAGTTTGATAGACATAGTGCATTCAACCCTGTGTAAATCAGTCAGTTCTTAACGTAAGGACTTAAAACTCAGGATTCTGTAAAAGCATACCCCAATGAGGATATGTGTTCCTGTGCCAACCGGAAGTGCCACAATTGGTGTCACGGGCTGTTTCGAAGGGTTAAAAAAGTCACATCTTTCCAAAACTTCATATGTGTGATTAGGCAACCCCCATGAACTGTAAATCAGTCATTTTTCCCATAAAATTTCAAAGGAAAACTAAATCACACAGACACACAACTTGGAAGGAGGGACGTATTGGGGTGCGTAGAGACAGACAGTGCCTGCAATAGTTAGTTTGTTCAAGCTAAAAAAGAACCGACAGACCTAGAGTTCCGAAACTTGCGTGGTGCGTGGTGAGTTACGTGGCTCTAGAAGGTTCTCGGACAGAGAAACAGCCTCGTACATTTGCAATGACTTCAATTCATTTTTGCATCACGAAAATTACGACATTTACAAAAGTCCCCGAGTTGCAAGACTAGGTGCATTGCGACCGTCTCGGCCCATATAGATGGACCCCAACGTTTCTGTCCGATAGCTCATTCAAGTCATGGAAAAAAAGTGGATTTTCAGCACCAATTAGGGTCTTGCTCGGACACCAAATGACCTATCGAGCCGAAACTTGGGATTCGGGGTCGCCTCAGCTAGGCCTACACATGACATCTGAACTGGACCCGCAGCTGGAATGTAACTATGTGTTTTACATTTTTATTATGGTTTGAAGAGAATGCATTGTGAATTTTGGGCCATCTCTGTAGTATTAATTATTTTTTTATTTTACCTTTATTTAACCAGGCAAGTCAGTTAAGAACAAATTCTTATTTTCAATGACGGCCTAGGAACAGTGGGTTAACTGCCTGTTCAGGGGCAGAACGACAGATTAGTACTTTGTCAGCTCGGGGGTTTGAACTTGCAACCTTCCGGTTCCTAGTCCAACTCTCTAACCCGGCTACCCTGCCGCCCCAGCATGTGATAGTTGGCTACTAAACGAGTTGGAAAAAGTGGGTTTGGTGTCAGTTTGTATCAGTTTGGTGTCAGAATGATATCTAATTGACTGATGGACGCTGACTTGCTGTTGACTCTTGTCCATTTGCAATATGTTTAAACAGTGAGGTACCATCACCAAAGTGACATTCTGAAATCAACCCTAACGAGCGATGGAGAGGAACCAGAATCACTGCCCAGCCATCTCGAGTTCATCGGGCCAGTCAATTTTGCATTTTTGCAGGATTTTGAGCATGACAAATTCGTGAGGGTACATGCCCATTGAACCATATTGCAAATGCACAGTGACTTTGCAAAAGTGAGAAAACATAAAAAAATGGACATAATGAAATCAACACAACGAGCGATGGAGAAGACCCACTATCAATGCCCGGCCATCCTGTGTTCATCAGGCCAGTCAATGTTGCATTTCTGCAGGATTTTTGAGCATGACAAATTCGTGATGGTAAATGCCCATTGAAAGATATTGCAAATGCACGTGCATTTGCAATATGATTCAACAGTGAAAAAACATCACCAAATGGACATGATGAAATCCACACAACGAGTGATGGAAGGAACAACTATCACTGCCCGGCCATCCTGTGTTCATCAGGTCAGTCAATTTTGCATTCCTGCAGGATTTTTGAGCACGACAAATTCGTGATGGTAAATGCCCATTGAAACATGCTATGTCTTTTCTTTTGAAGACTGACCCTTTTATTGGCAAAGAGTTTGTCTTTTGTCTCTTTAATTTTTTCAATTGGGTCAGGGTAAGTGGAATGCGTCCTTTGAGAAGATTCAAAGCAATCTCACATAGGGATAATATGAGCTCTGAAGAACAGTGACCCAAGATGGTCTTCCGTTCATTAGCTGTAGCCCCAACTAGGCTTCTCAAGAGGGGCAGGTTTCTTTTTAAACGCAGAGACATAGCGGTTACTTTTTAGGAATGTACGCAGCCGGCCACTCCCACGGGAACAGACCTGTTCATAGCCTCAGGTGTTCTGGAGTATTTGCTTTTAAAGCCACGATTAATTAAGAAAATGGTGCTTTGGTAGTGTCCTCATAGCTCTCCATAAAGTAGGATTTCTTTCCCGGGTACATCTGCTGAGCTAGAGTGTTAATTTGTAGTTTGTCTCTAGGATTTTTGAACAAAACCATGTAATTGGCGTTCAAACTGATGGTGCGGCTATTTTGACCTTGGTGAAACACATTCTGCACCAAGTAAAGCACGGACAGGTTTCTATGATGAGTATATTGGGTAAACGCTCAGGCAATTTCGGGATGTTCGCTACCTGCAAATAGCATATCGTCCAAAACCAGCAGATTGTTTTTATGAGGAGGTAAAAGTTCATCATCAGACAGGGATTCAGGTATTCCTTCAAAAAACTAGATTTTTATTGTCTTCAACAATTCATCATACAGAGGTTGATAACAAGAATAACACCACACAACATTATCAGGCTTTTGAGATAACACATGTTCAGAATTCTCTAAAATACTTTTTACAAAACATTTTACCACTATTAGAAGGCCCTGCGATTAAGGCCGAAAATGGTAGTTGCAACCGGGGGTCAAAACCTTCTACAGCAGTCATTATATCTTAAGCTTTAAGACACTTGTAGCATAAGTCAGTAGCCAAAGGGCAATGTGGTCCCGTCAGGCAAAAGCAGTCTCTTGTCATAGACTACCCTGAATCTTTTAGTTAGTGGGGCATTCCTCAGATGGAAGCCCTTTTTATCCCTAACAATCTTTTTGTAGGAGCTCAAAATCTCCAAGTCACTATTCCTGTCATACCTTAAGGGAACATTTCGGCATTTCGTGTATGATCAGTGAGAAAGTCCATATTGCAAATGTACGGTCCCTTACTAGACGTCCGAAATCGTTTGTAAAATTCGCGGTCGGCGTCGGGCCGTGCGGTAGGGCCAGACCTACCGGGAAGTCATCAAATGAACTTTGTCGGACATTCGGTTTCCGTTTTATAAAATAAACAAGTTTTTGAGCGTTTTTCCGCTATCCCGGAATTTCCCACAAGAGGGCATACGGAATCATATGGCAATTTGGCAAAACATCACGAATCACGACGGGGCCTTATCTCGAAAACGGAAAATATTTCGAAGCCGAAACTTGGTGAGCGTAGGTTTGGCATAATGGGCAGTTGGCCCCGAACAAGATGGCGTCTAGGCCTCGACGGTTTTTGAGTTATGGCCGTTTTTCTGGGATTAAAGGTCCTAAATGGAAATAGAGAAATTATTTTTCCACTTCAGGTCAAAGTCAAGGAGCCTCCGGTGTCAATAAAAAAAGAACCAGCCATTTATCTATCGTCATTTAAGAGAAACGGAACAATGACAACTTGGCGATGGTCACAAATAGGCGTATTTTTTTTTCAACGGTTACAGATCCAGTTGCAGGGTGTTCATACGAATCTTTTTAAAGTGTGCTGCGGAGCTCTGCGAGATTTCTGTGATTTTCTATGATTTTCTGAAATAACACACACATACTAAACCCTCCGTAAATAACTCAGTTCTTAACGTAAAGACTTAAAACTCAGGATTATGTAAAAGCATACCCCAATGAGGATATGTGGTGAATTATAGCTTCCTGTGCCAACCGGAAGTGCCTTAAATGGTGTCTCAGGGGCTGTTTCGAAGGGTTAAAAAAGTCAGATCTGTCCAAAACTTCATATATGTGATTAGGCAACCCCCATGAACTGTAAATCAGTCATTTTTCCCCAAAAAATTCAAAGGAAAAAAAAATCACACTAAAACACAACTTGATTGGAGGGACGTATTGGGGTGCGTAGAGACAGACAGTGGCTGCAATAGTTAGCTTTGTTCGAGCTAAAAAAGAACCGTCAGACCTAGAGTTCCGAAACTTTAGAAACCTGTTCTAGACCTCCGGTCGATGGTGCGTGGTGAGTTACGTGGCTCTAGACGGTTCTCGGACCGAGAAACAGCCTCGTACATTTGCAATACCTTCAATTCATTTTGACCATTACGAAAATGACGACGTTTAGAAAAGTCTCAGAGACGCAAGGCTAGGTGCATTGAAACCAGCTCGGCCCATAGAGACAGACCCCGACGTTTCTGTCCGATAGCTCGTTCAAGGACCCCGTAGCAAGGCATGGAAAAAAGTGGATTTTCAGCACCAATTAGGGTTTTTCTCGGACACCAAATGACCTATCGAGCCGAAACTCGGGATTCGGGGTCGCCTCACATAGGACTTCACATAATGTCCGAACTGGACCCGCAGCTAGAACGTAACTATGTGTTTTACCTTTTTATTATGTTTTAAACTAAAGGCGCTGTGAATTATGGGACTGCTCTGACATATGTGATAGTTGGCTTCTAAATGAGTAGTAAAAAGTGGGTTTGGTGTCATAATGACATCTAATTGACTGATGGACACTGACTTGCTAGTTGACTTTTGTGCATTTGCAATATGTTTAAACGGAGAGGGACCATCACCAAAATGGCATTCTGAAATCAACACAAAAAATGGCATCACCATAGTCTCCAGACTGTGCTGAGTTCAACGAGCTATCCCGCTTGACCGTAGCTCGCTCGGTCTAAGCGCAACGACCATTAGAAAAGTAGGCCCAAAATGAAGCCTGCCCCACAATGTCATTTGCTTTTGAGTGACAGTGAGAGAACCGTTAGGGTGAGAAGAAAAATTCCACCACATGAATGTTCCTAAGGTCCTCCCGATCTGTACAAGCCTAACCTTGACCGTGTGGCATTAACCCTTAAGAGTAAAACAGTGTTTTTTGATCTCACAGATTACAGTGTCATCTCTCCCCATAGGAATACATTGCCTGCACCCCTAATTTCAACCTGAAGTCTATATGGGTTATGAATGCCGTATGAACCTGTCTTCGGTACCAGTCCATCAGGCCACTATGAGGTCTACCTGTGTTGATTCTGAGCTTCCTGGACCAACCGGAAGTGGTTAAAATGCCCCTAAAAGTGTTTACCCATACCCTGCCTGCAGTTTGACAGACATAGTGCATTCAACCCTGTGTAAATCAGTCAGTTCTTAACGTAAGGACTTAAAACTCAGGATTCTGTAACAGCATACCCCAATGGGGATATGTGTTGATTTATAGCTTCCTGTGCCAACCGGAAGTGCCATAACTGGTGTCTCAGGGGCTGTTTCGAGGGGTTAAAAAAGTCTGATCTTTCCAAAACTTCATATGTGTGATTAGGCAACCCCCATGAACTGTAAATCAGTCATTTTTCCCAAAAAAAATCAAAGGAAAAAAAAATCACACTAAAACACACCTTGGATGGAGGGACGTATTGGGGTGCGTAGAGACAGACAGTGGCTGCAATAGTTAGCTTTGTTGGAGCTAAAAAAGAACCGTCAGACCTAGAGTTCCGAAACTTTAGAAACCTGTTCTAGACCTCCGGTTGATGGTGCGTGGTGAGTTACGTGGCTCTAGACGGTTCTCGGACCGAGAAACAGCCTCGTACATTTGCAATGACTTCAATTCATTTTGACCATTACGAAAATGACGACGTTTAGAAAAGTCTCAGAGACGCAAGGCTAGGTGCATTGAAACCGGCTCGGCCCATAGAGACGGACTCCGACGTGTCTGTCCGATAGCTCGTTCAAGGACCCCGTAGCAAGGCATGGAAAAAAGTGGATTTTCAGCACCAATTAGGGTTTTTCTCGGACACCAAATGACCTATCGAGCCGAAACTCGGGATTCGGGGTCGCCTCACATAGGTCTTCACATAATGTCCGAACTGGACCCGCAGCTAGAACGTAACTACGTGTTTTACCTTTTTATTATGTTTTAAACCGAAGGCGCTGTGAATTATGGGACTGCTCTGACATATGTGATAGTTGGCTACTAAATGAGTAGGAAAAAGTGGGTTTGGTGTCAATTGATATCCATTTGGTGTCATAATGACATCTAATTGACTGATGGACACTGACTTGCTAGTTGACTTTTGTACATTTGCAATATGTTTAAACGGAGAGGGACCATCACCAAAATGGCATTCTGAAATCAACACAAAAAATGGCATCACCATAGTCTCCAGACTGTGCCGAGTTCAAGGAGACGCCCCGCTTGACCGTAGCTCGTTCTGAGTGCAGCAAACTTGAAAAAAAGAAGGCCCAAAATGAAGCCTGACCCTCAATGTCATTTGCTTTTGGGTGACAGTGAGAGAACCGTTAGGGTGAGAAGCACAATTAGACCGTGTGGCATTAACCCTTAACAATTAAAAGTAGGTGTTTACTTCAAACAGTTTGCATTGACTTCTCTCCCCATAGGAATACATTGCCTGCACCCCTAAATTCAACCGGAAGCCTATGTGGGCTCATCGATGACAGTCCATCAGGCCACTATGAGGTCTACCTGTGTCGATTCTAAGCTTCCTGGACCAACCGGAAGTGGTTAAATTCACCCTAAAAGTGTTTTGAAACACATAACCTGTCATTATGAAAATCACTGCATTCAACCCTGTGTAGATCAGTCAATTCTTAACTTAAAGACTTAAAACTCAGGATTCTGTAAGAGACTACCTCAGTCAAGACATGTGTTTACTTATAGCTTCCTGTGCCAACCGGAAGTGCCTTTAATTGGGTCACACTGTCTGTTTTGAAGGGTTAAAAAAGTCACATCTCTCCAAAACTTCATATGTGTGACTAGGTAACCCTCCTGAACTGTAAATCAGTAATTTCTCCCAACAGATGTCAAAGAAAAGCTCTCTCACATACACACAGCAAGGATGGAGTGAAAAAGTGCGGTGCTTAAATACACAGAGAGCAGGCAATGGCATTACCATAATCCCTAGGCCGTGCAGAGTTCATCGAGATATCCCGCTTGACTGTAGCTCGCTCGGTCTAAGCGCAGCGACCATTAGAAAAGTAGGCCCAAAATGAAGCCTGCCCCACAACGTCATTTGATTTTGGGTGACAGTGAGAGAACCGTTAGGGTGAGAAGCACAATTCGACCTCAGGTACGTTCCTAAGGTCCTCCCGATCCGTGCAAGCCTAACCTTGACCGTGTGGCATTAACCCTTAAACAGTAAAACGTTTTTTGGATCTCACAGATTACAATGACTTCTCTCCCCATATGAATACATTGCCTGCACCCCTAAATTCAACCTGAAGCCTATGTGGGTTATGAATGCCGTATGAACCTGTCATCGATAACAGTCCATCAGGCCACTATGAGGTCTACCTGTGTCGATTCTAAGCTTCCTGGACCAACCGGAAGTGGTTAAAATCACCCTAAAAGTGTATATCCATACAATGCCTGCAGTTTGATAGACATAGTGCATTCAACCCTGTGTAAATCAGTCAGTTCTTAACGTAAGGACTTAAAACTCAGGATTCTGTAAAAGCATACCCCAATGAGGATATGTGTTGACTTATAGCTTCCTGTGCCAACCGGAAGTGCCATAATTGGTGTCACAGGGGCTGTTTCGAAGGGTTAAAAAAGTCACATCTTTCCAAAACTTCTTATGTGTGATTAGGCAACCCCCATGAACTGTAAATCAGTCATTTTTCCCATAAAATTTCAAATGAAAACTAAATCACACAGACACACAACTTGGAAGGAGGGACGTATTGGGGTGCGTAGAGACAGACAATAGTTAGCTTTGTTCGAGCTAAAAAAGAACCGTCCGACCTAGAGTTCTGAAACTTTAGAAACCTGTTCTAGACCTCAGGTCGATAGTGCGTGGTGAGTTACGTGGCTCTAGAAGGTTCTCGGACCGAGAAACAGCCTCGTACATTTGCAATGACTTCAATTCATTTTGACCATTACGAAAATGACGACATTTAGAAAAGTCTCAGAGACGCAAGACTAGGTGCATTGAAACCGGCTCGGCCCATAGAGACGGACCCCAACGTTTCTGTCCGATAGCTCATTCAAGGACCCCATAGCAAGGCATGGAAAAAAGTGGATTTTCAGCACCAATTAGGGTTTTGCTCGGGCACCGAAGGACCTATCGAGCCAAAACTCGGGATTCGGGGTCGCCTCACATAGGCCTACACATAATGTTCGAACTGGACCCGCAGCTAGAACGTAACTATGTGTTTTACGTTTTTATTATGTTTTAAACTGAAGGCGCTGTGAATTATGGGCCTGCTCTGACATATGTGATAGTTGGCTTCTAAATGAGTTGGAAAAAGTGGGTTTGGTGTCAATTGATATCAGTTTGGTGTCAGAATGACATCTAATTGACTGATGGACACTGACTTGCTAGTTGACTTTTGTACATTTGCAATATGTTTAAACGGAGAGGGACCATCCCCAAAATGGCATTCTGAAATCAACACAAAAAATGGCATCACCATAGACTCCAGACTGTGCCGAGTTCAACGAGACGCCCCGCTTGACCGTAGCTCGCTCTGAGTGCAGCGACCTTGAAAAAAAGAAGGCCAAAATGAAGCCTGGCCCTCAATGTCATTTGCTTTTGGGTGACAGTGAGAGAACCGTTAGGGTGAGAAGCACAATTCGACCTCAGGTACGTTCCTAAGGTCCTCCCGATCCGTGCAAGCCTAACCTCGACCGTGTGGCATTAACCCTTAACAGTTAAAAGTAGGTGTTTACTTCAAACAGTTTGCATTGACTTCTCTCCCCATAGGAATACATTGCCTGCACCCCTAAATTAAACCGGAAGCCTATGTGGGTTATGAATGCTGTATGAACCTGTCATCGATGACAGTCCATCAGGCCACTATGAGGTCTACCTGTGTCGATTCTAAGCTTCCTGGACCAACCGGAAGTGGTTAAATTCACCCTAAAAGTGTTTTGAAACACATAACCTGTCATTATGAAAATCACTGCATTCAACCCTGTGTAGATCAGTCAATTCTTAACTTAAAGACTTAAAACTCAGGATTCTGTAAGAGACTACCTCAGTCAAGACATGTGTTTACTTATAGCTTCCTGTGCCAACCGGAAGTGCCTTTAATTGGGTCACACTGTCTGTTTTGAAGGGTTAAAAAAGTCACATCTCTCCAAAACTTCATATGTGTGACTAGGTAACCCTCCTGAACTGTAAATCAGTAATTTCTCCCAACAGATGTCAAAGAAAAGCTCTCTCACACACACACAGCAAGGATGGAGTGAAAAAGTGCGGTGCTTAAATACACAGAGAGCAGGCAATGGCATTACCATAATCCCTAGGCCGTGCAGAGTTCATCGAGATATCCCGCTTGACTGTAGCTCGCTCGGTCTAAGCGCAGCGACCATTAGAAAAGTAGGCCCAAAATGAAGCCTGCCCCACAACGTCATTTGATTTTGGGTGACAGTGAGAGAACCGTTAGGGTGAGAAGCACAATTCGACCTCAGGTACGTTCCTAAGGTCCTCCCGATCCGTGCAAGCCTAACCTTGACCGTGTGGCATTAACCCTTAAACAGTAAAACGTTTTTTGGATCTCACAGATTACAATGACTTCTCTCCCCATATGAATACATTGCCTGCACCCCTAAATTCAACCTGAAGCCTATGTGGGTTATGAATGCCGTATGAACCTGTCATCGATAACAGTCCATCAGGCCACTATGAGGTCTACCTGTGTCGATTCTAAGCTTCCTGGACCAACCGGAAGTGGTTAAAATCACCCTAAAAGTGTATATCCATACAATGCCTGCAGTTTGATAGACATAGTGCATTCAACCCTGTGTAAATCAGTCAGTTCTTAACGTAAGGACTTAAAACTCAGGATTCTGTAAAAGCATACCCCAATGAGGATATGTGTTGACTTATAGCTTCCTGTGCCAACCGGAAGTGCCATAATTGGTGTCACAGGGGCTGTTTCGAAGGGTTAAAAAAGTCACATCTTTCCAAAACTTTTTATGTGTGATTAGGCAACCCCCATGAACTGTAAATCAGTCATTTTTCCCATAAAATTTCAAATGAAAACTAAATCACACAGACACACAACTTGGAAGGAGGGACGTATTGGGGTGCGTAGAGACAGACAATAGTTAGCTTTGTTCGAGCTAAAAAAGAACCGTCCGACCTAGAGTTCTGAAACTTTAGAAACCTGTTCTAGACCTCAGGTCGATAGTGCGTGGTGAGTTACGTGGCTCTAGAAGGTTCTCGGACCGAGAAACAGCCTCGTACATTTGCAATGACTTCAATTCATTTTGACCATTACGAAAATGACGACATTTAGAAAAGTCTCAGAGACGCAAGACTAGGTGCATTGAAACCGGCTCGGCCCATAGAGACGGACCCCAACGTTTCTGTCCGATAGCTCATTCAAGGACCCCATAGCAAGGCATGGAAAAAAGTGGATTTTCAGCACCAATTAGGGTTTTGCTCGGGCACCGAAGGACCTATCGAGCCAAAACTCGGGATTCGGGGTCGCCTCACATAGGCCTACACATAATGTTCGAACTGGACCCGCAGCTAGAACGTAACTATGTGTTTTACGTTTTTATTATGTTTTAAACTGAAGGCGCTGTGAATTATGGGCCTGCTCTGACATATGTGATAGTTGGCTTCTAAATGAGTTGGAAAAAGTGGGTTTGGTGTCAATTGATATCAGTTTGGTGTCAGAATGACATCTAATTGACTGATGGACACTGACTTGCTAGTTGACTTTTGTACATTTGCAATATGTTTAAACGGAGAGGGACCATCCCCAAAATGGCATTCTGAAATCAACACAAAAAATGGCATCACCATAGACTCCAGACTGTGCCGAGTTCAACGAGACGCCCCGCTTGACCGTAGCTCGCTCTGAGTGCAGCGACCTTGAAAAAAAGAAGGCCAAAATGAAGCCTGGCCCTCAATGTCATTTGCTTTTGGGTGACAGTGAGAGAACCGTTAGGGTGAGAAGCACAATTCGACCTCAGGTACGTTCCTAAGGTCCTCCCGATCCGTGCAAGCCTAACCTCGACCGTGTGGCATTAACCCTTAACAGTTAAAAGTAGGTGTTTACTTCAAACAGTTTGCATTGACTTCTCTCCCCATAGGAATACATTGCCTGCACCCCTAAATTAAACCGGAAGCCTATGTGGGTTATGAATGCTGTATGAACCTGTCATCGATGACAGTCCATCAGGCCACTATGAGGTCTACCTGTGTCGATTCTAAGCTTCCTGGACCAACCGGAAGTGGTTAAATTCACCCTAAAAGTGTTTTGAAACACATAACCTGTCATTATGAAAATCACTGCATTCAACCCTGTGTAGATCAGTCAATTCTTAACTTAAAGACTTAAAACTCAGGATTCTGTAAGAGACTACCTCAGTCAAGACATGTGTTTACTTATAGCTTCCTGTGCCAACCGGAAGTGCCTTTAATTGGGTCACACTGTCTGTTTTGAAGGGTTAAAAAAGTCACATCTCTCCAAAACTTCATATGTGTGACTAGGTAACCCTCCTGAACTGTAAATCAGTAATTTCTCCCAACAGATGTCAAAGAAAAGCTCTCTCACACACACACAGCAAGGATGGAGTGAAAAAGTGCGGTGCTTAAATACACAGAGAGCAGGCAATGGCATTACCATAATCCCTAGGCCGTGCAGAGTTCATCGAGATATCCCGCTTGACTGTAGCTCGCTCGGTCTAAGCGCAGCGACCATTAGAAAAGTAGGCCCAAAATGAAGCCTGCCCCACAACGTCATTTGCTTTTGGGTGACAGTGAGAGAACCGTTAGGGTGAGAAGCACAATTCGACCTCAGGTACGTTCCTAAGGTCCTCCCCATCCGTGCAAGCCTAACCTTGACCGTGTGGCATTAACCCTTAAACAGTAAAACGTTTTTTGGATCTCACAGATTACAATGACTTCTCTCCCCATATGAATACATTGCCTGCACCCCTAAATTCAACCTGAAGCCTATGTGGGTTATGAATGCCGTATGAACCTGTCATCGATAACAGTCCATCAGGCCACTATGAGGTCTACCTGTGTCGATTCTAAGCTTCCTGGACCAACCGGAAGTGGTTAAAATCACCCTAAAAGTGTATATCCATACAATGCCTGCAGTTTGATAGACATAGTGCATTCAACCCTGTGTAAATCAGTCAGTTCTTAACGTAAGGACTTAAAACTCAGGATTCTGTAAAAGCATACCCCAATGAGGATATGTGTTGACTTATAGCTTCCTGTGCCAACCGGAAGTGCCATAATTGGTGTCACAGGGGCTGTTTCGAAGGGTTAAAAAAGTCACATCTTTCCAAAACTTCATATGTGTGATTAGGCAACCCCCATGAACTGTAAATCAGTCATTTTTCCCATAAAATTTCAAAGGAAAACTAAATCACACAGACACAAAACTTGGAAGGAGGGACGTATTGGGGTGCGTAGAGACAGACAGTGCCTGCAATAGTTAGCTTTGTTCGAGCTAAAAAAGAACCGTCCGACCTAGAGTTCTGAAACTTTAGAAACCTGTTCTAGACCTCAGGTCGATAGTGCGTGGTGAGTTACGTGGCTCTAGAAGGTTCTCGGACCGAGAAACAGCCTCGTACATTTGCAATGACTTCAATTCATTTTGACCATTACGAAAATGACGACATTTAGAAAAGTCTCAGAGACGCAAGACTAGGTGCATTGAAACCGGCTCGGCCCATAGAGACGGACCCCAACGTTTCTGTCCGATAGCTCATTCAAGGACCCCATAGCAAGGCATGGAAAAAAGTGGATTTTCAGCACCAATTAGGGTTTTGCTCGGGCACCGAAGGACCTATCGAGCCAAAACTCGGGATTCGGGGTCGCCTCACATAGGCCTACACATAATGTTCGAACTGGACCCGCAGCTAGAACGTAACTATGTGTTTTACGTTTTTATTATGTTTTAAACTGAAGGCGCTGTGAATTATGGGCCTGCTCTGACATATGTGATAGTTGGCTTCTAAATGAGTTGGAAAAAGTGGGTTTGGTGTCAATTGATATCAGTTTGGTGTCAGAATGACATCTAATTGACTGATGGACACTGACTTGCTAGTTGACTTTTGTACATTTGCAATATGTTTAAACGGAGAGGGACCATCCCCAAAATGGCATTCTGAAATCAACACAAAAAATGGCATCACCATAGACTCCAGACTGTGCCGAGTTCAACGAGACGCCCCGCTTGACCGTAGCTCGCTCTGAGTGCAGCGACCTTGAAAAAAAGAAGGCCAAAATGAAGCCTGGCCCTCAATGTCATTTGCTTTTGGGTGACAGTGAGAGAACCGTTAGGGTGAGAAGCACAATTCGACCTCAGGTACGTTCCTAAGGTCCTCCCGATCCGTGCAAGCCTAACCTCGACCGTGTGGCATTAACCCTTAACAGTTAAAAGTAGGTGTTTACTTCAAACAGTATGCATTGACTTGTCTCCCCATAGGAATACATTGCCTGCACCCCTAAATTCAACCGGAAGCCTATGTGGGTTATGAATGCTGTATGAACCTGTCATCGATGACAGTCCATCAGGCCACTATGAGGTCTACCTGTGTCGATTCTAAGCTTCCTGGACCAACCGGAAGTGGTTAAATTCACCCTAAAAGTGTTTTGAAACACATAACCTGTCATTATGAAAATCACTGCATTCAACCCTGTGTAGATCAGTCAATTCGTAACTTAAAGACTTAAAACTCAGGATTCTGTAAGAGGCTACCTCAGTCAAGCCATGTGTTTACTTATAGCTTCCTGTGCCAACCGGAAGTGCCTTTAATTGGGTCACACTGTCTGTTTTGAAGGGTTAAAAAAGTCACATCTTTCCAAAACTTCATATGTGTGACTAGGTAACCCTCCTGAACTGTAAATCAGTCATTTCTCCCAACAGATGTCAAATAAAAGCTCTCTCACACACACACAGCAAGGATGGAGTGAAAAAGTGTGGTGCTTAAAGACACAGAGAGCAGGCAATGGCATTACCATAATCCCTAGGCCGTGCAGAGTTCATCGAGATATCCCGCTTGACAGTAGCTCGCTCGGTCTAAGCGCAGCGACCATTAGAAAAGTAGGCCCAAAATTAAGCCTGCCCCACAACGTCATTTGCTTTTGGGTGACAGTGAGAGAACCGTTAGGGTGAGAAGCACAATTCGACCTCAGGTACGTTCCTAAGGTCCTCACGATCTGTGCAAGCCTAACGTTGACCGTGTGGCATTAACCCTTAAACAGTAAAACAGGGTTTTTTGATTTCAACCTGAAGCCTATGTGGGTTATGAATGCCGTATGAACCTGTCATCGATGACAGTCCATCAAGCCACTATGAGGTCTACCTGTGTCGATTCTAAGCTTCCTGGACCAACCGGAAGTGGTTAAAATCACCCTAAAAGTGTATATCCATACAATGCCTTCAGTTTGATAGACATAGTGCATTCAACCCTGTGTAAATCAGTCAGTTCTTAACGTAAGGACTTAAAACTCAGGATTCTGTAAAAGCATACCCCAATGAGGATATGTGTTCCTGTGCCAACCGGAAGTGCCATAATTGGTGTCACGGGCTGTTTCGAAGGGTTAAAAAAGTCACATCTTTCCAAAACTTCATATGTGTGATTAGGCAACCCCCATGAACTGTAAATCAGTCATTTTTCCCATAAAATTTCAAAGGAAAACTAAATCACACAGACACACAACTTGGAAGGAGGGACGTATTGGGGTGCGTAGAGACAGACAGTGCCTGCAATAGTTAGTTTGTTCAAGCTAAAAAAGAACCGACAGACCTAGAGTTCCGAAACTTGCGTGGTGCGTGGTGAGTTACGTGGCTCTAGAAGGTTCTCGGACAGAGAAACAGCCTCGTACATTTGCAATGACTTCAATTCATTTTTGCATCACGAAAATTACGACATTTACAAAAGTCCCCGAGTTGCAAGACTAGGTGCATTGCGACCGTCTCGGCCCATATAGATGGACCCCAACGTTTCTGTCCGATAGCTCATTCAAGTCATGGAAAAAAGTGGATTTTCAGCACCAATTAGGGTCTTGCTCGGACACCAAATGACCTATCGAGCCGAAACTTGGGATTCGGGGTCGCCTCAGCTAGGCCTACACATGACATCTGAACTGGACCCGCAGCTGGAATGTAACTATGTGTTTTACATTTTTATTATGGTTTGAAGAGAATGCATTGTGAATTTTGGGCCATCTCTGTAGTATTAATTATTTTTTTATTTTACCTTTATTTAACCAGGCAAGTCAGTTAAGAACAAATTCTTATTTTCAATGACGGCCTAGGAACAGTGGGTTAACTGCC
The DNA here is from genome assembly GCF_045791955.1 of Oncorhynchus clarkii lewisi. Lineage (NCBI taxonomy): Eukaryota > Metazoa > Chordata > Actinopteri > Salmoniformes > Salmonidae > Oncorhynchus > Oncorhynchus clarkii. The sequence continues at coordinate 34,068,352 of NC_092153.1, forward strand.
TGTTCAGGGGCAGAACGACAGATTAGTACTTTGTCAGCTCGGGGGTTTGAACTTGCAACCTTCCGGTTCCTAGTCCAACTCTCTAACCCGGCTACCCTGCCGCCCCAGCATGTGATAGTTGGCTACTAAACGAGTTGGAAAAAGTGGGTTTGGTGTCAGTTTGTATCAGTTTGGTGTCAGAATGATATCTAATTGACTGATGGACGCTGACTTGCTGTTGACTCTTGTCCATTTGCAATATGTTTAAACAGTGAGGTACCATCACCAAAGTGACATTCTGAAATCAACCCTAACGAGCGATGGAGAGGAACCAGAATCACTGCCCAGCCATCTCGAGTTCATCGGGCCAGTCAATTTTGCATTTTTGCAGGATTTTGAGCATGACAAATTCGTGAGGGTACATGCCCATTGAACCATATTGCAAATGCACAGTGACTTTGCAAAAGTGAGAAAACATAAAAAAATGGACATAATGAAATCAACACAACGAGCGATGGAGAAGACCCACTATCAATGCCCGGCCATCCTGTGTTCATCAGGCCAGTCAATGTTGCATTTCTGCAGGATTTTTGAGCATGACAAATTCGTGATGGTAAATGCCCATTGAAAGATATTGCAAATGCACGTGCATTTGCAATATGATTCAACAGTGAAAAAACATCACCAAATGGACATGATGAAATCCACACAACGAGTGATGGAAGGAACAACTATCACTGCCCGGCCATCCTGTGTTCATCAGGTCAGTCAATTTTGCATTCCTGCAGGATTTTTGAGCACGACAAATTCGTGATGGTAAATGCCCATTGAAACATGCTATGTCTTTTCTTTTGAAGACTGACCCTTTTATTGGCAAAGAGTTTGTCTTTTGTCTCTTTAATTTTTTCAATTGGGTCAGGGTAAGTGGAATGCGTCCTTTGAGAAGATTCAAAGCAATCTCACATAGGGATAATATGAGCTCTGAAGAACAGTGACCCAAGATGGTCTTCCGTTCATTAGCTGTAGCCCCAACTAGGCTTCTCAAGAGGGGCAGGTTTCTTTTTAAACGCAGAGACATAGCGGTTACTTTTTAGGAATGTACGCAGCCGGCCACTCCCACGGGAACAGACCTGTTCATAGCCTCAGGTGTTCTGGAGTATTTGCTTTTAAAGCCACGATTAATTAAGAAAATGGTGCTTTGGTAGTGTCCTCATAGCTCTCCATAAAGTAGGATTTCTTTCCCGGGTACATCTGCTGAGCTAGAGTGTTAATTTGTAGTTTGTCTCTAGGATTTTTGAACAAAACCATGTAATTGGCGTTCAAACTGATGGTGCGGCTATTTTGACCTTGGTGAAACACATTCTGCACCAAGTAAAGCACGGACAGGTTTCTATGATGAGTATATTGGGTAAACGCTCAGGCAATTTCGGGATGTTCGCTACCTGCAAATAGCATATCGTCCAAAACCAGCAGATTGTTTTTATGAGGAGGTAAAAGTTCATCATCAGACAGGGATTCAGGTATTCCTTCAAAAAACTAGATTTTTATTGTCTTCAACAATTCATCATACAGAGGTTGATAACAAGAATAACACCACACAACATTATCAGGCTTTTGAGATAACACATGTTCAGAATTCTCTAAAATACTTTTTACAAAACATTTTACCACTATTAGAAGGCCCTGCGATTAAGGCCGAAAATGGTAGTTGCAACCGGGGGTCAAAACCTTCTACAGCAGTCATTATATCTTAAGCTTTAAGACACTTGTAGCATAAGTCAGTAGCCAAAGGGCAATGTGGTCCCGTCAGGCAAAAGCAGTCTCTTGTCATAGACTACCCTGAATCTTTTAGTTAGTGGGGCATTCCTCAGATGGAAGCCCTTTTTATCCCTAACAATCTTTTTGTAGGAGCTCAAAATCTCCAAGTCACTATTCCTGTCATACCTTAAGGGAACATTTCGGCATTTCGTGTATGATCAGTGAGAAAGTCCATATTGCAAATGTACGGTCCCTTACTAGACGTCCGAAATCGTTTGTAAAATTCGCGGTCGGCGTCGGGCCGTGCGGTAGGGCCAGACCTACCGGGAAGTCATCAAATGAACTTTGTCGGACATTCGGTTTCCGTTTTATAAAATAAACAAGTTTTTGAGCGTTTTTCCGCTATCCCGGAATTTCCCACAAGAGGGCATACGGAATCATATGGCAATTTGGCAAAACATCACGAATCACGACGGGGCCTTATCTCGAAAACGGAAAATATTTCGAAGCCGAAACTTGGTGAGCGTAGGTTTGGCATAATGGGCAGTTGGCCCCGAACAAGATGGCGTCTAGGCCTCGACGGTTTTTGAGTTATGGCCGTTTTTCTGGGATTAAAGGTCCTAAATGGAAATAGAGAAATTATTTTTCCACTTCAGGTCAAAGTCAAGGAGCCTCCGGTGTCAATAAAAAAAGAACCAGCCATTTATCTATCGTCATTTAAGAGAAACGGAACAATGACAACTTGGCGATGGTCACAAATAGGCGTATTTTTTTTTCAACGGTTACAGATCCAGTTGCAGGGTGTTCATACGAATCTTTTTAAAGTGTGCTGCGGAGCTCTGCGAGATTTCTGTGATTTTCTATGATTTTCTGAAATAACACACACATACTAAACCCTCCGTAAATAACTCAGTTCTTAACGTAAAGACTTAAAACTCAGGATTATGTAAAAGCATACCCCAATGAGGATATGTGGTGAATTATAGCTTCCTGTGCCAACCGGAAGTGCCTTAAATGGTGTCTCAGGGGCTGTTTCGAAGGGTTAAAAAAGTCAGATCTGTCCAAAACTTCATATATGTGATTAGGCAACCCCCATGAACTGTAAATCAGTCATTTTTCCCCAAAAAATTCAAAGGAAAAAAAAATCACACTAAAACACAACTTGATTGGAGGGACGTATTGGGGTGCGTAGAGACAGACAGTGGCTGCAATAGTTAGCTTTGTTCGAGCTAAAAAAGAACCGTCAGACCTAGAGTTCCGAAACTTTAGAAACCTGTTCTAGACCTCCGGTCGATGGTGCGTGGTGAGTTACGTGGCTCTAGACGGTTCTCGGACCGAGAAACAGCCTCGTACATTTGCAATACCTTCAATTCATTTTGACCATTACGAAAATGACGACGTTTAGAAAAGTCTCAGAGACGCAAGGCTAGGTGCATTGAAACCAGCTCGGCCCATAGAGACAGACCCCAACGTTTCTGTCCGATAGCTCGTTCAAGGACCCCGTAGCAAGGCATGGAAAAAAGTGGATTTTCAGCACCAATTAGGGTTTTTCTCGGACACCAAATGACCTATCGAGCCGAAACTCGGGATTCGGGGTCGCCTCACATAGGACTTCACATAATGTCCGAACTGGACCCGCAGCTAGAACGTAACTATGTGTTTTACCTTTTTATTATGTTTTAAACTAAAGGCGCTGTGAATTATGGGACTGCTCTGACATATGTGATAGTTGGCTTCTAAATGAGTAGTAAAAAGTGGGTTTGGTGTCATAATGACATCTAATTGACTGATGGACACTGACTTGCTAGTTGACTTTTGTGCATTTGCAATATGTTTAAACGGAGAGGGACCATCACCAAAATGGCATTCTGAAATCAACACAAAAAATGGCATCACCATAGTCTCCAGACTGTGCTGAGTTCAACGAGCTATCCCGCTTGACCGTAGCTCGCTCGGTCTAAGCGCAACGACCATTAGAAAAGTAGGCCCAAAATGAAGCCTGCCCCACAATGTCATTTGCTTTTGAGTGACAGTGAGAGAACCGTTAGGGTGAGAAGAAAAATTCCACCACATGAATGTTCCTAAGGTCCTCCCGATCTGTACAAGCCTAACCTTGACCGTGTGGCATTAACCCTTAAGAGTAAAACAGTGTTTTTTGATCTCACAGATTACAGTGTCATCTCTCCCCATAGGAATACATTGCCTGCACCCCTAATTTCAACCTGAAGTCTATATGGGTTATGAATGCCGTATGAACCTGTCTTCGGTACCAGTCCATCAGGCCACTATGAGGTCTACCTGTGTTGATTCTGAGCTTCCTGGACCAACCGGAAGTGGTTAAAATGCCCCTAAAAGTGTTTACCCATACCCTGCCTGCAGTTTGACAGACATAGTGCATTCAACCCTGTGTAAATCAGTCAGTTCTTAACGTAAGGACTTAAAACTCAGGATTCTGTAACAGCATACCCCAATGGGGATATGTGTTGATTTATAGCTTCCTGTGCCAACCGGAAGTGCCATAACTGGTGTCTCAGGGGCTGTTTCGAGGGGTTAAAAAAGTCTGATCTTTCCAAAACTTCATATGTGTGATTAGGCAACCCCCATGAACTGTAAATCAGTCATTTTTCCCAAAAAAAATCAAAGGAAAAAAAAATCACACTAAAACACACCTTGGATGGAGGGACGTATTGGGGTGCGTAGAGACAGACAGTGGCTGCAATAGTTAGCTTTGTTGGAGCTAAAAAAGAACCGTCAGACCTAGAGTTCCGAAACTTTAGAAACCTGTTCTAGACCTCCGGTTGATGGTGCGTGGTGAGTTACGTGGCTCTAGACGGTTCTCGGACCGAGAAACAGCCTCGTACATTTGCAATGACTTCAATTCATTTTGACCATTACGAAAATGACGACGTTTAGAAAAGTCTCAGAGACGCAAGGCTAGGTGCATTGAAACCGGCTCGGCCCATAGAGACGGACTCCGACGTGTCTGTCCGATAGCTCGTTCAAGGACCCCGTAGCAAGGCATGGAAAAAAGTGGATTTTCAGCACCAATTAGGGTTTTTCTCGGACACCAAATGACCTATCGAGCCGAAACTCGGGATTCGGGGTCGCCTCACATAGGTCTTCACATAATGTCCGAACTGGACCCGCAGCTAGAACGTAACTACGTGTTTTACCTTTTTATTATGTTTTAAACCGAAGGCGCTGTGAATTATGGGACTGCTCTGACATATGTGATAGTTGGCTACTAAATGAGTAGGAAAAAGTGGGTTTGGTGTCAATTGATATCCATTTGGTGTCATAATGACATCTAATTGACTGATGGACACTGACTTGCTAGTTGACTTTTGTACATTTGCAATATGTTTAAACGGAGAGGGACCATCACCAAAATGGCATTCTGAAATCAACACAAAAAATGGCATCACCATAGTCTCCAGACTGTGCCGAGTTCAAGGAGACGCCCCGCTTGACCGTAGCTCGTTCTGAGTGCAGCAAACTTGAAAAAAAGAAGGCCCAAAATGAAGCCTGACCCTCAATGTCATTTGCTTTTGGGTGACAGTGAGAGAACCGTTAGGGTGAGAAGCACAATTAGACCGTGTGGCATTAACCCTTAACAATTAAAAGTAGGTGTTTACTTCAAACAGTTTGCATTGACTTCTCTCCCCATAGGAATACATTGCCTGCACCCCTAAATTCAACCGGAAGCCTATGTGGGCTCATCGATGACAGTCCATCAGGCCACTATGAGGTCTACCTGTGTCGATTCTAAGCTTCCTGGACCAACCGGAAGTGGTTAAATTCACCCTAAAAGTGTTTTGAAACACATAACCTGTCATTATGAAAATCACTGCATTCAACCCTGTGTAGATCAGTCAATTCTTAACTTAAAGACTTAAAACTCAGGATTCTGTAAGAGACTACCTCAGTCAAGACATGTGTTTACTTATAGCTTCCTGTGCCAACCGGAAGTGCCTTTAATTGGGTCACACTGTCTGTTTTGAAGGGTTAAAAAAGTCACATCTCTCCAAAACTTCATATGTGTGACTAGGTAACCCTCCTGAACTGTAAATCAGTAATTTCTCCCAACAGATGTCAAAGAAAAGCTCTCTCACATACACACAGCAAGGATGGAGTGAAAAAGTGCGGTGCTTAAATACACAGAGAGCAGGCAATGGCATTACCATAATCCCTAGGCCGTGCAGAGTTCATCGAGATATCCCGCTTGACTGTAGCTCGCTCGGTCTAAGCGCAGCGACCATTAGAAAAGTAGGCCCAAAATGAAGCCTGCCCCACAACGTCATTTGATTTTGGGTGACAGTGAGAGAACCGTTAGGGTGAGAAGCACAATTCGACCTCAGGTACGTTCCTAAGGTCCTCCCGATCCGTGCAAGCCTAACCTTGACCGTGTGGCATTAACCCTTAAACAGTAAAACGTTTTTTGGATCTCACAGATTACAATGACTTCTCTCCCCATATGAATACATTGCCTGCACCCCTAAATTCAACCTGAAGCCTATGTGGGTTATGAATGCCGTATGAACCTGTCATCGATAACAGTCCATCAGGCCACTATGAGGTCTACCTGTGTCGATTCTAAGCTTCCTGGACCAACCGGAAGTGGTTAAAATCACCCTAAAAGTGTATATCCATACAATGCCTGCAGTTTGATAGACATAGTGCATTCAACCCTGTGTAAATCAGTCAGTTCTTAACGTAAGGACTTAAAACTCAGGATTCTGTAAAAGCATACCCCAATGAGGATATGTGTTGACTTATAGCTTCCTGTGCCAACCGGAAGTGCCATAATTGGTGTCACAGGGGCTGTTTCGAAGGGTTAAAAAAGTCACATCTTTCCAAAACTTCTTATGTGTGATTAGGCAACCCCCATGAACTGTAAATCAGTCATTTTTCCCATAAAATTTCAAATGAAAACTAAATCACACAGACACACAACTTGGAAGGAGGGACGTATTGGGGTGCGTAGAGACAGACAATAGTTAGCTTTGTTCGAGCTAAAAAAGAACCGTCCGACCTAGAGTTCTGAAACTTTAGAAACCTGTTCTAGACCTCAGGTCGATAGTGCGTGGTGAGTTACGTGGCTCTAGAAGGTTCTCGGACCGAGAAACAGCCTCGTACATTTGCAATGACTTCAATTCATTTTGACCATTACGAAAATGACGACATTTAGAAAAGTCTCAGAGACGCAAGACTAGGTGCATTGAAACCGGCTCGGCCCATAGAGACGGACCCCAACGTTTCTGTCCGATAGCTCATTCAAGGACCCCATAGCAAGGCATGGAAAAAAGTGGATTTTCAGCACCAATTAGGGTTTTGCTCGGGCACCGAAGGACCTATCGAGCCAAAACTCGGGATTCGGGGTCGCCTCACATAGGCCTACACATAATGTTCGAACTGGACCCGCAGCTAGAACGTAACTATGTGTTTTACGTTTTTATTATGTTTTAAACTGAAGGCGCTGTGAATTATGGGCCTGCTCTGACATATGTGATAGTTGGCTTCTAAATGAGTTGGAAAAAGTGGGTTTGGTGTCAATTGATATCAGTTTGGTGTCAGAATGACATCTAATTGACTGATGGACACTGACTTGCTAGTTGACTTTTGTACATTTGCAATATGTTTAAACGGAGAGGGACCATCCCCAAAATGGCATTCTGAAATCAACACAAAAAATGGCATCACCATAGACTCCAGACTGTGCCGAGTTCAACGAGACGCCCCGCTTGACCGTAGCTCGCTCTGAGTGCAGCGACCTTGAAAAAAAGAAGGCCAAAATGAAGCCTGGCCCTCAATGTCATTTGCTTTTGGGTGACAGTGAGAGAACCGTTAGGGTGAGAAGCACAATTCGACCTCAGGTACGTTCCTAAGGTCCTCCCGATCCGTGCAAGCCTAACCTCGACCGTGTGGCATTAACCCTTAACAGTTAAAAGTAGGTGTTTACTTCAAACAGTTTGCATTGACTTCTCTCCCCATAGGAATACATTGCCTGCACCCCTAAATTAAACCGGAAGCCTATGTGGGTTATGAATGCTGTATGAACCTGTCATCGATGACAGTCCATCAGGCCACTATGAGGTCTACCTGTGTCGATTCTAAGCTTCCTGGACCAACCGGAAGTGGTTAAATTCACCCTAAAAGTGTTTTGAAACACATAACCTGTCATTATGAAAATCACTGCATTCAACCCTGTGTAGATCAGTCAATTCTTAACTTAAAGACTTAAAACTCAGGATTCTGTAAGAGACTACCTCAGTCAAGACATGTGTTTACTTATAGCTTCCTGTGCCAACCGGAAGTGCCTTTAATTGGGTCACACTGTCTGTTTTGAAGGGTTAAAAAAGTCACATCTCTCCAAAACTTCATATGTGTGACTAGGTAACCCTCCTGAACTGTAAATCAGTAATTTCTCCCAACAGATGTCAAAGAAAAGCTCTCTCACACACACACAGCAAGGATGGAGTGAAAAAGTGCGGTGCTTAAATACACAGAGAGCAGGCAATGGCATTACCATAATCCCTAGGCCGTGCAGAGTTCATCGAGATATCCCGCTTGACTGTAGCTCGCTCGGTCTAAGCGCAGCGACCATTAGAAAAGTAGGCCCAAAATGAAGCCTGCCCCACAACGTCATTTGATTTTGGGTGACAGTGAGAGAACCGTTAGGGTGAGAAGCACAATTCGACCTCAGGTACGTTCCTAAGGTCCTCCCGATCCGTGCAAGCCTAACCTTGACCGTGTGGCATTAACCCTTAAACAGTAAAACGTTTTTTGGATCTCACAGATTACAATGACTTCTCTCCCCATATGAATACATTGCCTGCACCCCTAAATTCAACCTGAAGCCTATGTGGGTTATGAATGCCGTATGAACCTGTCATCGATAACAGTCCATCAGGCCACTATGAGGTCTACCTGTGTCGATTCTAAGCTTCCTGGACCAACCGGAAGTGGTTAAAATCACCCTAAAAGTGTATATCCATACAATGCCTGCAGTTTGATAGACATAGTGCATTCAACCCTGTGTAAATCAGTCAGTTCTTAACGTAAGGACTTAAAACTCAGGATTCTGTAAAAGCATACCCCAATGAGGATATGTGTTGACTTATAGCTTCCTGTGCCAACCGGAAGTGCCATAATTGGTGTCACAGGGGCTGTTTCGAAGGGTTAAAAAAGTCACATCTTTCCAAAACTTCTTATGTGTGATTAGGCAACCCCCATGAACTGTAAATCAGTAATTTTTCCCATAAAATTTCAAATGAAAACTAAATCACACAGACACACAACTTGGAAGGAGGGACGTATTGGGGTGCGTAGAGACAGACAATAGTTAGCTTTGTTCGAGCTAAAAAAGAACCGTCCGACCTAGAGTTCTGAAACTTTAGAAACCTGTTCTAGACCTCAGGTCGATAGTGCGTGGTGAGTTACGTGGCTCTAGAAGGTTCTCGGACCGAGAAACAGCCTCGTACATTTGCAATGACTTCAATTCATTTTGACCATTACGAAAATGACGACATTTAGAAAAGTCTCAGAGACGCAAGACTAGGTGCATTGAAACCGGCTCGGCCCATAGAGACGGACCCCAACGTTTCTGTCCGATAGCTCATTCAAGGACCCCATAGCAAGGCATGGAAAAAAGTGGATTTTCAGCACCAATTAGGGTTTTGCTCGGGCACCGAAGGACCTATCGAGCCAAAACTCGGGATTCGGGGTCGCCTCACATAGGCCTACACATAATGTTCGAACTGGACCCGCAGCTAGAACGTAACTATGTGTTTTACGTTTTTATTATGTTTTAAACTGAAGGCGCTGTGAATTATGGGCCTGCTCTGACATATGTGATAGTTGGCTTCTAAATGAGTTGGAAAAAGTGGGTTTGGTGTCAATTGATATCAGTTTGGTGTCAGAATGACATCTAATTGACTGATGGACACTGACTTGCTAGTTGACTTTTGTACATTTGCAATATGTTTAAACGGAGAGGGACCATCCCCAAAATGGCATTCTGAAATCAACACAAAAAATGGCATCACCATAGACTCCAGACTGTGCCGAGTTCAACGAGACGCCCCGCTTGACCGTAGCTCGCTCTGAGTGCAGCGACCTTGAAAAAAAGAAGGCCAAAATGAAGCCTGGCCCTCAATGTCATTTGCTTTTGGGTGACAGTGAGAGAACCGTTAGGGTGAGAAGCACAATTCGACCTCAGGTACGTTCCTAAGGTCCTCCCGATCCGTGCAAGCCTAACCTCGACCGTGTGGCATTAACCCTTAACAGTTAAAAGTAGGTGTTTACTTCAAACAGTATGCATTGACTTGTCTCCCCATAGGAATACATTGCCTGCACCCCTAAATTCAACCGGAAGCCTATGTGGGTTATGAATGCTGTATGAACCTGTCATCGATGACAGTCCATCAGGCCACTATGAGGTCTACCTGTGTCGATTCTAAGCTTCCTGGACCAACCGGAAGTGGTTAAATTCACCCTAAAAGTGTTTTGAAACACATAACCTGTCATTATGAAAATCACTGCATTCAACCCTGTGTAGATCAGTCAATTCGTAACTTAAAGACTTAAAACTCAGGATTCTGTAAGAGGCTACCTCAGTCAAGCCATGTGTTTACTTATAGCTTCCTGTGCCAACCGGAAGTGCCTTTAATTGGGTCACACTGTCTGTTTTGAAGGGTTAAAAAAGTCACATCTTTCCAAAACTTCATATGTGTGATTAGGCAACCCCCATGAACTGTAAATCAGTCATTTTTCCCATAAAATTTCAAAGGAAAACTAAATCACACAGACACAAAACTTGGAAGGAGGGACGTATTGGGGTGCGTAGAGACAGACAGTGCCTGCAATAGTTAGCTTTGTTCGAGCTAAAAAAGAACCGTCCGACCTAGAGTTCTGAAACTTTAGAAACCTGTTCTAGACCTCAGGTCGATAGTGCGTGGTGAGTTACGTGGCTCTAGAAGGTTCTCGGACCGAGAAACAGCCTCGTACATTTGCAATGACTTCAATTCATTTTGACCATTACGAAAATGACGACATTTAGAAAAGTCTCAGAGACGCAAGACTAGGTGCATTGAAACCGGCTCGGCCCATAGAGACGGACCCCAACGTTTCTGTCCGATAGCTCATTCAAGGACCCCATAGCAAGGCATGGAAAAAAGTGGATTTTCAGCACCAATTAGGGTTTTGCTCGGGCACCGAAGGACCTATCGAGCCAAAACTCGGGATTCGGGGTCGCCTCACATAGGCCTACACATAATGTTCGAACTGGACCCGCAGCTAGAACGTAACTATGTGTTTTACGTTTTTATTATGTTTTAAACTGAAGGCGCTGTGAATTATGGGCCTGCTCTGACATATGTGATAGTTGGCTTCTAAATGAGTTGGAAAAAGTGGGTTTGGTGTCAATTGATATCAGTTTGGTGTCAGAATGACATCTAATTGACTGATGGACACTGACTTGCTAGTTGACTTTTGTACATTTGCAATATGTTTAAACGGAGAGGGACCATCCCCAAAATGGCATTCTGAAATCAACACAAAAAATGGCATCACCATAGACTCCAGACTGTGCCGAGTTCAACGAGACGCCCCGCTTGACCGTAGCTCGCTCTGAGTGCAGCGACCTTGAAAAAAAGAAGGCCAAAATGAAGCCTGGCCCTCAATGTCATTTGCTTTTGGGTGACAGTGAGAGAACCGTTAGGGTGAGAAGCACAATTCGACCTCAGGTACGTTCCTAAGGTCCTCCCGATCCGTGCAAGCCTAACCTCGACCGTGTGGCATTAACCCTTAACAGTTAAAAGTAGGTGTTTACTTCAAACAGTATGCATTGACTTGTCTCCCCATAGGAATACATTGCCTGCACCCCTAAATTCAACCGGAAGCCTATGTGGGTTATGAATGCTGTATGAACCTGTCATCGATGACAGTCCATCAGGCCACTATGAGGTCTACCTGTGTCGATTCTAAGCTTCCTGGACCAACCGGAAGTGGTTAAATTCACCCTAAAAGTGTTTTGAAACACATAACCTGTCATTATGAAAATCACTGCATTCAACCCTGTGTAGATCAGTCAATTCGTAACTTAAAGACTTAAAACTCAGGATTCTGTAAGAGGCTACCTCAGTCAAGCCATGTGTTTACTTATAGCTTCCTGTGCCAACCGGAAGTGCCTTTAATTGGGTCACACTGTCTGTTTTGAAGGGTTAAAAAAGTCACATCTTTCCAAAACTTCATATGTGTGACTAGGTAACCCTCCTGAACTGTAAATCAGTCATTTCTCCCAACAGATGTCAAATAAAAGCTCTCTCACACACACACAGCAAGGATGGAGTGAAAAAGTGTGGTGCTTAAAGACACAGAGAGCAGGCAATGGCATTACCATAATCCCTAGGCCGTGCAGAGTTCATCGAGATATCCCGCTTGACAGTAGCTCGCTCGGTCTAAGCGCAGCGACCATTAGAAAAGTAGGCCCAAAATTAAGCCTGCCCCACAACGTCATTTGCTTTTGGGTGACAGTGAGAGAACCGTTAGGGTGAGAAGCACAATTCGACCTCAGGTACGTTCCTAAGGTCCTCACGATCTGTGCAAGCCTAACGTTGACCGTGTGGCATTAACCCTTAAACAGTAAAACAGGGTTTTTTGATTTCAACCTGAAGCCTATGTGGGTTATGAATGCCGTATGAACCTGTCATCGATGACAGTCCATCAAGCCACTATGAGGTCTACCTGTGTCGATTCTAAGCTTCCTGGACCAACCGGAAGTGGTTAAAATCACCCTAAAAGTGTATATCCATACAATGCCTTCAGTTTGATAGACATAGTGCATTCAACCCTGTGTAAATCAGTCAGTTCTTAACGTAAGGACTTAAAACTCAGGATTCTGTAAAAGCATACCCCAATGAGGATATGTGTTCCTGTGCCAACCGGAAGTGCCATAATTGGTGTCACGGGCTGTTTCGAAGGGTTAAAAAAGTCACATCTTTCCAAAACTTCATATGTGTGATTAGGCAACCCCCATGAACTGTAAATCAGTCATTTTTCCCATAAAATTTCAAAGGAAAACTAAATCACACAGACACACAACTTGGAAGGAGGGACGTATTGGGGTGCGTAGAGACAGACAGTGCCTGCAATAGTTAGTTTGTTCAAGCTAAAAAAGAACCGACAGACCTAGAGTTCCGAAACTTGCGTGGTGCGTGGTGAGTTACGTGGCTCTAGAAGGTTCTCGGACAGAGAAACAGCCTCGTACATTTGCAATGACTTCAATTCATTTTTGCATCACGAAAATTACGACATTTACAAAAGTCCCCGAGTTGCAAGACTAGGTGCATTGCGACCGTCTCGGCCCATATAGATGGACCCCAACGTTTCTGTCCGATAGCTCATTCAAGTCATGGAAAAAAGTGGATTTTCAGCACCAATTAGGGTCTTGCTCGGACACCAAATGACCTATCGAGCCGAAACTTGGGATTCGGGGTCGCCTCAGCTAGGCCTACACATGACATCTGAACTGGACCCGCAGCTGGAATGTAACTATGTGTTTTACATTTTTATTATGGTTTGAAGAGAATGCATTGTGAATTTTGGGCCATCTCTGTAGTATTAATTATTTTTTTATTTTACCTTTATTTAACCAGGCAAGTCAGTTAAGAACAAATTCTTATTTTCAATGACGGCCTAGGAACAGTGGGTTAACTGCCTGTTCAGGGGCAGAACGACAGATTAGTACTTTGTCAGCTCGGGGGTTTGAACTTGCAACCTTCCGGTTCCTAGTCCAACTCTCTAACCCGGCTACCCTGCCGCCCCAGCATGTGATAGTTGGCTACTAAACGAGTTGGAAAAAGTGGGTTTGGTGTCAGTTTGTATCAGTTTGGTGTCAGAATGATATCTAATTGACTGATGGACGCTGACTTGCTGTTGACTCTTGTCCATTTGCAATATGTTTAAACAGTGAGGTACCATCACCAAAGTGACATTCTGAAATCAACCCTAACGAGCGATGGAGAGGAACCAGAATCACTGCCCAGCCATCTCGAGTTCATCGGGCCAGTCAATTTTGCATTTTTGCAGGATTTTGAGCATGACAAATTCGTGAGGGTACATGCCCATTGAACCATATTGCAAATGCACAGTGACTTTGCAAAAGTGAGAAAACATAAAAAAATGGACATAATGAAATCAACACAACGAGCGATGGAGAAGACCCACTATCAATGCCCGGCCATCCTGTGTTCATCAGGCCAGTCAATGTTGCATTTCTGCAGGATTTTTGAGCATGACAAATTCGTGATGGTAAATGCCCATTGAAAGATATTGCAAATGCACGTGCATTTGCAATATGATTCAACAGTGAAAAAACATCACCAAATGGACATGATGAAATCCACACAACGAGTGATGGAAGGAACAACTATCACTGCCCGGCCATCCTGTGTTCATCAGGTCAGTCAATTTTGCATTCCTGCAGGATTTTTGAGCACGACAAATTCGTGATGGTAAATGCCCATTGAAACATGCTATGTCTTTTCTTTTGAAGACTGACCCTTTTATTGGCAAAGAGTTTGTCTTTTGTCTCTTTAATTTTTTCAATTGGGTCAGGGTAAGTGGAATGCGTCCTTTGAGAAGATTCAAAGCAATCTCACATAGGGATAATATGAGCTCTGAAGAACAGTGACCCAAGATGGTCTTCCGTTCATTAGCTGTAGCCCCAACTAGGCTTCTCAAGAGGGGCAGGTTTCTTTTTAAACGCAGAGACATAGCGGTTACTTTTTAGGAATGTACGCAGCCGGCCACTCCCACGGGAACAGACCTGTTCATAGCCTCAGGTGTTCTGGAGTATTTGCTTTTAAAGCCACGATTAATTAAGAAAATGGTGCTTTGGTAGTGTCCTCATAGCTCTCCATAAAGTAGGATTTCTTTCCCGGGTACATCTGCTGAGCTAGAGTGTTAATTTGTAGTTTGTCTCTAGGATTTTTGAACAAAACCATGTAATTGGCGTTCAAACTGATGGTGCGGCTATTTTGACCTTGGTGAAACACATTCTGCACCAAGTAAAGCACGGACAGGTTTCTATGATGAGTATATTGGGTAAACGCTCAGGCAATTTCGGGATGTTCGCTACCTGCAAATAGCATATCGTCCAAAACCAGCAGATTGTTTTTATGAGGAGGTAAAAGTTCATCATCAGACAGGGATTCAGGTATTCCTTCAAAAAACTAGATTTTTATTGTCTTCAACAATTCATCATACAGAGGTTGATAACAAGAATAACACCACACAACATTATCAGGCTTTTGAGATAACACATGTTCAGAATTCTCTAAAATACTTTTTACAAAACATTTTACCACTATTAGAAGGCCCTGCGATTAAGGCCGAAAATGGTAGTTGCAACCGGGGGTCAAAACCTTCTACAGCAGTCATTATATCTTAAGCTTTAAGACACTTGTAGCATAAGTCAGTAGCCAAAGGGCAATGTGGTCCCGTCAGGCAAAAGCAGTCTCTTGTCATAGACTACCCTGAATCTTTTAGTTAGTGGGGCATTCCTCAGATGGAAGCCCTTTTTATCCCTAACAATCTTTTTGTAGGAGCTCAAAATCTCCAAGTCACTATTCCTGTCATACCTTAAGGGAACATTTCGGCATTTCGTGTATGATCAGTGAGAAAGTCCATATTGCAAATGTACGGTCCCTTACTAGACGTCCGAAATCGTTTGTAAAATTCGCGGTCGGCGTCGGGCCGTGCGGTAGGGCCAGACCTACCGGGAAGTCATCAAATGAACTTTGTCGGACATTCGGTTTCCGTTTTATAAAATAAACAAGTTTTTGAGCGTTTTTCCGCTATCCCGGAATTTCCCACAAGAGGGCATACGGAATCATATGGCAATTTGGCAAAACATCACGAATCACGACGGGGCCTTATCTCGAAAACGGAAAATATTTCGAAGCCGAAACTTGGTGAGCGTAGGTTTGGCATAATGGGCAGTTGGCCCCGAACAAGATGGCGTCTAGGCCTCGACGGTTTTTGAGTTATGGCCGTTTTTCTGGGATTAAAGGTCCTAAATGGAAATAGAGAAATTATTTTTCCACTTCAGGTCAAAGTCAAGGAGCCTCCGGTGTCAATAAAAAAAGAACCAGCCATTTATCTATCGTCATTTAAGAGAAACGGAACAATGACAACTTGGCGATGGTCACAAATAGGCGTATTTTTTTTTCAACGGTTACAGATCCAGTTGCAGGGTGTTCATACGAATCTTTTTAAAGTGTGCTGCGGAGCTCTGCGAGATTTCTGTGATTTTCTATGATTTTCTGAAATAACACACACATACTAAACCCTCCGTAAATAACTCAGTTCTTAACGTAAAGACTTAAAACTCAGGATTATGTAAAAGCATACCCCAATGAGGATATGTGGTGAATTATAGCTTCCTGTGCCAACCGGAAGTGCCTTAAATGGTGTCTCAGGGGCTGTTTCGAAGGGTTAAAAAAGTCAGATCTGTCCAAAACTTCATATATGTGATTAGGCAACCCCCATGAACTGTAAATCAGTCATTTTTCCCCAAAAAATTCAAAGGAAAAAAAAATCACACTAAAACACAACTTGATTGGAGGGACGTATTGGGGTGCGTAGAGACAGACAGTGGCTGCAATAGTTAGCTTTGTTCGAGCTAAAAAAGAACCGTCAGACCTAGAGTTCCGAAACTTTAGAAACCTGTTCTAGACCTCCGGTCGATGGTGCGTGGTGAGTTACGTGGCTCTAGACGGTTCTCGGACCGAGAAACAGCCTCGTACATTTGCAATACCTTCAATTCATTTTGACCATTACGAAAATGACGACGTTTAGAAAAGTCTCAGAGACGCAAGGCTAGGTGCATTGAAACCAGCTCGGCCCATAGAGACAGACCCCAACGTTTCTGTCCGATAGCTCGTTCAAGGACCCCGTAGCAAGGCATGGAAAAAAGTGGATTTTCAGCACCAATTAGGGTTTTTCTCGGACACCAAATGACCTATCGAGCCGAAACTCGGGATTCGGGGTCGCCTCACATAGGACTTCACATAATGTCCGAACTGGACCCGCAGCTAGAACGTAACTATGTGTTTTACCTTTTTATTATGTTTTAAACTAAAGGCGCTGTGAATTATGGGACTGCTCTGACATATGTGATAGTTGGCTTCTAAATGAGTAGTAAAAAGTGGGTTTGGTGTCATAATGACATCTAATTGACTGATGGACACTGACTTGCTAGTTGACTTTTGTGCATTTGCAATATGTTTAAACGGAGAGGGACCATCACCAAAATGGCATTCTGAAATCAACACAAAAAATGGCATCACCATAGTCTCCAGACTGTGCTGAGTTCAACGAGCTATCCCGCTTGACCGTAGCTCGCTCGGTCTAAGCGCAACGACCATTAGAAAAGTAGGCCCAAAATGAAGCCTGCCCCACAATGTCATTTGCTTTTGAGTGACAGTGAGAGAACCGTTAGGGTGAGAAGAAAAATTCCACCACATGAATGTTCCTAAGGTCCTCCCGATCTGTACAAGCCTAACCTTGACCGTGTGGCATTAACCCTTAAGAGTAAAACAGTGTTTTTTGATCTCAAAGATTACAGTGTCATCTCTCCCCATAGGAATACATTGCCTGCACCCCTAATTTCAACCTGAAGTCTATATGGGTTATGAATGCCGTATGAACCTGTCTTCGGTACCAGTCCATCAGGCCACTATGAGGTCTACCTGTGTTGATTCTGAGCTTCCTGGACCAACCGGAAGTGGTTAAAATGCCCCTAAAAGTGTTTACCCATACCCTGCCTGCAGTTTGACAGACATAGTGCATTCAACCCTGTGTAAATCAGTCAGTTCTTAACGTAAGGACTTAAAACTCAGGATTCTGTAACAGCATACCCCAATGGGGATATGTGTTGATTTATAGCTTCCTGTGCCAACCGGAAGTGCCATAACTGGTGTCTCAGGGGCTGTTTCGAGGGGTTAAAAAAGTCTGATCTTTCCAAAACTTCATATGTGTGATTAGGCAACCCCCATGAACTGTAAATCAGTCATTTTTCCCAAAAAAAATCAAAGGAAAAAAAAATCACACTAAAACACACCTTGGATGGAGGGACGTATTGGGGTGCGTAGAGACAGACAGTGGCTGCAATAGTTAGCTTTGTTGGAGCTAAAAAAGAACCGTCAGACCTAGAGTTCCGAAACTTTAGAAACCTGTTCTAGACCTCCGGTTGATGGTGCGTGGTGAGTTACGTGGCTCTAGACGGTTCTCGGACCGAGAAACAGCCTCGTACATTTGCAATGACTTCAATTCATTTTGACCATTACGAAAATGACGACGTTTAGAAAAGTCTCAGAGACGCAAGGCTAGGTGCATTGAAACCGGCTCGGCCCATAGAGACGGACTCCGACGTGTCTGTCCGATAGCTCGTTCAAGGACCCCGTAGCAAGGCATGGAAAAAAGTGGATTTTCAGCACCAATTAGGGTTTTTCTCGGACACCAAATGACCTATCGAGCCGAAACTCGGGATTCGGGGTCGCCTCACATAGGTCTTCACATAATGTCCGAACTGGACCCGCAGCTAGAACGTAACTACGTGTTTTACCTTTTTATTATGTTTTAAACCGAAGGCGCTGTGAATTATGGGACTGCTCTGACATATGTGATAGTTGGCTACTAAATGAGTAGGAAAAAGTGGGTTTGGTGTCAATTGATATCCATTTGGTGTCATAATGACATCTAATTGACTGATGGACACTGACTTGCTAGTTGACTTTTGTACATTTGCAATATGTTTAAACGGAGAGGGACCATCACCAAAATGGCATTCTGAAATCAACACAAAAAATGGCATCACCATAGTCTCCAGACTGTGCCGAGTTCAAGGAGACGCCCCGCTTGACCGTAGCTCGTTCTGAGTGCAGCAAACTTGAAAAAAAGAAGGCCCAAAATGAAGCCTGCACCACAATGTCATTTGATTTTGGGTGGCAGTGAGAGAACCGTTAGGGTGAGAAGCACAATTCCACCACATGAATGTTCCTAAGGTCCTCCCGATCTGAACAAGCCTAACCTTGACCGTGTGGCATTAACCCTTCACAGTAAAACAGGGTTTTTTGATCTCACAGATTACAGTGACATCTCTCCCCATAGGAATACATAGCCTGCACCACAAAATTCAACCTGAAGCCTATATGGGTTATGAATGCCGTATGAACCTGTCTTCGGTACCAGTCCATCAGGCCACTATGAGATCTACCTGTGTCGAATCTAAGCTTCCTGGAGCAACCGGAAGTGGTTAAAATGCCCCTAAAAGTGTTTACCCATACACTGCATGCAGTTTGATAGACATAGTGCATTCAACCCTGTGTAGATCAGTCAATTCTTAACGTAAAGACTTAAAACTCGGGATTCTGTAAGTGGCTATGTAAATCAAGACATGTGTTTACTTATAGCTTCCTGTGCCAACCGGAAGTGCCTTTAATTGGGTCACACTCTCTGTTTCGAAGGGTTAAAAAAGTCACATCTCTCCAAAACTTCATATGTGTGACTAGGTAACCCTTCTGAACTGTAAATCAGTCATTAATCCCAACAGATGTCAAAGAAAAGCTCCCTCACACACACACAGGAAGGATGGAGTGATAAAGTGCGGTGCTTAAAGACACAGAGAGCAGGAAATGGCATTACCATAATCCCTAGGCCGTACCGAGTTCAGCGAGATATCCCGCTTGACCGTAGCTCGCTCGGTCTAGGCGCAGCGAGCATTAGAATAGTAGGCCCAAAATGAAGCCTGCACCACAATGTCATTTGCTTTTGGGTGACAGTGAGAGAACCGTTAGAGTGAGAAGAAAAATTGCACCACATGAATGTTCCTAAGGTCCTCCCGATCTGAACAAGCCTAACCTTGACCGTGTGGCATTAACCCTTAACAGTAAAACAGTGTTTTTTGATCTCACAGATTACAGTGTCATCTCTCCCCATAGGAATACATTGCCTGCACCCCTAATTTCAACCTGAGGCCTATGTGGGTTATGAATGCCGTATGAACCTGTCTTCGGTACCAGTCCATCAGGCCACTATGAGGTCTACCTGTGTTGATTCTAAGCTTCCTGGACCAACCGGAAGTGGTTAAAATGCCCCTAAAAGTGTTTACCCATACACTGCATGCAGTTTGATAGACATAGTGCATTCAACCCTGTGTAGATCAGTCAATTCTTAACGTAAGGACTTAAAACTCAGGATTCTGTAACAGCATACCCCAATGAGGATATGTGTTGATTTATAACTTCCTGTGCCAACCGGAAGTGCCATAATTGGTGTCTCAGGGGCTGTTTCGAAGGGTTAAAAAAGTCTGATCTTTCCAAAACTTCATATGTGTGATTAGGCAACCCCCATGAACTGTAAATCAGTCATTTTTCCCAAAAAAAATCAAAGGAAAAAAAAATCACACTAAAACACAACTTGGAAGGAGGGACGTATTGGGGTGCGTAGAGACAGACAGTGGCTCCAATAGTTAGCTTTGTTGGAGCTAAAAAAGAACCGTCGGACCTAGAGTTCCGAAACTTTAGAAACCTGTTCTAGACCTCCCGTAGATGGTGCGTGGTGAGTTACGTGGCTCTAGAAGGTTCTCGGACCGAGAAACAGCCTCGTACATTTGAAATAACTTCAATTCATTTTTGCATCACGAAAATGACGACATTTAGAAATGTCCCAGAGTCGCAAGACTAGGTGCATTGCGAACGTCTCGGCCCATATAGACAGACCCCAACGTTTCTGTCCAATAGCTCATTCAAGGACCCCGTAGCAAGTCATGGAAAATAGTGGATTTTCAGCACCAATTAGGGTTTTTCTCGGACACCAAATGACCTATCGAGCCGAAACTTGGGATTCGGGGTCGCCTCAGCTAGGCCAACACATAACATAAGAAATGGACCCGCAGCTAGAACGTAACTACGTGTTTTATGGTTTTTTTTATGGTTTGAACCGAAGGGGTTGTGAATTTTGGGCCAGCTCTGAAGTATGTAATAGTTGGCTACTAAACGAGTTGGAAAAAGTGGGTTTGGTGTCAGTTTGTATCAGTTTGGTGGTCAGAATGATATCTAATTGACTGATGGACTCTTGTCCACTTGACTCTTGTACATTTGCAATATGATCCTATAGTGAAAAAACATCACCAAAAGCGACATTCTGAAATCAACCCAAACGAGCGATTGAGATGACCCAGAATCACTGCAAAGCCATCCCGAGTTCATCGGGCCAGTCAATTTCACATTCCTGCAAGATTTTTATAGCATGACAAATTCGTGATGGTACCTGCCCTTTAAAACATATTGCAAATGCACAGTGACTTTGAAAAAGTAAGAAACAAAAAAAAATACATCTAAAAAATTTTGAGCATGACAAATTCGTGATGGTACCTGCCCATTGAAACATATTGCAAATGCACAGTGACTTTGAAAAAGTAAGGAAACATAAACAAAAAAACATCAACAAATGTTTTAGGTAACCAGTTGCATATTTTAGATCACAAGATGACAAAGGTATAGTTTGAGCAAAGTAAAGCTTGAATTTATAGCATGACAAATTCGTGATGGTACCTGCCCTTTAAAACATATTGCAAATGCACAGTGACTTTGAAAAAGTAAGAAACAAAAAAAAAATACATCTAAAAAATTTTGAGCATGACAAATTCGTGATGGTACCTGCCCATTGAAACATATTGCAAATGCACAGTGACTTTGAAAAAGTAAGGAAACATAAACAAAAAAAATCCAAAATTTTTATTTTTGGGTGACCAGTTGCACGTGCATTTGCAATATGATTCTATAGTGAAAAAACATATTGCAAATGCACAGTGACTTTGAAAAAGTAAGGAAAAATAAACAAAAAAAATCTAAATTTTTTTTTGGGGGATGACCAGTTGCACGTGCATTTGCAATATGATTCTATAGTGAAAAAACATATTGCAAATGCACAGTGACTTTGAAAAAGTAAGGAAACATAAACAAAAAAAATCTAATTTTTTTGGGGGGGGATGACCAGTTGCATGTGCATTTGCAATATGATTCTATAGTGAAAAAACATATTGCAAATGCACAGTGACTTTGAAAAAGTAAGGAAACATAAACAAAAAAAATCTAAATTTTTTTGGGGGGGATGACCAGTTGCATGTGCATTTGCAATATGATTCTATAGTGAAAAAACATATTGCAAATGCACAGTGACTTTGAAAAAGTAAGGAAAAATAAACAAAAAAAATCTATTTTTTTTTGGGGGGGATGACCAGTTGCACGTGCATTTGCAATATGATTCTATAGTGAAAAAACATATTGCAAATGCACAGTGACTTTGAAAAAGTAAGGAAAAATAAACAAAAAAAATCTAAATTTTTTTGGGGGGGATGACCAGTTGCACGTGCATTTGCAATATGATTCTATAGTGAAAAAACATATTGCAAATGCACAGTGACTTTGAAAAAGTAAGGAAACATAAACAAAAAAAATCCAAAATTGTTATTTTTGGGTGACCAGTTGCACGTGCATTTGCAATATGATTCTATAGTGAAAAAACATATTGCAAATGCACAGTGACTTTGAAAAAGTAAGGAAACATAAACAAAAAAAATCCAATTTTTTTTGGGGGGGTGACCAGTTGCACGTGCATTTGCAATATGATTCTATAGTGAAAAAACATATTGCAAATGCACAGTGACTTTGAAAAAGTAAGGAAACATAAACAAAAAAAATCTAAATTTTTTTTGGGGGGATGACCAGTTGCATGTGCATTTGCAATATGATTCTATAGTGAAAAAACATATTGCAAATGCACAGTGACTTTGAAAAAGTAAGGAAAAATAAACAAAAAAAAATCTAACATTTTTTTTGGGGGATGACCAGTTGCATGTGCATTTGCAATATGATTCTATAGTGAAAAAACATATTGCAAATGCACAGTGACTTTGAAAAAGTAAGGAAACATAAACAAAAAAAATCAAAAATTTTTTTTGGGGGATGACCAGTTGCATGTGCATTTGCAATATGATTCTATAGTGAAAAAACATATTGCAAATGCACAGTGACTTTGAAAAAGTAAGGAAACATAAACAAAAAAAATCTAAACATTTTTTTTTTGGGTGACCAGTTGCACGTGCATTTGCAATATGATTCTATAGTGAAAAAACATCACCAAAAGCGACATTCTGAAATCAACCCAAACGAGCGATTGAGATGACCCAGAATCACTGCAAAGCCATCCCGAGTTCATCGGGCCAGTCAATTTCACATTCCTGCAGGATTTTTATAGCATGACAAATTCGTGATGGTACCTGCCCATTAAAACATATTGCAAATGCACAGTGACTTTGAAAAAGTAAGGAAACATAGAATCAAATTATTTTTTTTTGGGTTACCAGTTGCACATTTCAGATCACCAGTTGCACATTTCAGATCACCAGTTGCACATTTCAGATCACCAGTTGCACGGAGGAAAATCGTTACTTTTGACTTTGACTTTTGACTTCCTATGAAATCATATTCCAAATGGAGAAAACATATGCCTTATGCACTAGTAAAAAAAAAAAAAAAAATGATAATAAAGTATGACTAAAGTATGTTGATAAAGTTCTTATACATGTGTAATTGACATAAAAATTGAAAGAATTTTGAAAAACGGTCCAGAAAGCACTTTAAGGATGTGTGAAGTTTTTTACCAAATTTTGACATTTTTGACTTTTGACTTTTGACTTCCTATGAAATCATATTGCAAATGGACAAAACATATGCCTTATGCGCATGTAATTAAAAAAAAAAAAAATTGATATCAAAATTGGACAAAAGTATATTCATACAGTTCTTACACATGTGTAATTGACAAAAAAAAGCGAAAGAAATTCGAAAAAAGGCCCAGAAAGCACTTTTTTAAGGGGTAAAAAGTTTTTGAAAAAAATATCATTTTTTCAAAAATTTTCTTTTGGATGTTGACTTGGGTTGCATTTCCAATATGAAAAACCCAGGTGGAGCGCACTCGCCCCCTGTTGGATTTTTGAGGTGTTACAATTGGCAATTGCCATATGGCATTTGCCATATACTTTGCACGAATCAACGCCGCTTTGGGTGGTATTGGACATCGTGTACATGGTTTGTCCAATGCCAATATCTTGACATTCATTTTTGTACAAATCAGGGGGGTATTCCCTTACATTTATGAACCCCTCGACCAAGTGTGTGATGGATTCCAAGTTTACACGCGGGGCATTTTCATAGTTTTGAGTCACGCCTTTGGCTTTCAACACCACGTGATTCTTTTTAGTCCTAAAAGCATAGCTTTTGGGCCCACAGGAGGACCATTCTGTGATATGGTCACCCTCTACGAGTTCACTCATTAAGCCACCCAGATAGTTGCTGAGTGGGGGGCTCCAATCCCCCTGTTTGCTTACATAGACCACAGAGTCTGTGTCGTGGTAAAGAACCCGCCTCTGAAGCTGCTCCATGAGCGTGTACAGTTCAAGTCGGCCATAGGCCGTGGTAAATGCTGCAAGAAACACATCTACATTACCCGGGGGTAGAACCCACTTCTTGTTACGTCGCCATTGCACCAGGGCAATGTCTTGACTAAAGAATGAAAAGTGAAATTTCGTATTGGTCCGAAAAATCAAATTCCAAAAATTCTTTGGGGTCTTTAATAATCGACGTTGTTAGCATATTACATCTCTGTGATTTGCCCCAAAGCGAATTTAAGTACAATTTCGACACATTTCGTTCGGTTTTGTTGACCTCTATTCTGTCAGGGTCAAGAAGTATGCCTTCTCTGTCGTGATAGTCTTGAATGTACCTGTCTTTGCTCTCTTGATCTGTGACCGATGCAGGATAGCCTGAAGCCATTTGCTTGCATCTCAAGAAGGTCTTGATGTACTCTTTAAAAAGAGTGTCTGATTTCCTGGAAAAGTTCCACACTTCAAAGATTTTGGCCACACGATACCCCATCTCTAAAGTCTTAGAGAATTCAACTGTGACCCAAACCCCTGTCAGGGCTCTTTCTTGATCTGAGTGATCACATGGGGTTTGCTGTTTGTTTTCACTGCAGGTGCGACATAGGGGAAAGAAAAGTTTTCCTTGAGGGCCCCTGTAAGGCAACACTGGTATAAACAAACCCCTAGGAAGGTAGACAGTTGCTTTGAGCAGACCAAAATAGTTTTGAGGTAAGTCAAAATCGCGATGAATAATTTACGGATGCCCCATAGGATAGCATGAGGAACTCATTACATGAGGATAAAGGGATGTAAAATCTACATATCCTATTGTCTCGTCGGGTTGCGCTACATACCGCAAGGTCAAAGTATTGGTGCGGCCTCCATACAAGGCCTGTCGTGGTTCCAGTGGTTCTGGCGTGTCATAGCTGGAAAGGAAGGCTTGAACATGAGGATCAGACTTTTTGAGGGCGGCCCATTCGTGCTCCCACAAAACCTCCACTTTTAGCCCGTAAGCAGCCTGTAAAGAATCCAATTTGTCTCGAAACTCTTGGTACATTTCCCCAAAAGTCTTTTGGGTTAGGACACACATGGCCTGGGGCACAAAGCAAGATTTATAACCGTGGAAGAAACAACCGTTGTACTCATACACGGTCTCAACCCCGTCAATCTGGGTGTATCCATCTACATGGTAAGATGGAAACGCCTTCTCCCCCCGATTCAAAGCATGTTGAATACAAATGTCTTTATCCTGGTCCATATACTCCAACCATTGAATGGACCCACTAGAGTATGACTTGAATTGGCGTCGGTAGTTGTCAGGCGAGGGGATTGCTATAGAGGATGTAGGCAGATAGTGTGTACGATAGGTTTTCATGCATGCCGATACAATAGTTGTACAACTCCAGGGGTCAATGCCTGCATCTTTGATGACCTCTTCTCTGAATCTGAGGCATCCTTCACGAAGTATAAGCACATCATTGTCACAGTATGATTCCATCTCTTTATGGAAATCAAAGGTGCCATGTCTTACGGTCTTGTACCACGTCATGAATCTCTCACGCTCTTTGGGAGACATTTGATCACACCCGTACATTTCTGGGCTGGGATATGATCCGACATAATGTAGATTCTCCTCAGATGTGAAGAAGTGGGGGAACCAGCCTTTCACAGAGTTTTCAAAACCCAAGGCCTCTGGCATTTGAGCCAATCTCATGGGTAAGAAGCTTAAACTGTCAATGTATCTCTGGTTGAAGGCTGGGTCTACAAAACACAAGATTTTACTACCTTGAGCTATGACACTTGGTGCCACGCCTTGCTGTATCAAGGGGTTCAGAAGAAGGTAGGCTCTAGCATTGTGCGCTATAAACGTGTTTCTGTACTGGGGTTTTCTAAAGTGTTTTAGAAAGAGCAGTGCACAATTGGGCCCCTCTGCCGACCACTTTTTACCCTTGAAAGTCATGGTAGATACAAAAATAGGTAAATGAACCCCCGATTGCTGATTTGTCTCAAAATCATAGAACACATATTTCTCTGAATGTTCATCTTCAGCCAAGGGCTGAATATAACGCTTGTGTGGCACTTCTTGAACCACTTCAGCGTCTCTGCTTTTCAAAGGCCCTTTACAGATTGGACAATGTATGATTCCACACACATGCGGTTTAAGGCTATCTATTTTAAGGTTGTAATTGCAATGACATTTTGGGCATTTCTTGTTAATGTCACAACTGCTTACAGATTTACATGCCTTGGGGTGCCATGTTTCAATTTGGTGTTTTTCGTAACAGTAGGTCGAGCGACATGTGCGGTGGCAATCCTCACAGGGTGTCAAGTTTAAGGGTTGCATTGGGCAATCTGCATCCTGACATACTGAACAGTTATAACGGCACGAGTGCCCCCCCCCTTTCGGGTGTAGCCTATGAACGCCGTGATGTTGGTAATGGCGTAGTAATGTTCGTTTTGCACATAAAAGTACAGAATCTGAGGATGCGGTTGGGGGTTGTTTTGGAACTTCAAGAGAGCTGCATTAGCTCTACTGTGGTACAAAACCACAATCTTGATATTCAGAAAGTTTTCAAATTTGACTATGTCAGAGAAAGCCACAGCATCCTGTATACCGAGACCCACGGCCGTTTGGAGCTCTCTAGCCTTTTGCAATGCCGTCAGATCAGTACATCCAGGGTTAAGTAAATGCGCTAGGCCTATTGCAAAACATAGCTTATTACCTGGATTGTGAACGTTTATGAGGTAGGGCCTTTTATTGCTTATGATTTCTGACTGCATTAGGCTATCAAGCTTCCTTCTCTGACCCCCACCACCCTGGGGTTGACATATTATTTGCACTACAAGCTCGAGGGTCCGATCTGCTATGACGGCTAAATTTGACTGAACAAGGCGTTCTAGCAGTAAGACATCACGTGGTTCGCCATAATCTCTTGCCCTGTCTAACAGATCGTTCAGAGTGTCCAATATCATTACGTAAAACACAGCATAGTCAAGATTCTGATTCACCCATAGGAAATTGAAAAACTATTGAATCTCTGTATTGTTGAATTTATTCCAGTACACAACCCGGACACGTCTATCAATACCATCTCCCTCCTGATTTATTA
This sequence comes from Oncorhynchus clarkii lewisi, assembly GCF_045791955.1. Taxonomy (NCBI): domain Eukaryota; kingdom Metazoa; phylum Chordata; class Actinopteri; order Salmoniformes; family Salmonidae; genus Oncorhynchus; species Oncorhynchus clarkii. Next base: position 34,095,685 of record NC_092153.1, read on the forward strand.
GACAATTTTCCAATTCCCCAAAAACATCATGTTGCTTTTCAGACTCTACGGACATGGGCATTAACGGTTGGGATGTCGCTGTTGGTGTAGCGGGTGCCGAAAATGTCCGGCTCTCGTTCATCCAATTAATTAGGGTTATGAGGGCTTCGGGAATCTGTGATATCAGGTTCATTGGGCATCCCTGACTCGTTCATACGATTAATCATTTCTAGGAGTTCGGCTGAAATCTGTGATAATATGCTTTCATCTATCTGTATTATGTCTGTTACCACTGCCTCGTTCATACGTTTAATAATTTCTAGTTCTGGCGGTATCTGTGCTAAGAGTCTTTCAACTGTCTCAACTTGTTTCTGTGGTTCTGCCATTTGGATAATTAAGGATGTGCGTTTTTGGGTATTTCTGGAATGATCCGGAATGATTTTAGAGCTTGTATTTGCATTTTTTAATCGGTTTGCTGTTTAACATGCATGGAATTGTTCTATGCCAGAATAACATATCGTCTCGGTACTGTTTCTCAAGTAAAACCCACAGTCGTTTGTATAGCAAAACGTTCCTCGATTTCAAAGCCCTGGAAAAGACTTTGAAAAACCTTGCTTGTTCTATTTCAGATCCTGATGTTGACGCCATAAAATTGTCGGGGTCAAGAAGGTTGGCCGCATCACAGAATAACTGGTCGTCAACCTCTGAAATGTCATTAAAAACAGGGATATCCTCCGCTTTGGTTGTTTCATTGGGAATGTTCGGTGAGCCGGAATCCCCCAGCTCTAGATGTATGTGGCCTTCTGTGGCCTTTTTCGCCGGGGAGGAGTCTGAAAGAAAATAATACATACAAAATAGGTTATTAAATATAAAAATATGTTAGATACATAAAATGTCAAATACATTTCAGGAATAATACTATATATTAACAATACATAGTTAAAATACCTCGGCTTTTTTGGCGCAGGCTATTCTGACAAATCGCAGAAACCGGGGGGGCGTGACTTTTTTCATCAAGCGTTCACGATTCTGCCGGGCGTGTATCGTTGGAGTCTGAAATAAAACATTATTTGACCTTGTTTTAACACAGTCTATCAAAAGAGGTATACCAATAAAAGACGTATAACTAATAACAAATGTATAATGGTCTCATACCGTAGAGCGCCGAATCGTGAAGCCTCAAGTTCCCTGCACAGTAATTTTCTGGAGGTGTTCATTCAGAGCAACGCACTTGGGCCACAGTTGTGCGTTGGTTGTTGGGACATGGAATGTGTAGAGAGTGGGTTGAGGTTCCCGGGGGAGTTGTCGGGACGTTTAAATTCTCTGTTCGCGTGTGCTGGAAAAAACGTTTGTGCAGAACGGGAGAATTGCATCCAAGTCACCCGTTGTGTCAGTTGTCCATAATGATGCCTTTATCCTTCTTGGCTGTATGTTGGCTGTAAATACAAAAAATAGCTTTTAAAATAGTACACACTATTTGTTTTCTAATTTCTAAATATTCTTGGGTATGTGATTATTTGGACTTATGTCGAAAATATGCTGATGGCGATTGGCTGCAGGGGTTTTGAGACAGAATCATCATGTTCCAGATCCATTAAACCTCTTAAAAGCTGCGTAAATGATGGGGACCCTAACAAGCATTAGATAATATTAACAGTTATACGATATATACACTTTAACTTATATGGGCATTTGGCTTGAAATATATACCTAAAAAAAATAGTTGTCCCCCCGTTTTAAAACACAAATAACTTGTGTTTAATATCACAATATCCAGACAATTTAGCGAGTCCAAATCTTAAAGCTGCGTAAATGATGGGGACCCTAACAAACGTTAGAGAATATTAACAGTTATACGAAATATATACACTTTAACTTATATGTGCATTTGGCCTGAAAAAAACAACTCGTGTTTAATATTACAATAATATCACGATAATATTCAAACAAAACTTAAAATATATTTTTCACTTATTCACCTCCAGAAATATCCATTAGGAGGGCTTCCTAATGTTATCTGTCCTGGGACTGCTGCCTGGTGTCTTACGAAGTCGTTCAGAGTGCCCACTTTTCGTTTTTTAATATATAAATATTCTTGGGTATGTGATTATTTGGACTTACGCCGAAAATTGATCGCTTCCCAATCACTTATGTCCAGTAGCCTTCAGAAATATCCATTAGGAGGGATTCACTTATTCACATCTGTTTTTTAATCTGTCCTGGCTGCTAAATATTCGGGGCTGTGGGTTTGCGCTAAAGGTGTGCTAACATAGTGTTAATTAAAGTATATGCTCCACTAGACTCGCTCCGCGTTCTGTCCCTAACTAGCGAAAGTACGGAATGAGTTTTCAGGGCCGTGGTGGCATTTTTTCGGGAGATATCATGTATGTAACACCCTGTATATTTGGTTTAGAGAACAAAGGCGGTGAATTCAAACAACAGGAGGGGATGTCGAGACATTCTGTCTACAACCGGGGTGGGGGGCACCGGGCGCTGATTAGAGATATCAATGTTTAACCCCGGGGGGGTCGGCAGATATCTGGACATGCCGTATGCATGATAGTGCAAACATTGGTTTCAAACGATTCTCTACAGATAGAATGGGGCTACATGCTTGGGCCCTGTTGAACACACCCCCCTTTGTTTTTGAAACGCACACACACTCTGCTGCCCCGTCACACGCACACTCACGCACGCACCCTGATTTTCCGTGTCTTTTTCCTTCGCGACAGAGCGGGGTGATGTTGTTAATATAATTTAATTAAGCCAATGTGCTTTCATCAATTGAAAGCCCTTCATCTATTTTATGATTATTTGTAAGATTTCTTGTTTGCATAAAATAGACGCAGACCAGTCTTTAAATAATAGGTAATAGAATTTATTATCTGAGCGCGCTGCCACTCAAACACATGCATCAGTTTAAATACAGATCATGACGTCATTTCACTGCCTTAACCGAACCCCCTCCTGTCAACCGGGACAAAGTAAGGTGAAAAGTTCATTCTAACTTACTAACACACTCCCAGATAACTTTTGACCCCTCAACATTATCGATCACCACTGAACTGACAGTTTTAATTAACAGAAACCCTAGGAATGCACTCACTGCCTTATCTAAAAACCCCAGAGCTAAGTTTCAGGTTGGGTCAACCATAGGCTAACGACCTTATGTGTTTACACAGTCCACAACCCATTTGTTCCTGCCCAGTTGGAATGGTGTTCTTTAACATTTTATTACTCCTTTCTCCTGTCACACAATTTCTTCTTATGAACTCATATTGCCTATTAAACATAATATAACAGAGTATAAGTTTACTTACAGTTCCATTTAAAATGATTTGTTCAGTCATATTAATCATAATTTCCTAACAGATGTAAAATACATTTTCCCATCATTAAAGGGTGTGATACAGTTTTTAAATTCCTTTTATTGAATTCCAAAATATTTAGTACAACCTTTAAAGACATGTTAGAATTAATTACCAAATTTGACTAATATTTAAACATGCATCAGTAGTGTTTTATGTAAAAACCTTGGAGGCCTGCAGTTGTACATTATTACAAACTTTATAACATACCATTGTAGGAAAGACTATAAAATAATACATGTTTTTTACAGACATTACATTTCTCTGTGACAGACCATGGCGTGAGAGAAAAGACAGCTTCCCCTTTCGTTAAAGGGTGAGATACATTTTTAAAACCAATGATTTAATTCAAAATATTTAGTACATACATTTTAACACACGTTATAATTCAACATTTTGACTATTTCTTAGAGATAAAGGGTCCGGTTAGCCCTGACCATTATCCGTTTCCAATTCACCATCGCAAAGTCGCTTGCCCGCTCCATCGAAGCTCCGGACGTTTTCACTCCCAGGGAAAGATCCTCCTTTGGCCTTGTGAGTCCTGGGTATGTCTCAACGATGACCTCGGCCATCGCCGTAATTGTTCACGATTTTCGAAAAGACTGTCCAGCTTATTCATCAGTGTTCGGAAAAAATGATAATCACACCATTTAAAACTGAACACTGGCCTCCCGGGTGGCGCAGTGGTTAAGGGCGCTGTACTGCAGCGCCAGCTGTGCCATCAGAGTCCCTGGGTTCGCGCCCAGGCTCTGTCGTAACCGGCCGCGACCGGGAGGTCCGTGGGGCGACGCACAAATTGGCCTAGCGTCGCCCGGGTTAGGGAGGGCTTGGTCGGTAGGTGTGTCCTTGTCTCATCGCGCACCAGCGACTCCTGTGGCGGGCTGGGCGCAGTGTGTTTCCTCCGGCGCATTGGTGCGGCTGGCTTCCGGGTTGGATGCGTGCTGTGTTAAGAAGCAGTGCGGCTTGGTTGGGCTGTGTATCGGAGGACGCATGACTTTCAACCTTCGTCTCTCCCGAGCCCGTACGGGAGTTGTAGCGATGAGACAAGTTGTAGCTACTACAACAATTGGATACCACGAAATTGGGGAGAAAAAAGGGGTAAAATTCAAAAAAAAAAAAAAAAAAAAAACTTAACACTGGCAAAAAAGGTTTACATCCTTGCATTCTTTGGAAAATACATATGAACTGACAGTTTTCGTCGCATTTGCACTATCAAATTGTTCACATGCTAAAATTGTCACTCTGGAGTCAGGGGTATACGCCATTGAAGCGATTCTTAGGGCCATCAGATCACTTCGTCCGCAGACCAGTTCTTCCAACGCATATCCGGGTAGACTTGAAGCACTCAGGGCCTGTTCAATTTGACAGAGCGCTAGTCTTATCTTAAGCCATTCTCTCATCCTTAGCGCTGGAGAAAAACTCCCGGGTTCTGCCCGATAAAGGGGTTTGGGGCCGCTGTCTGTGGTTTGGGGCCGCTGTCTGTGAATATCTTAACCGTAGATTCCTCAGGTTGGAATATGTAAGACATATGTCCCTCACTCGTACCCAAAACTACTTTAAAACATTCTGGAGCCTCACGCAAAACATCCTCCAGGCTTTTGTCATTGGGTTCATGACATGAGCCGCAGAGCACCCCGAGAATTGGCCTAGGAGACATTTTTATGTTTAATATTCTGGGCTTTATTTAAAAAATCTTGTTTACTGTTCTGGGGTCGCATGCCTTGTTCTGGACTATTATTTATAATGCGTCTGCCACAGCCAATACCCCAAAATATCCAATCATGTCCAACTTACAAATGTTTTTATTGGTATGACTTTACTTGCATAGAAACTGTAGATAATGTGTGTATTTTGCAAGTAAGTAGGGTGCGTGCACCATGACAGCTAACCTTACCATTACAAGCTTACATGCGCACATCTTTCTAAGCATCCAAGAAAATTCTACATCCTCTCCAAACCTTGTGCTGTTGCTCATTGTCCTTTATTATTAGATGATAATAGTTAAGAAAAGTATCATAGATTATTCATAAAGGTTATTAATAGATCATTCACAAAGGAAATATGTTTTTCATATTGAGGCTTGAGATGCTGAAGCTTTTAAAGTGTAGCCTAGTTCTCAGCTTGTGGGGATGTCCCTTTTTTATAGTGTGAATTAACCATTGACAACTAAACAGACTATAGCTGTCATGTTCTGACCTTAATTTCCGTTGTTTTGTCATTATTTAGTATGGTCAGGGCGTGAGTTGGGGTGGGCAGTCTATGTTTGTTTTTCTATGATTTTGGGATTTTTATGTTTCGGCCTAGTATGGTTCTCAATCAGTTGTCTCAATTAGTTGTCTCTGATTGAGAATCATACTTAGGTAGCCTGGGTTTCACTGTTTGTTTGTGGGTGATTGTCTATGTTGATTGCTTGTGTCAGCACAGTTCTCATTAGCTTCACGGTTGTTATTTTGTTTATTGTTTTTGTATAGTGTGTTTCAGTGTTCAGTGTTTTCTTTATTAAATATCAAGATGAACACAAACCACGCCGCATTTTGGTCCTCCGATCCTTCTCGCCTCTCCTCTTCAGATGAAGAGGAGGAAGACCGTGACAATAGCTTGTAGCAGTACCACTACCAGACCAACACACATCAGCAGAAGAGACTGCCTAGAGTGTAGCCTGTTTACCAGATAGCCAGTGGAGAGAAAAGAGAATACACACCATATAAAACCCACATCACAGCACAGGGGTAACCCCAACAAGAATACCTCATACAATAATAATAATACTAATAATGGCAGAGCAATTTCACAGCAACTTCATACAAGAACAAACTCAGTCATCAGAGGATTTGCAATAATCTGTATTATTTTCTAGTGGATGAGTGCAGAGGGTATGAATGTGGGGGGTGTTCATCGACACAACAAAGGCCTTAAAAATGTCTACAGTCTTCTCGGCCACATGTCATTAGTACACCCCACCTCAATACAGTTCACATAATATACAACTTGCAAGCAACCTCCCTTTCAACTAAAATGTCCATCCAAATACTTCTGGCAGGGCAATAATAGTCCAGCACTAATGAACTTCAATGGGAAGTACATTTGAAAAATAGAGAGTCTGTTGCAGGGTAAAGCACTGGAATGAGAGGGAAAGAGAAAGAGAGAGAGAAAAAGAGAAATCTTAGCTGTGGTCTTCAGGCCTGCCGGTGTCTGACTGTCCGATGGTTTGTTGGTTTGTATGTTAAAGCTTCGCAACAATGTTGCTACTAATCCATGCGATCCAGAACAGGCGCGGTCCCAAACAAAAACAACCACGATCTAAAGCGATCACACCGATGATTGAGTTAAATACTTTATAAACTACAAACGCTGAAAACAAACAAAACTTCTGCAGCACAGCACACACAATCAAACTGTCGCGCCACCCAAGAGCCCCTCTCCAAAGAGCTGAACGAGCTCTTTAGTTCCTCCTTCCTTACTGCTCATGCGCTCTTAAAGTGGCAGTGCACGGTGAAGGCTACGTGCAGATTTCGCCACAAGCTCACAGCACTCATTATTCAAATGACACCAAGGGCCCTTCACACAACCCCCCCCCCCCTGCCCCACACACACATTCATCAAACGACATGAGGACCCTTCACACACAATAGCCTTTCAAATCATTAACCCTTTACTCCACACCAGCTGTTGACAGAATGGGCTCAAGGGCATTTGGGAGGAGGTGCAACCGAGGGCTTTAATCCATTATACAGAATATATTTTTAATGATCTCTACACCTGACTTTATAAAAATATGAGAAACGTGTAGCTTATTAGAATTTGAGTTTGGAGCGTCGGCAAATGTTTTGGTGCCAAATCCTATTGTTGCTGTTGTTGAGTCGGTCATGGTTCCAGTGTTTCCGTCCTCAGAAAGAAGGGGAGTATTCAGAGATTCCTGTCTCTGTATCAGCTGTGCTGCAGGCTGGGGTGCCTGAGGCACCAAAGGAGTAACCTCTACTGTGCAGTGTCAGTTCTGTCTGTTGCCACAAAGTTGGAAGCACAGAATAGTCTAGAATGTCACTGTTTGCTGTAGCGGAAAGATTTCCCTTCGCTGGAACTAAGGGGCCTAGTCTGAACCATGAAAAACAGCCCCAAACTTTACAGTTGGCACTACGCATTCGGGCAGGTAGCGTTCTCATGGAATCCGCTAAACCAAGATTCGTCCTTCGGAAGTGAAGCTTGATTCATCACTCCAGAGAACGCTTTCCACTGCTCCAGAGTCCAATGGTGGTGAGCTTTACACCACTCCAGCCAATGCTTGGCATTGCGCATGGTAATCTTAGGCTTGTGTGTGGCTGCTCAACCATGGAAACCCATTTCATGAAGCTCCCGATGAACAGTTATTGTTCTGACGTTGATTCCAGAGGCAGTATGGAACTCAGTAGTGAGTGTTGCAACTTAGGACAGACGATTTTTATGACCTGTCTGCATCTCATTGGCTGTTGTATGATGGGTAAGGTACCAGCCAATGCCTTGGTCACCCCTCATATTCTATTGTGGCCAGACAGGTGTCATGAGGTTGGCCTGGGGGTAGGTTTATGACAGTCATAAATACCCCTTCCCCACTTTTTCCTCTCTCTACCTGATAAGATAATTTCCAATCCCAATGATAATAACAATTAATCAATAGCTCTGACCAATTCCCGAGTTTTGTAAGACCATGGATATAATAATAATTAGTCAAAGACTCAGCTTATACAAAAGGTTAGTACAGTTTATTCAGAGAACGTTCTAAAGTCAAGAATACAAAACAATTCATTTTATACTGATTTCTCACGCCCACACATACACACAAACATACGCACACACATACACACAAACATACGCACACACATGTCCTGCTACGCACACACTGTCTGTCTCACTTCCCAGCCGACAGAGATAGTGACTTTGTCCTTGAGACGTACTCCCCGTTCTCTCCCAAAGGTCGGCACCAAGCTCAGACAGTCTGTGTTTAAAATACCATAAAGGCATATTGTTTTACCCTAATTCTGACTAGGACTACACATTTATTGATTATGATTTCATACACTCTAATCAATTCCATACAATTATATGTTTCAGGGCGGGAATATTCTAATCATTCAATTAACAGACAATTCTCACCTATAAAATCCACCCTTAATGACTAAATAATACACACTGATGCATCAATTGTATACAAGAATAATCCAGACCAATACTTAGCTTATCATATCCTGCCATATGTTATTCTGCCTTATTGCAAGCCCAACAGTTTCTCCCCTCTCTGAGTGGGGAGACCTCCTTTCCTGCTATTAGATTCACAGTGGTCAGAAGTTCTCTGCCACAGTTCCTTGTCTGCTATGATCCAAAAACATTTCCATATGTTTTACAGTGACAGGGTGGAATCCTTTTAATTATTGCCTAAACATTAACTACAAACAAGGACACGTCTATTTTTATTAATATTGTCAATGTCAATCAAAATCAATCTCACAATCAATATGTGTATTTTCATTCCTTGTCCATCAATGACAGTTACAGTTACAGGTCTAAATCAGGTATCCTAACACTTCCCGTTTGTTTTTTTATGAAGATTGTAATAAAAACCCTGTCTTAACCCTCAAAAATAGTCTCATCCAACATTGGCTCCTTGTAGTTAAAAGAAACGGAGCCATCTCCTAGGCCTGGAGGCCCATATTCGTCATCACACAGGCCGGAGCTCGAAATCGGTCCATACCTCACCATCTGTTGCGTCATTGACCTCTCCAGAGTCCTGATAAGCAAAACTTTCACACAAGGGATCAAACAGGGTAGCCTAGTGGTTAGAGCGTTGGACTAGTAACTGGAAGGTTGCAAGTTGAAATCCCCGAGCTGACAAGGTACAAATCTGTCATTCTGCCCCTGAACAGGCAGTTAACTCACTGTTCCTAGGCCATCATTGTAAATAAGAATTTGTTCTTAACTGACTTGCCTAGTTAAATAAAGGTAAAAAAAAAAACATTCACAAAGAACCAAAACACTCAAGGTTGCCCACAACACAGTGATTGTGACATTTTTCCATTTCCCAAACACACTATCAAACCAATTTGTTAGATAATTATCTACCCCAGAGTTCTCAGCCAATTCATGAGCTAAGGTGGTTAAACCAGCCAGTGCCTTGGTCACTGATCCGTCTGGAGCTGTGTTATCTATCGGGGATTAAAGTACAACATTCTACTTCCGAATATCACACACCCCAACACCCTTTTTAGCCAGTAACATATCCAATACTATCCTATGTGAATTCTATTGTCAAAAGATCCTGACGGAGCACTCCTTACTCTTTTACCTGACCCTAGGTCTTTGTGTCGAATAAGGGTGAAGGGCATGCCTAACTGCACCAGTGTACATATACCGGTCCAATCTGTTGGCAGATTAGGCCACAGCTTCATCCCTCCACATAAACCCCAGACATCATCTCTGGGCCTTCTTATCTTACTAAAATCCTTGGAACTCAACCACCCAGACAGGTCCCTCATTGTCTTGTCAGCTGCAACATTCTCTGTCCTATTGCATGTTCTTATTTCCGCTACGTCCCATCCATTTGTGATGTATAGGGCCATACAGTAATAATGTCCTCCTGTAAACGTGAAAGGGGGAAGCCTGGATGCGATGGGAATATCGAAGAGAAACCGAAAATAATGCAGATCAATGCAACTGTCATCGTCTGGCTTGCTTCCCTGCCTTCATGAACAGCTTTACTATACAGGCCATTCCCCTAGGTGAACAATTCGATCAAATGGAAAGGGGATGGTAGTCAGCTGAGGTTTGGCTGTGGCGCAGGCATAACATTCTTCTTTCGCTACTGATCTGGCTGTACAGTGGATCCATTCTAACCATAAACAGTTTCCACCTCAATCACTTCCTTCAGATATTTCGTCTTCACTATCCTCACCAGCCCTTGGTTCTGGACTACTCTGCTGTCAGTCTCTGTTGTGTCAGGTGCTCTGCTCGACTTCCGGCTGATGATAGAGTTATCACCTGCTCTAACCTCCTCTACCCGGAACCGTACTAGAGTGTCGACTGAAAACTGGTCAAATCCAACATACCATAACCCTAGATCCTCTTTCTTTAAATTTTTAAGGGTAAGGCGTATCTTTATGCAATACATCTCTCTCTCCGGATTGCAGTCAAAAACTCTCACCTTCACTATACTCCACCTCCTTCCATACTGGGTATGTGGATTCATATAGCCCTCTCTCTCTGTGTGAGCTATGACCTGTGTCCATGAACTACACGGGGACCTGCACAGATATATTCCATAATGGCTCAGAGTCCTAGACTGCCATGGAGTTAGAGACCCCATTTGGTCTACATAAAACTCCATTGAGACATCCTTCTGTCTATCCAGATCTAGGGATCTCTTATGCTTGGTTGATACCATGGGTCTAAACCATGGGTCAAGTTACCACCCTCTGCATTCTCAGGTGGGGCATGGTGTATCAAGAATATGGCTCCCACGATAAGACAGCTCAGACCAACCAGCACTCCTGTAAAGCCCTACCCTTTCCCGGAAAACATATCAGCAGCCAGAGGCCAGACCATACTTCCACTTCTATGAACAAACACAGGGATGAAATGACGGGATTAGGGAGTCTTTGTTAGAGAGATGACCCCCGGACCCTGTTGATTCCGGTTCTCCTCTCTAACACTGTGATTGTTCGACAGTGTCACTGTGTCTTACCCTTTTGCAGTGTGTGATATGAATCCAGGTAGCTCTTTCAGCTATTCTCACAGCAAAGGCTGTCACCAGGAGTACTTGATATGGCCCCTCCCAACGGGGCTGCTTCCCATCTATTCTCCTCAGGGATTGAGTGAATCACCTTTTCCTGTAATTCACCTGTAGTGCATAAAATCTTGGACATACAGGTTTGGTTAACAAACAGTCTTCTATTTGTTCTATCTAATCGTGTCAGCCAAGTAAGTTGGGAACGCTATAAAAAAATGTTTTTGTATTATCCAATAGGCCACACGCCGCTGTATCAATATATATATACTTTAAGACTTACCTGTGCTGTTTTCTATGGGCTTGGATGTACAGTGTGGCAAAAAAGTATTTAGTCAGCCACCAATTGTGCAAGTTCTCCAACTTAAAAAGATGAGAGAGGCCTGTAATTTTCATCATAGGTACACTTCGACTATGACAGACAAAATGAGAAAACAAAATCCAGAAAATCACATTATAGGATTTTTTATGAATTTATTTGCAAATTATGGTGGAAAATAAGTATTTGGTCAGTAACAAAAGTTTATCTCAATCCTTTGTTATATACCCTTTGTTGGCAATGACAGAGGTCAAATGTTTTCTGTAAGTCTTCACAAGGTTTTCACACACTGTTGCTGGTATTTTGGCCCATTCCTCCATGCAGATCTCCTCTAGAGCAGTGATGTTTTGGGGTTGTTGCTGGGCAACACGGACTTTCAACTCCCTCCAAAGATTTTCTATGGGGTTGAGATCTGGAGACTGGCTAGGCCACTCCAGGACCTTGAAATGCTTCTTACAAAGCCACTCCTTCGTTGCCCGGGCGGTGTGTTTGGGATCATTGTCATGCTGAAAGACCCAGCCACGTTTCATCTTCAATGTCCTTGCTGATGGATGGAGGTTTTCACTCAAAATCTCACGATACATGGCCCCATTCATTCTTTCCTTTACACGGATCAGTCGTCCTGGTCCATTTGCAGAAAAACAGCCCCAAAGCATGATGTTTCCACCCCCATGCTTCACAGTAGGTATGGTATTCTTTGGATGCAACTCAGCATTCTTTGTCCTCCAAACACGACAAGTTGAGTTTTTACCAAAAAGTTATATTTTGGTTTCATCTGACCATATGACATTTTCCCAATCTTCTTCTGGATCATCCAAATGCTCTCTAGCAAACTTCAGACGGGCCTGGACATGTACTGGCTTAAGCAGGGGGACACGTCTGGCACTGCAGGATTTGAGTCCCTGGCGGCGTAGTGTGTTACTGATGGTAGGCTTTGTTACTTTGGTCCCAGCTCTCTGCAGGTCATTCACTAGGTCCCCCCGTGTGGTCTGGGATTTTTGCTCACCGTTCTTGTGATCATTTTGACCCCACGGGGTGAGATCCTGCATGGAGCCCCAGATCGAGGGAGATTATCAGTGGTCTTGTATGTCTTCCATTTCCTAATAATTGCTCCCACAGTTGATTTCTTCAAACCAAGCTGCTTACCTATTGCAGATTCAGTCTTCCCAGCCTGGTGCATGTCTACAATTTTGTTTCTGGTGTCCTTTGACAGCTCTTTGGTCTTGGCCATAGTGAAGTTTGGAGTGTGACTGTTTGAGGTTGTGGACAGGTGTCTTTTATACTGATAACAAGTTCAAACAGGTGCCATTAATACAGGTCACGAGTGGAGGACAGAGGAACCTCTTAAAGAAGAAGTTACAGGTCTGTGAGAGACAGAAATCTTGCTTGTTTGTAGGTGACCAAATACTTATTTTCCACCATAATTTGCAAATAAATGTATAAAAAATCCTACAAATGATTATTCTTTTTTTTCTCATTTTGTCTGTCATAGTTGAAGTGATGATGAAAATGACAGGCCTCTCTCATCTTTTTAAGTGGGAGAACTTGCACAATTGGTGGCTGACTAAATACTTTTTTGCCCCACTGTATATGTGCTTGTCTATGTAAACAGTAATCTTTTTTATTTCACATGCCCTAGTCAATGCTACTATTTCGGCCTGTTGTGCCGAATAATTTCCGGGCAACGCTTCAGTGGTTAACACCTTGTTTCCAGAAACCAACTAAGCTTTCATTCCCCTTTCGTCTCCCCACAGTAACTACTATCTACCCATTCTGTGTCACTGCCATCTTGCTCATGTCCTGGCCCCCCTTCCCCACCTTCTCCTCTCTGCTCTCAAACCTTCAAGGTCTCAGCAGTGCCTGCCCTTCCTCCTATCTGTCTTTCGCTCTTTCTAATAACAGTTAGTAAGAAATATGGGATGTTACCAAATATTGACTAAGTGTCTCACTGTTTATCTGAACTCATGGATTTAAAAAAAAAAACATGTCTATGGTGGCAATCTCTAAAGTCCTTACCTAGGTTGATTAAAAAGGTTATCTCAATCCTATCAATAATCCTGAGTCACCACAGATGTCATATATCCCTGTCAACTTTATACTTTTTAAATAAAAATATTCTACTGATCAAATGAAGCCAAAACGAATGCTACCCATATGACATGCATATCACATATTAACCTGTTGGTACTCGGGGGCAGTATTTTCATTTTTGGAAAAATAACATTCCCAAATTAAACGGGATATTTTGTCAGGACAAGATGCTAGAATATGCATATAATTGACAGCTTAGGATAGAAAACACTCTAAAGTTTCCAAAACTGTAAAAATATTGTCTGTGAGTATAACAGAACTGATGTTACAGGCGAAAGCCCGAGAAAAATCCAATCCGGAAGTGACTCATCTTTTGAAAGCCCTGCGTTCCGATACGTCCCTATTGAGCTGTGAATGCCCTATAAACCAGATTACACTTTCTACGTATTCCCCAAGGTGTCTACAGCATTGTGACATAGTTTTACGCATTTATGTTGAAGAATACCTGTAGGCGGCTTCATTGCGCAAGTGGTCACCTGATGCTCCCAGAGAAATTCTTGCGTAAAATACAGAGGTAGCCATTATTCCAATCGCTTCTACTGAGAAACCAATTGTCCCGGTTGATATATTATCGAATAGATATTTGAAAAACACCTTGAGGATTGATTATAAACAACGTTTGCCATGTTTCTGTCGATATTATGGAGCTAATTTGGAATATTTTTCGGCGTTGTCGTGACCGCAATTTCCGGTCGATTTCTCAGCCAAACGTGAAGAACAAACGGAGCTATTTCACCTACAAAAATAATATTTTTGGAAAAAATGAACTTTGGCTATCTACCTGGGAGTCTCGTGAGTGAAAGCATCCGAAGTTCATCAAAGGTAAACGATTTAATTTGATTGTTTTTCTGATTTTCGTGACAAGGTTGCCTGCTGCTAGCAAGGCATAATGCTATGCTAGGCTATCGATAAACTTACACAAATGCTTGTCTAGCTTTGGCTGCAAAGCATATTTTGAAAATCTGAGATGACAGGGTGATTAACAAAAGGCTAAGCTGTGTTCCAATATATTTCACTTGTGATTTTCATGAATAGGAATATTTTCTAGGAAGATTTATGTCTGTTGCGTTATGCTAGATAGTGTCAGATGATGACAACGGTCCCGTTCACGGGATGGGGTGTCACTAGAGGTTAATGAAATCTCTCCTTCGGTAGTCTTTGATCTAACAATAACATGGGTTAACCTTAAATCAGTCATATCAATAATTTAATATATGTTGCATAGTTTGGGATACATTATCTACAGTAATTTACCATCCTTAAGAACTGGAACTTATTTATTTTCATAAATAATCTTAATGCTTATAAAATCACTATTTTTCTATCTCATTGTATTTTCCTGCCCTGTTTGCTTTAATTAATTGCTGTACCTAGTGAACTGCTTATCTCTTCACCTCTCCTAGCTCGGCTCGCCCCCACCCTACTAAGTTCAGTTTAATGGGACGGCTTATCTCGGGACGCATTCCACTGAGGAAAGCAATTTTTAATTGTTGACTATACGGGCCTTGAGTCCCTCCACTGCCGGGGATTCTTTTAACCCAATATAATATTCTCCTGGAGCGTCATATGTATATATATATAAAAAATACTACTACCGGTCAAAAGATAAAACAACAGTTTCAAATAACATGACCAGATCACAGTTACTACTCTGGAACCCTCCACAAAGAGAACTTATTGTATCCTTATGGTCATCAGAAGAGAGACTTAAGAAAGTCTGCCCTTAGTCCAAGGCTATGCCATTTTCTTCTTCTCCTTGGTTCAAATTACAACTATATCAAGGAAAAACTATTATCAGTTACTCAATTTACCTTAAAATCAGTATCACAAATGACCTTAAATCATTATCCAAATGCCTCCCCTGAGGCTGATCAGACCCCAAAGGAAAAAGCCATGATAGAGGTCAAGAGTCATACCACCCTTTTACAGTCGTGTTACTCAATTGATATATTCCCAGAACATTCCCTTATCAAAAGAATTCACGTGTTTATTTAATTAAAACTTTTCATATTCCACATGTGTGTACCCCTTTAAGATTTGGTGTCTATAGAAAAATGGAAATCTCCACAAACCCTAAAGCTAAGAACAAACACAACATATGCAGGCCTTTTCAATTTTGGTAGAAACATGCCTCTATCTCACTCACTCGCTCCCTTCAAGATTACAGCCCCGGAAAACATTTCCACAGAAAGACAATGAAGCATTACTTTTCCCCCCAAAAAAACCTTTGTCAAACTACCCCGATTCAGTAACCCTAACGTTAACTACAACCAAAACCTAATGATCATTCCATTTTACTCCTTCCAATTATCAGTTTTAGATTTCCTCAATGGTGATATATGAAACCCATTCAGTCCGTCTGCAGACAGTCTCCCAAAATTGTTAATAGGAATACAGTGTATACTGCCATTTGATAGCCACAACTGTGATTAACGTGCACTGTCCCTTTAAAATAAAATTAACTAACCTGCAATCCCCTTTACCGAACAGGGCGGAATATTCTAATCATTCAATTAACAGACAATTGTCACCTATCACTACCCTACTGATGTTAACTTTGCAAACCCCTTGGTTAACATAGAGATTCTGGGAACATCAGAAGGCCTGCCCCTGTGAAGGGACATGGGCTATAAAACTTTTCAAACACGCCCTCCTCTCCCTCCACATTATAAAGCCTTGACGACAATATAACCTCCTGTTCCGAGGATGTGAGGAAAACGGTCCTATGTCAGAACGGTTCAGAGAATAACTACAGAACAAAACCAACATCAGCATGAGCTTTGGTTGCGAATGGTATTCACTCTTATTCACTACAGAAGTGATAACTCCTAGCCGTTGAGTTAGCAACAGCAGCTGCAAACGAGAGTTAGAAAGGAACAGACAGAGTATCCCGTCTATCACACAATGACGTTACTACAACGTATCCAATTGACCACCAGAGGCATTCTTCAAAGGACAAAGGACTCAGTTTGGCAACACGGCCTTCCATCTACCACCAACCTACTGAAGCGCAGCTCAGAGTAAATACTTATTGCATTTTCCTTTTCCAAATGGGCGGTAATTTAGAATGCATAAGATACTGTATTTACGATAGCACAGCTTCTACCTTTGTCCCTCAGTCTTCCCGCTCTTTCACTCAAACCCAGACCTTTTCTTTTGTGTAACCAGCTGTTATATCTGTTCCGCCCTCTAGGGACGTTTTCCTTTATGACGTAATTTGTAATCAAGTTATGATTAATTATGTGTATGTGTAATTCTGTGTGATTAGTTAGGTATTTAGTAAATAAATAATTAAACCCAATTTTGTATTGCTGATTCAACTTGTTAGCCAGGGTTCGTGAAGATAACCAAGACTTTACAACTTTCAAATGAGACTGAATTAAGGTGACGATTAATATTGACTGCTATTGATGTAAAATATTACTAGGCCTAGAGGTTAAAACCTCTTGATACTACCCATCCCGGGTCCGGGAGCGTAATCATCAACTGACACTAATTAGCATAATGCAACGGACATAAATATTACTAGAAAATATTCCTATATTGAAACAAATCAAATCAAATCAAATCAAAAGCCCTTCGTACATCAGCTGATATCTCAAAGTGCTGTACAGAAACCCAGCCTAAAACCCCAAACAGCAAGCAATGCAGGTGTAGAAGCACGGTGGCTAGGAAAAACTCCCTAGAAAGGCCAAAACCTAGGAAGAAACCTAGAGAGGAACCAGGCTATGTGCGCTGGCCAGTCCTCTTCTGGCTGTGCCGGGTGGAGATTATAACAGAACATGGCCAAGATGTTCAAATGTTCATAAATGACCAGCATGGTCGAATAATAATAAGGCAGAACAGTTGAAACTGGAGCAGCAGCACGGCCAGGTGGACTGGGGACAGCAAGGAGTCATCATGTCAGGTAGTCCTGGGGCATGGTCCTAGGGCTCAGGTCCTCCGAGAGAGAGAAAGAAAGAGAGAAGGAGAGAATTAGAGAATGCGCACTTAGATTCACACAGGACACCGATTAGGACAGGAGAAGTACTCCAGATATAACAAACTGACCCTAGCCCCCCGACACATAAACTACTGCAGCATAAATACTGGAGGCTGAGACAGGAGGGGTCAGGAGACACTGTGGACCCATCCGAGGACACAGCTTAGCCTTTTGTTAATCACCCTATCATCTCAGATTTTGAAAACATGCTTTGCAGCCAAAGCAAGACAAGCATTTGTGTAAGTTTATCGATAGCCTAGCATAGCATTATGACTTGCTAGCAGCAAGCAACCTGGTCACGAAAATCAGAAAAGTAATCAAATTAAATTGTTTACCTTTGATGAGCTTCGGATGTTTTCACTCACGAGACTCCCAGTTAGATAGGTTATGTTCGATATGTTCCTTTTTTCCAAAAATGTTATTTTTGTAGGCGAAATAGCTCCGTTTGTTCTTCACGTTTGGCTGAGAAATCGACCGGAAATTGCGGTCACTACAACGCAGAAAAATATTCCAAATTAGCTCCATAATATCGACAGAAACATGGCAAACATTTTTTATATTCAATCCTCAAGGTGTTTTTCAAATATATATTTGATAATGTATATATATATATCAACTGGTGGCTTCTTAGTAGGATAGAGGGAAACAATGGCCACATTTGTCCTTTACGCACAAAACACTCTGAGAGACTTCAGCTGACCATTGACGCAATGTTGACGTTCAGACTAATTTTTCAAAATAAAAGCCTGAAACTATGTATTGTGACACTAGACACATTAGGGAAGCCATAGAAAAAGAAATCTGGTTCATATCTCATTCACTGCTCAATAGGGACGCATAGGAACGCAAAGCTTTCTAAATAAGAGTCCCTTCCTGATCGGATTTTTCTCAGGCTTTCGCCTGCAATATCAGTTCTGTTATACTCACAGACAATATTTTTACAGTTTTGGAAACTTTAGAGTTTTTTTCTATCCTAAGCTGTCAATTATGTGCATATTCTAGCATCTTGTCCTGACAAAATAGCCGTTTACTTTGGGGACGTTATTTTTCCAAAAATGAAAATACTGCCCCCTAGATTCAAGAGGTTAAGAGTTTATTCGGAAGATAACAGCTCTATAAATATTATTTTGTGGTGCCCCGACTCTCTAGTTAATTACATTTACATGATTAGCTCAATAAGGTAATATTAATTACAGAGAAATTATTTTATAGAATAGCATGTCATATCACTTAATCTGGCATAGCCAAAGACACGACACAGGGAAGGTTGGACTATATTTACTGCTGCCCATGTAAATTATATCAGACATATATGACGCCTCAGGAAGTATTTTAGGCGCCTGTTATCCTCACATTTGCCAAAAATGATCTTCATTGTCAGCCTCCTCACTGTAAAATCTACCGCTGGGTCAACTTCACAGGCTGGAATGGAATAAATGGAATTTTATCAAACATGTGGTTTACATGTGCTTGATACGATTCCATTTACTCCATTCCAGCCATTATTTTTGAGCCAACCTCCCCTCAGCAGCCTTGTGTGTGTGTGTGTGTGTGTGTGTGTGTGTGTGTGTGTGTGTGTGTGTGTGTGTGTGTGTGTGTGTGTGTGTGTGTGTGTGTGTGTGTGTGTGTGTGTGTGTGTTTTGGTAAGCAATGTCAGCCTTTTCATGACTATGGCAGGTTGAAAAACAATCTAAAACAGTCACTCCGGTCTATCCATTTAACTGTATGGGAAATACACCACACAGCTACTATCTTCATAGTTCATAGGGATATGATATTATCTTCATCCATACTCACAGGACGATAGGCTACAGCCAGGCAGGGGCCATTACCACACCACACACAAAGCCAGAGGCAGAGGCAGGGGCCCCTATCCTCTGTAGTTCTCCTCTCCTTCATTAGAATGCAGGGGTCAAAGTATCACTGTGACTCACTCTCCTGCTCCTCCACAACCACAGCAGCAGCTAGCTCTACAGTCAGCATCTAATATTACGCTCTGACGTCACACAGCACAGCACTGGATTGCCAACTCACCCAGGATTATGTTGCCACAGCAACACGGTCCAAGACCACACCCCCTCTCCTCCCCATTACCCTCCTATTTCCCCTCCCATCCTCCCCATTACACTCCCCTTCCCGCCAATGTGCCATGTGACTTTCAGAAAGATGCATAGTATCTCTCCAGGCTCTTTTATAGTCATTAACCCTATCCTGCCATAGCTCCTGTCTCACTCTGCCTGAGCTGGCTGTTGATCATTGAGTTCACTGAGCTGTACATCCTACAACCCAGAGTCTGAAATCTCTAGTTTCTAAGCACAATCACAGATTGTCAATCTCTACAACATCAAAGACCTGTGTGATCAAAATGTTGGATTAACATAATGAACATTAATGGTTAATGAGATTCATAAATGGAAATTGTACTAAAGAAAATTAACCAAACTGATGAAATCACAATGCTGTCCGCAATATTCCTTTTCCTGTAGCCTACTGGTGCTATATTACTACTCAAAACTACACCAAAGTCAAAGCACAATGAGGAAGTACTAAGTTAGACCATTTATGAACGTCAATGAGCAGTGTAAATTAGTGTAAATTGTTACCGGTTTGCATCCCAAATGGCACCCTATTCCTTAGATAGTGAACTAATTTTATCCAGCACCCACAGGGCTCTGGTCAAAATTAGTGCACTGTATAGGGAATAGGGTGCATTTCGGGAAGCACACATGAATTGGAAATATGAAATGTTCAATAGTGAATATGTAGTCTGTCAGGAAATAATCTCACTTGGACTTTACCATCCTCTTTCTCCCAGGGGAAGCCATGTGTGGCATCATGCCATCCTGAAGTGTAGACAGTGGGTGAGGTAATTTAGATGTGCGTGTGTGTGAGTGTACACCTGTGCTGTTGTGTGTGTGGGTGTGTTTGTGTGTGTCATCAAGCGTGTGCATGTACCTGTGCGTCATGTAACTTTATGAATGAAACATTTTCCTTAGTTCCTGGCTTGTAGACAGTGGGTGAGGTCATACATGAAAATGGAGAATCCCCTTCATTGGTTGGAGATTTCATTAATTCTAATGATCACCCCCACCACACACACCCACACACACACAAACACCAGACAAAATGGATGAAATGGACAATGGACATCACATCAGCTTCCTCTCCAAGAGATCTCTAGGGTTTAAATGATTCCATTTCATAAATTACATGAAATAATTACTATTTATTGCCTCTGCTATTTCAGGTCTCCTTTAACTTTTTATAAGGGAAACAGAATTGAAGTACAAATAAATTATGTCAATAATAATATTTTTTCCATTGTACGATGGATTCCACTAGCTAGAATACAGAATAAATGCACTTCATTCAAAGGTGTGAATAGATATGAACAATGGTGTCATGACATTGCCCTCTTTGGGTATAGCAAGCCCCATCCCCCTCTCCCTGCCTCTCCCTTTCTTCCTTCAACTAGACTGCTGTGGTCAGAGAGACGTCGTAAATTCCTGAGGATCTCCACATGGACACACAGTAAAGAGAGAGTAAATTTTCATAGAGAACAAAGGAATTTCTCCCACCTCACAGAACTTGAGGTACGAACAAATTTCATGTTCCGGAGAAAGTATAAAAGATCGGTGAAGAATCCAGCTACGACCTGGTCCGTTTGTTACAACTTGGGGAAGCTCATCGGAGACGGTGTGGCCACATTACCATAACGCTGTTTATATAATAGCCTCAGATATATGAGGTTTACTAATTGTTGTATAAGATGAATGAGTGAGTATGATACTATTTACACAATTTTACAATGTGATTTTGGACTGTTTAATGAAGAAAAACTCAAAAAGGGAAATGGAGTTAACTAAATCAGAGGGCTGCCCCTGAGCCATGTTAGGGTCAGGCGTCCTGGGACAGCCCTTTTCTGCAATTCCGAATAAAACCCAACTTGGAGAAATTATCACCAGACCATGTTTTTCTCCATTCGGAGAAGTAAAAGGTTGAAGACCATTGCTGAATCTTTTAACCATACCATGTGGTTAAACTCTTAGACTATCGATACCGACAGAATAAGAACAAGTCTTTGATATTAATTACTAGTCTGCAGCTAGGAATTCGGTATCATTGAACGCGAAGAACGACAACTGCCGATACATCCATTCTACAACAACATGAATGAATCTCGCTCTGAATTATCCCCTCTAACCAAGTCAGAGAGAGACGGACAAAACTCTCCAACAGAAACAAACTTTCAACAAAGATCCCGACTGAGCGTAAATATATGTATTGATTGCATTTGTTTCCGAATGAGTGAGTGTTCATGTGCAAAGGATTAGCATTTCAATTGTTATAATATCAACTTTGTAGTGTCTCATCTCAGTTGACCCCCACTTCCCCTTTTGTCTAACAAGCCGCTAAGGCACATTCCCCTATAATTTCTTGTAACCACATTTACCTTGTTTGTTTGTTTGTTTATGCATTTCTGTGAATTACTTAGTTAGTAATAAATAAAGTATTTAAGACAATTGATGTATGGATGACTCATAGTGAAGACTGGGTTTGTGCAGATAACCAACAATTTACGACGTTTGGAATGAGACTAACGTGAGGTAAAGTAAATCATTAATTAATTTGAAGACTAATTGATCAGATAAAATATCTGAAAAGTTATTTTAGGAAATGATAACTTTGTAATCTGAATATTTTTCCTTGGTGCCCCGACTTCCTAGTTAATTACAGTTACATGACTAATCAGTCTAATCGCGTAATACTAATTACAGAGAATCTTTGATAAAAACTACAAGTCTTCAATTTCATGATAGTAAAGACACGACAAGACACGACAATGGCATTAGGATGTCTTCTCTTCATTATCCAAGAGACATTTTCAATGTTCAACTCTCCAGGGGGGCTGTGGTACAGCCAGACAGAATGACTCCCTACCCTACACCCCTACACCAGAAGCACTGCAGAGGCTGTGGATTGGGATTTCCTTGTACTCTGTCTACCCTAGCTGGAACCAAGCAAGGCGCAATAAATAAATGATGCTGAAAGTCAGAGCCGCCTGGAAATAGACCAGGTGAGGACTATGGCCTTTAAAAACACTGTGTGAGAGTGAGAGTGAGAGTGAGAGTGAGAGAGAGAGAGAGAGAGAGAGAGAGAATCTTATCTGAGGAGGGGGTGATTGAAAGCAGTTCAAATTCATTACCACAATATTATTTACTACTACGCCTTTAGTCTTGTTGAACCTGTTATGGCTGCAATCCCCCTATAGGGATAAGTGTCATCAACAACCGCTGAATAGCATAGCGCTACATACAATAAATATTACTATAAATATTTATATTCATGAAATCACAAGTGCAATATAGGAAAACACAGTTTAGCCTTTTGTTAATCCACCTGTCGTGTCAGATTTTGAAATGATGCTTTACAGCGAAAGCAATCCAAGCATTTGTGTAAGTTTATCGATCGCACGATAAAACATTAAGTACACTTAGCATCAGGTAGCTTGGTCACGAAAATTAGAAAAGCAATCAAATTAATCGCTTAACTTTGATGATCTTCGGATGTTTTCACTCACGAGACTCCCAGTTACACAACAAATGTTCCGTTTGTTCCATAAAGATTATTTTTATATCCAAAATAACTCTGTTTGTTTGTCGCGTTATGTTCAGAAATCCACAGGAAAGAGCGGTCACGACAACGCAGAAGAAAATTCCAAATAGTTTCCATTATGTCCACAGAAACATGTCGAACGTTTTTCATAATCAATCCTCAGGTTGTTTTTAAAATATATAATCGATAATATATCAACCGCAAATGTCTTTCACAGTAGGAGAGGGAAAGGAAATGGCTGTCCGAATTCTGTTGCGCAAGCAAAACTCATGTGACCACTTGACGGGATGTTATTGTTCTGGCTCATTTTTCAAAATAAAAGCCTGACACTATGTCTGAAGACTGTTGACACCTTGAAGAAGCGATAGGAAAAGGAATCTGGCTCATATCCCTTTAAATGGAGCAAAGGGAGGCTATGGAACATGGAGTTTTCAAAATAGAAGCCACTTCCTGCTTTGATTTTCCTCAGGGTTTCGCCTGCAATATCAGTTCTGTTATACTCAGACAATATTTTGACCGTTTTGGAAACTTTAGTGTTTTCTATCCAATACTAATAATAATATGCATATATTAGCAACTGAGACTGAGGAGCTGGCCGTTTACAATGGGCACCTTTTCATCCAAGCTACTCTATACTGCCCCTGCAGAAGTTAACTGTTTATCAGTCAGGTTCTCATCTCAATCAAATGTGCATTGAATACTGTTCTGAGACCTGGCTGTTCCTGTTTGAAATCTAGCTGGTTCTGAGAAATGATTACACTCTTCTCTTTAATTAAGCATCTTGACTCCTTGCTGGCATTATGACTCCTTGCTGTCCCCAGTCCACCTGGCCATGCTGCTGCTCCAATTTCAACTGTTCTGCCTGTGGTTATGGAACCCTGACCTGTTCACCGGACGTGCTACTTGTCTCAGACCTGCTGTTTTCAACTCTCTAGAGACAGCAGGAGCGGTAGAGATACTCTTAATGAAAAGCCAACTGACATTTACTCCTGAGGTGCCGATTGAGGTGCTGCACCCTCGACAACTACTGTGATTAGTATTATTTGACCTTGCTGGTCATTTATGAACATTTGAACATCTTGGCCATGTCCTGTTATAATCTCCACCCGGCACAGCCGGAAGAGGACTGGCCACCCCTCATAGCCTGGTTCCTCTCTAGGTTTCCTCCTAGGTTTCACTGTCAAATTCAACTCAGCAGATTCTGACGATCAAACTTTTGCAAGTGTTGAACTCTCTCATGAGTCATATCAGGAACTCTCCTTGGATGAACATGATTTTTGATGCAGCTAGGTAAACAATAGTGGAAATCAGTTACCTTTCTCATAATTTTTTTTTGATTTATGAGAGAATTGAACAACGTAGATCTCATGACTGATATGCAGGTAGCAGGCCTTTGAGCTACATGGTAGGCCTATATCATTATTTTTGTTGTGGAAGTCCACGAGGCATGGGATTTAAAGCCAATGGTCTGTACAAAATAAAAATGTTGGTGTAAAATTGAAGTGTCAGGTAAATCAGTCATTGTACCCGCTACACTCTGTTCTTGACCAAGGACAAATAAGTTGAAGACCATACCACTGCTATTCACTTCTCCATTACCATATAAGTGGGTCACAAAAACAAAAACACCCCCTCAGATACACTACTGTTCAAAAGTTTGGGGTCACTTAGAAATGTCCATGTTTTTGAAAGAAAAACACATTTTATGTCCATTAAAATAACAACAAATTGATCAGAAATACAGTGTAGACACTGTTAATGTTGTAAATGACTATTGGAGCTGGAAACTGCTGTTTTTTAAATAAAATATCTTCATTGGAGTACATAGGCCCATTATCAGCAACCACCACTCCTGTGTTCCAATGGCACGTTGTGCTAGCTAATCCAAGTTTATCATTTTAAAAGGCTAATTGATCATTAGAAAACCCTTTTGCATTATGTTAGCACAGCTGAAAACTGTTGTTCTGATTAAAGAAGCAATAAAACTGTCCTTCCTTAGACTAGTTGAGTATCTGAGCATCAGCATTTGTGGGTTTGATTATAGACTCAAAATGGCCAGAAACAAAGACCTTGCTTCTGAAACTCGTCAGTCTATTCTTGTTCTGAGACATTAAGGCTATCCCATGCGAGAAATTGCCAAGAAACTGAAGATCTTGTACAACGCTGTGTATTACTCCCTTCACAGAACAGCGCAAATTGGCTCTAACCAGAATAGAAAGAGGAGTGGGAAGCCCTGGTGCACAACTGAGCAAGAGGACAAGTACATTAGAGTGTCTAGTTTGAGAAACAGTCCTCAACTGGCAGCTTCATTAAATATTACCCGCAAACCACCAGTCTCCTCCACCTGCCTAGAAGTTCAGCATCCCGGAGTCGCCTCTTCGTTGAGACTGGTGTTTTGGTACTATTTAATGAAGCTGCCAGTTGAGGACTTGTGAGGCATCAGTTTTTAATTTTACTTCACTACATTCTGAAAGAAAATAATGTACCTTTCACTCTATACACTAGTGCTCATTACATTTTGGATGTAACGTTATATATATATATATATATATATATATCACAACTAAAGTGGCCAAATAACTTCTTAAAATTAAGCACATTCATCTGCTTTTACAAGGGGTGTGGAGCCTAACTGGCATATATAAGCAGCGCGTGACTTTCAAGTTTGGGAAAGATAATTTTCACCATACAAATGCACCTTTATAATAAAAGCATTACATGCATAAATGCATTTGAGGTCACTTTTGATAATGGTGTTTTCCACTAATGGAACATTTGCGCTTATAGCCTACTACCATGTGCGCATTGCTGCGCTTATAATGTGAAGAAATAGCCTAATAGCTTATCAACATTTGAAGCTAAACATTCTGTTGCGCCACATTGCATAAAAAAGTTTTTGGGATGCTAGTGGTTGTATTCATTTGGGATCTATCGCATCCCACCACTGTCCCAGACTATTTGTAATATTTATATATCACACAGAATAGGTCGACTTTTGTACTATGGGGGATAGTAGACTGACATAGGATAGTGCTTGTGTTCTTCGTCAGATTACTCATCTTGTTGGCTGATGAAAAGTAAATGCGGACAGTTCATCCAATATCTTCAATATGCACCTTCGAATTGGATAATGACGCTATGTGTCTGTCTTAACTTGTAGCCTGTGAGAAAGACTCGATCATGTGGGAGAGCCTGTGAGTGAGTGATGCTTCTGATTGCACAGAACACTCAGGGAGAAGGGCACAATGCAGCACTCCGGGACACAAAAGGCATGGAGTTTTTTTTGAGTGCTTTACGGACACAAAAGGGATGCCGCTGTGAAATTTGAGGCATTATGAAGTACTTGTCAAATTGTGACTACTGGAGTGTTTTTGGCAGAAATGCCTTCTCAGACATGTGAACTTTCATATGCCTTAATAACAAACGTGTATGCCATCTGTAAATACGAATGAAATTGTTAAATTAAAAGCCTTGTTGGTTAATCCACAGTAAAAGACAGCAACCTTCCCACTAGCCATAATTGGCTGAGACAATGAGTGGGCTGGACATGTCGAGATATGAGTTCGGATTGATTTGCCATATAGAAGGCATCTGTCTATTTGAGCTCGTCAGTTTGTGTTGGTAATCCTGCCGAACGCAAGATTTTTCAAATGTAATTGTGTAGTGGGGCTGCGTAAGTGTTGCTCTCCACTTTCTGGACGATCAAGTTTTGAAATCAGTAGAATTAGAGTATGATAGCTACATCGATGTAGAAAACCCCTGTCTCTGGATTATATATTCAAACTAAGGGCAACCGTGGTATGGCATTCCTGACAGGGAGACACGTCCATCATGCATAATAATGTATACAGGTAAGATAGTCTAGCATAGCTAACTACATTTTCAGATATTACACATTTCTAATTTTGACAGAAAGTGGTTTCATTTCAAGCTAACGTGTACTGTCAGCTAGCTAACTTGTGGTATTCATGCAGGGTATAAACAACATGATTTGACACTGTGTTGATTGTGGTTTAACTAGCTAACGTTAGCTGGCTGGCTCATTAGCTAATGTTACGTGACGTGTGTGATCTTAAATGTTCTTTACCTAGCTAGGTTCATTGTTTACCCAGATATCTAGCTAGCTAGCTAGCTAGCTAGCTAGCTATATGTCTCAAGCTAAAGTGTACTGTTGGCTAGCTAGCTAACGTTAGCTGGCTGGCTCCCTAGCTGATGTTATTATTTGTATTCTGGAGCCATTTGCTTTTCCACTTAGAGCCTAATGTTAGCTAGCTAACATTGAACCTGGTTGGTTAGCTCCCATCACTGTGGCATTCTTAGCATTAATGGTCAATTACCGTGAGACCAACGGTTATTTGCTTGACAATCACCGGCTGACGAAATTTTGTGACTGCCACAGCCCTAGACTATAATACAGTATATAAATATGAAATCAGTAAAACAGTATGTAAACATGATTAAAGTGACCAGTGTTCCATTATTGAAGTGACCAGTGTTCCATGTCTATATGGACATAGGGCAGCAGCCACTAAAGTGCATTGTATAGTAACTGCGTGGTAGTTAGCTCGTGACAATGACGAAGTTCAGGGCAGGGTACTGGGTGGAGGCCGGCTAGTGATGGCTATTTAACAGTCTGCTGACCTTGAGATACAAGCTGTTTTTTCAGTCTCTCGGTCCCCAGCTTTGATGCACCTCTAGTGACCTCGCCTTCTGGATGACACTGAACGCATTATTAAGAAACACTATCTTACCTTTGAAGTTGCTACAGTTTTTATTGAGTGTATGAACAATACACCATCACCTATTTTGCCTTCCTCTTGTGATGATTTAGTTGATAACTTTAATAGAAAATGAAGGACAAGCATTGATGCCATAGGTCCAGTAAGGTCGAAAAAGGCTGCATCCAAATGGAGAGCCTTTTGGATGAGTGAGGAAACAAATCAATTAAAGAGAAATTGCAGAAATGCAGAGCGGAAGTAGAGAAAGTCAAAGTTGCAGGTCTATTATGATATTCTGAGAGTGCAACTTGGCAAATATAACAAGGCAATTAGAAATGCCAGACGGTCACTATATTATCAAAATAATTTGAGAGTGCTCTTATCGACCATTGATGGCCTGATAAATCCTTCCCCCGCAAACCTATGTGAACTTTCCTTCACATCTAATTTTTATGAGTTTGGAGCATGTTTCAGAGATAAGATACCAAGCCTAATGTCAGTCAAACAAGACCTGATGAGAAGTTTGATGATATGTGCAAAGGCACTATGGAGTTATTTTCCCTGGTTGACACAGACATGCTCAGGAAAGGGATATCACAACTTAAGCCTTCTACCTGCCTTCTCAATCCTATCCCCACCACCACCTTCAATACATCTTCTCATGGCATACAGTGGCAAGAAAAAGTATGTGAACCCTTTGGAAATACCTGGATTTCTGCATAAATTGGTCATAAAATTTGATCTGATCTTCAAAACTTTTTAAGTTATGGTTATTGTTTGATATGTTATATCATGACAAACAGTATGGCTAAGGTTAACGTTAACAAGGACCCTGGGAATTGTCATGTGTCAATAAGTTAATAATTTGTTTACAATTGACAAGTTTACACAACAATAAAGTGAATATACTGACTAAAGCAATTATAATGGCATTTTTTGGGGGTAATACTCAGCCCTCGTTTCTTCAATTATATATTTAGTTATTAATTAGGACTACATCAGTCTAGTATTGGTGCTATACGTTCAGTGAAGTATTATCTGCATGCACAGAGTAGAAATTGTCCACCATCCTTAGACACACACAAAGAAAGATACCATAGAGATGGGTGTAAACTACATTCATTGACATTTAATTTTCCTGTTGTTGCCCTTCTTAGATAACCAGTGACCAATCTTGCATTGTTTTGTTGTTGACTTAAAGTAATGTTGAACATTCCAGTGTTGATTGTATCATTTGATTTTCTTTGCAGATATCCAGTCTATATACTGAAAGTGTGCAGGTAAAATGTCCAGTTACAGGAGTGAACATAGAAAAATTCAGAGGGGAGTCAGGATCTGTGGAAAGTCAGGATCTGTGGAAAGGGAAGAGAGGCATGGTTGTTAAGTCATAAGCAATTTTGTGCAAGTGGCTCTTCCAATGCAGGAGTCAAATAGTAGGGTTGACACAGCTGATGTTTGCACACTAAGTGGTAGTGAGGGTGGGGTTAACGAGAGCTTCACTGAGAGCACAGAGGAGAGCATTGATGAAAGTACAGATGAGGAGGATGATATCAGAAAGTTCCTTTCAGATTAGGTTCTTAGGATACAAATTCAACATTCGTCATTAGCTGAACTACTCAAGATTCTATTCACGAAAATACCCAAATTAGGTCTACCAAAAGATTTACAGACTTTGTTGAAAACAAAACCAGTGGTGGAAACTAAAGA
Source organism: Oncorhynchus clarkii lewisi (assembly GCF_045791955.1). Lineage (NCBI taxonomy): Eukaryota > Metazoa > Chordata > Actinopteri > Salmoniformes > Salmonidae > Oncorhynchus > Oncorhynchus clarkii. Next base: position 34,125,215 of record NC_092153.1, read on the forward strand.
TGTCTCTGGGGGAACTTATTTCCTTGCTGGCATTAAACATGGTGTGCTTACAACATCTGTTCATACAAGGTTGTCTGAGTGTACCTCCAAATCAATATTGATGGCCTTCCTCTATACAAGAGCTCAAATGCTCAATTCTGATCTATCTTAGGGCTAGTAGAAAACTACAAAGGTGTGGTCCAGACAAACAAGTCACCATTTGTCATTGGGATGTCCTTTTAGGAGAAGAAACCAACCAGTCTTGATTTTTTTCATGACTTTGTTGAGGAAATGCAGCGGCTGGAAACTGAAGGTGTTTCTTTTGGAGACAGACATTTTAAAGTCCAAATCTCTGGCTTTATTTTTAACGCACCAGCAAGGGTTTTTGTCAGAAATGCAAAAGGTCAATGGCTACTATGGCTGTGACAAATTCCTTCCCAAACCTGAATCGTATGACCTTCCCAGAAACAACAGCCCCTCGGAGGTCCAACCACGACACTTTTGATGATTTGATGACTCTTATTACAGTGGGGCAACACATTTAGGATCATTGTCAATTGCCTCCATTTCCTCTTGACTACATGCACCTGGTATGTTTGGGAGTTACATGGAAACTGATAACTCTATGGCAGAAAGGGCCACTGAAAACACGTTTGGGTCCAGCTGTTGTCAGAAATGTATCTTCACAGCTGACTGACCTAAGACCTCACACTCCATCATAAATTAACAGAAGACCCAGATCATTGAATGAGTCTGACAGTTGGAAGGCAACTGAGTTCGTACATTTCTCTTGTACACTGGGCCTGTCTAATATTCCAAGGGTGATGTATGAATACTTCATGTTGCTTGCTGTTGCCATGACCATCTTCCTAAGTGTATCGTTGTGTGCAAACCACACAGACTATGCCTGAAACCTCCTGGTTGTCACACCCTGATCTGTTTCACCTGTCCTTGTGATTGTCTCCACCCCACACCAGGTGTTGCCCATCTTCCCAATTATCCTCTGTGTATTTAAATGTTCTCTGTTTGTCCATTGCCAGTTCTTCTTGTTTGTCAAGTCATCCAGCGTTTTTGTGATCAGCTCGAGCTTTTCCCAGTCTCTTTTTCTCACACTCCTGGTTTTAACCCTTGTCTGTACTGACTCTGATCCCGCCTGTCTGACCACTCTGCCTGCCCCTGACCCTGTCTGCCGACCTCTACCTTTGCCCCACCTCTGGTTTACTGAGCAGTCCCAGTCGAACCGGGGGGGGGGGGCTGATAATCAGATGTTTGTGCCTGACTCTGTCCTCTATACGGTCCTGGAGTGGGCCCCCATTCTTCCAGATTTGCCTGCCACCCGGGCACCCGCCGGACCCTGGCCTTCTTGCGACACTGCTTTTGGTGGCCTACGATGGTTCCGGATGTCGCCGTGTTTGTCTTCGCCTGCACAGTCTCCACCTGCTAAGAATAAGACCCTCGGCAACCCCTGTCTGGTCTTCAGTAACCACTGCTTGTCCCTCACCGTTCCTGGTACCACATATCCCTGGATTTAGTCACGGGTCTCCCCCCGTCTGAGGGCAACACTGCCATCCTGACTGTGGTCGACTAGTTTTCCAAGACCGCTCACTTCCTTCCTCTCGCCAAACTACCCTCGGCCAAGGAGATGGCTCAGCTCATGGTGCAGCACGTCTTCCGGATCCATGGACTACCCATGGACATGGTCTCCGACCGGGGGTCTCAGCTCTCGTTCCGGTCGAGTACGCCCACAACACCCTTCCCTGCTCCACCCGGGCCTATCTCCGTTTGAGTATTCCCTGGGGTATCAGCCACACTATTCCCCGAGCAGGAGGAAGAGGTCGGCTTACTTTCTGCCCAGATGTTTATCCGCCGCTGTCGTCGTACCTAGGGGAGAGCCCGGTCGGCCGTCCTCAAGACCACCTCCAAGTATCATCAACAAGCGGATCGCCATCGGACCCCAGCTCCCCGGTATTGTCTCGGGCAGAAGGTATGGCTATCCACCCAGGATCTGCCCCTCCGGGTGGAGTCCCGCAAACTCCCCCCCCCCCTCCCCCCCGGTTTATTGGCCAATTTCCCATCTCCAAGATTATTAACCCCTCTGTTGTTCGTCTTCTGTTGCCCCGTACTCTCCATATACATCCCAGAGTCAAACCTGTCTCACAGCCCTTTGTCTCCTGTTTCCAGGCCCAACCCTCTCCTCAGTCTAATCGATGGTCAACCAGCTTACACGGTGAGGTGTCTCCTGAAGGTTCGACCTCGGGGCAGGGGGTTGACTGGGAGGGTTATGGCCTGGAGGAGAGGTGCTGGGTCCCCTGCCAGGGACATCCTGGACCCAGGCTTCAGCGTAGAATTTCAACGCAGACACCCCGGTCAACCAGACCACTCAGGTAGGACACCAGGTGGCGCCCCTAGAGGGGGGGGGGGGGGGGGGGGGGTACTGTCACACCCTGATCTGTTTCACTTGTTCTTGTGATTTTCTTATCCCCTGTATATTTATGCCTGTGTTCTCTGTTTGTCCGTTGCCAGTTTGTCTTGTTTGTCAAGTCAACCAGCGTTTTGTTATAAGCTCCTGCTTTTCCCAGTCTCTTTTTTTCCCTTTCCTTTTTTTCCCCTCCTGGTTTTGACCCTTGCCTGTCCTGAGCACGCCTACGTGACCACTCTGCCTACCCCGAGCCTGCCTGCCGACCTGTGCCGTTGCCCCAATTCTGGTTTACTGACCCCTGCCTGCCTTGACCTGTCTATTGCCTGCCCCTGTTGGAATATTAAACCATTGTCAATTAGACGTGTCTGCATCTGGGTCTTACCTTGATTCCTGATACTGGTTTTGTTTGTGGACCACTGTAGCTGCCTGTATGGGAAGGAAAACATATAACATGCATTGCCTAACCCATCTCAGTCATGAAGCACAAGCATTTGGTGTTCTTGACAATATCTCTTGCTTTTCTGGGCCAGTTAAAAAGGATAAGAAAACCAAACAAGCCTTTAGAGCAGGATATATACGGAGGCTGTCAGAAGAAAGGAGGCCATGAGAGCAACAGTCAGATGCAGAGAAAGCAGCATGATAATTGCCTAGTCCCAAATGGTCTAACAGTGAAAGAGCAGTAAAAAAAAAATGCAGTTCACTCACTTCTCCGTGCAGATGTCCACTGGGAATAATTGTGTCCAGTTGAGGAACAAGGAGGTTGTCCTATTACAAAACTTGCTGATGGAGGAACATGGAAACACTTTGTGTACAAAACATTTAGGAACAAGACAGACCTTTTCGCATATCCCCTGCCATCTCTGCTTAATATTTTCCATCTCTCTGGATTGAAGGATGAACTTCTTTTCACTCGAGCCACAAATGTTCTACGGAAGTTTGTTCTAACCCCATACAAAGAGGGCTTTGCTAGGATGCCGTTAGTCTATCTGTAGGATGCAAAGCACCAATATTTTTTTTCTGTTTTCATTACAGAAAATGTAATTTACTTGAAGGGATTTTCTTAAACTCCTACAATTAGATGTTACTATTGTGAAATGTTTGTGTAAACTAATCTAATTGAGTGCCCTTATTTGCTTTTTTATTCATAGTACCATGTTTGTCGTGGTTCATTTCCCAAATGAAGATGACAGTTTATCAGATCGACTCTGAGTCTGATGCTGATCATAACCAGTGTCCAACGCCAAAGACCCAAAATTCACCCCAAAAAGAGTTGATTCCATACATAAAAAAAGTATATGCAAGATTTCAGTTCCTAGCAATGAATAGTTCATACAAAGTATAAGTCTAATTTTCACAACCTGCATTTAATATGCAAAAGTATCTTCTAGACCCTCTTTGTCACTCTCTGCTGGGGGTAAGTGCCTCTTATGTACTGAATGTATACACATAACATAACTTAACTAATGTTATGTGTTTTTTGAAGGAATGCTGAAATAGTTTGGCTGTGAACGGTTTTGTCTCAGCAAGGGTGATGGTCGGATTTGCGTTTATCATTGAAGGAATGAGGCTGCAAAAGGGTTTTCTAATGATCAATTAGTCTTTTAAAAGTATAAACTTGGATAAGCTAACACAACGTGCCATTGGAACATAGCAGTGATGGTTGCTGATAATGGGCCTCTGTACGCCTAAGTAGATATTCAATAAAAATATCTGGTGATTTGCATAAAGTTTGGAAATGCTGAACTTTTTCACCGCCTCCCTCGCCACGTTCGCGCCACCCAATGGTCCCCTGCCCACTCCGCTTCTCACCGGTTTCCTTCCATTGACAATGAATGGGAAGCGGTGTTTCACTGCCCGGTGCATCCAGTAATGTACACCGGCCGCCAGTGTACGTACACGAGCAGTGACACATGCCCGGCGCCTCTCTCTCTCTTGCAGGTGAGAGAGACACTCCCGCAATATAAAACCTACAGGGGCTTGAAGAGGAGGACATGCAGCTCCTCCAAACATAACATCTCTTCACCTTACAGGCGAGAAGAAAGGGAAATCATGTCTATGACCGCTTCACCGGCGGGACCGGGATAGAGATTTTAGCTTTAAGTCTATATGGATCGGGTTGATCGTTTCCATTGCTCGAGAGCCCATTCTAGAATAATCTGTGCAGGAATAGTGGATGCGAGTCGCGCGCGGTGACACTGATTATATAACCAAAACGAGGAAAGCAGAATGATTGCACTGTTTTAGACGACTGAGTCTGTCTGACACACATGAAATAAAAAGCAGCCTATATGAACTATACAATTAACAACAATGGAGTTTGACTTGAGCTTTCTGCATTTGCTAAAGGTAGGCCTTCTTTATGATAAACAAATGCATAAGATGATATTTGTAAATCTGCCAGGCTATGCTCAATTGATGTAGTGTACAGATAGCAAATTACGCACTATTTAAGCACAAGACATGGTATGTCATTTGTGTAAATCACATTTCCATGTAAATAAATCAGTAGTAGCCTAATTTATATAGATAGACATATAGGCTATTCAATGGTGATGCACTTAGCGCATGGGTCCCGTAGATGGTGTGGTGCCGTATAGGCTATGTAGGCTATGCACCGGTGCCATTAAGGAGGTCGATACAATGCACCGCCCAGCCTATACGGCATGGGGACTTTTTCCGCTTGTCTACTAGCAGTTGCTGTTACGGAGGGAAACAGGGTCTCTGAGAGAAAAATCAGTGGCATGAAATGATTTAGTGATTACTCTGAGATTTGACAGTTTACAGACAATGAACAGGTTTCTCCCTTCCAATTCAGCAAATCTGAATTTGAAGCATCCAAAAATTGTTAATTTGAATGTCTGGCTGAGACTGTTGTGGTGTGTATCTTCTGTTGTGTATCTCCTGTTGTAAACAGAACACATAAAAACAGGAACATGGTTAGCATAATATGCTGGACATGTTTGTGCCTGAACATTTTTATTTTTGTGTTCCTGCCTCTGATCTTTTTGGTTTTGCGTGCAGGGTAGAGGTCCCATGAATTATCAGTTAGTTTTACAAACATGGGATATACCAAGAGAATGGGAAGCACTGCATGTAACTTTAGATAGTCAACTGGTAAATAATGTTTGCAACAACGTGCGCTATCCATGGCCTTGAAGTTAACAAGTTAGATTTTAGGTTAGATTTTAGGCTGGGTTTCTGTACAGCACTTTGAGATATCAGCTGAAGTACGAAGGGCTATATAAATACATTTGATTTGATTTGTATGAAGCAGCTTCCCTTTGAGCGCAGACGGCAATTCAACGTCTAGTTATGCCTTACATTTGGTTGAGTTGTCAACATGAATTCAACGTGAAATCAACAAAACATTTCACAATTTCATTGGATTTAAGTTAACAGTTGGGTGGGGAGAAAAAATACGTAATTCCCTTAACATGATTACTTTTTAAAATCCAATCAGTTTCAACCCGTTTTTGTCCAGTGAGTTGTGTCCAGGTAATGGAGCGATCCAGGCCTACAGAAATGAGTGAGTGAGTAGGCCTATTATTTGAGACACTGACCTTCAGATTCCAAGGCTCTCAGAACAGAGGAGGGTAGGTAAAATGCCAGTGAAAAGGAGCTTCATTTACAAGATTCATCCAAATCATAATTCTGTCCTTTAGTCATGTGATTCTCAAATAAAATGTTATTTGTTACATGCTTCGTAAACAAAAGGTGTAGACTGAGTAAAATGCGTATTTACTGGCCCTTCCCAACAATGCAGAACCTCCCCCCTCCCCCAATTAAAAACTAATAATAATAAGAAAATAATTGTAATAAATACACAATGAGCAATGATAGTTTGGTTATCTAATGAGTATTATGGGAGAAAGAGTGCTAGTTTCAAGCGCACCCTGCACCCTGCAGCCGGTGTTCGTTAGTAAAGGCCCATAGGAGGCAGGTAGCTGGATCCAGGGGCAGGCAGAAGGTCACACACAGGGACTCCAAAAAGATAACAGTACAGGCAGGGAAAAGGATAATAACGTAGTCCGGGAGACTATGGTTGATGACAGGAAATCTGATAGGCAAAAAAAAGGATGGCCAAAAACTACGATACACGGCAGGACTAATATGGAAATAAACAGAGCTCTGAATAGAATGTCGTATCAAAACAAACAATACCTTACGATTGGGTGCAAAGAACTGAACTAAATAATGTGTGTAAATGACATACAGGTGATCAGAATTCAGGTGATTGGGATCTGGAGAGTGAGCTGCGTTCAGGGTGTTTCTGTGTGTTTGAGAGTGTGAGTTGGAAGCAGATGTTACAAGCCCCCCTCCACGGGTGGCTTTTGACGGTCTAGGAAGACGTAGAGACGTCCCACGGGGACGTAGAGCTGGGCGGTCAGGAAGGTTACGGTGGAAAGCCAGGATCATGGCTGGGTCGAGGATGTCCTGGGACCGTTCCCTCCCAATCCACCAGGTAGTGGATGCGACCACCCAGGCGCTTGGAGTCAAGGAGGGCTGGATGGAATAAGCGGGTACACCGCCAACATCAAACGGAGGGGGTGCACCAAGGTGTGCAACTGGAGGATGGAGAGGGCTGTACCTCACAGGCTTGAGAAGGGACACATGGAAGAATGAGGAGATCCAGTAATGGCGGGGCAACTGGAGGTAGGTGACAGGATTGATGCAGTGTGTTATTTTGAAGGGACCAATGAACCAGGGACAGAACGTTTTGCAGGGGTCACGATGTCCCGGGTAGAGAGCCACACACGCTGCCCAGGGTGGAAGAGTGGAGTCGGTCGGCGACGCCGGTCAGCGAACTGTTTCTGGGAGTAGGAAGGTCGATGTAGGTGCCGATGTGTGGTTTCCCAAACCTGCTCACTCCGTCGAAACCACTAGTCGACGGCAGGCAAAGTTCCGGGCTCTGTCTTCCATGGGAACACGGGGGGGGGGGGGTTGGTATCCCCACACTGAAAAGGAGTGAGAAATACACTGGGGTGTTTTGTACGTATTCGGCCCAGGCTAGATAACTCCACTCGTGTGGTTGGTGGGTGCAGTGTTGGCAAAGGTACTTCCCTATTTCCTGATTCAGGCGTTCCATCTGCCCGTTGGTTTGGGATGGTATCCGGTGGATAGGCCGACCCCCAGTCAGTCACAGAAGGCTTGCCACACGCTAGAGACGAACTGGCGTCTCAAATTAGAAACAACGTCTTCCGGGATCCCATACAGATGGAACATGCACTTGGCCATTTCCATGGCATTAGGTAGATGCGGAAGGGGGGACTCATCCCCCTTCTGCATCTAAATAGTAGTGAAGCCCGAAGAGTCTGGCAGATCAGTGAAGAAATCCATGGCAATGTGGACCATGGTCTGTGTGGTGTAGGTAAATGCTTAAGTTTACCGGTAGGTAGTTGGACAGGGCTCTTTGCCCATGCACAGACGGGACAGGAAAGAACATAATCTTGTACGTCTGCTGTTAGGGATGACCACCAGAGCTTGCGTCTCAGTAGCTCTGTGGTCCGGGTTATCCCGGGATGGCCAGAACTCAGTGAGGTATGGCACCACTGCATTAGTTGGGGTCTGATGGAGGCCAGAACGTAGGTCTTGCCGGCAGGGGTGTCGGGAGGTGCTGGGTCGGAGCATAGATTGGATTTTCCACTGTATGGGTCCCATGACACAAGATGGAGGCAGGATGGGCTCAGGAGCTGGGTTAGAGGAATGGGAATCAAATAGACGGGATAAGGAATCAGCCTTCAAATTTCTCTTGAGCCACTTAGCACAATTACGGTGGTATGTGAGGACCAGGAATGGGTGATGAGCTCTCTTTATCCACTGACGTCACTCTTCGATAGCCAGCTTAATTAACCTCTTGAAGCTAGGGGACACTATTTTTATGTTTGGAAAAATAACGTTCCAAAAGTAAACAGCCTATTTCTCAGGACCAGATGCTAGAATATGCATATAATAGATTAGGATAGAAAACTCTAAAGTTTCCAAAACTGTCAAAATACTGTCTGTGAGTATAACAGAACTGATATTGCAGGCGAAACCCTGAGGAAAATCCAATCAGGAAGTGCCTCTCATTTTGAAACCCTTCTGTTCCTATGCATGTCTATCCTCCATTGAAAGAGATACCAACCATATTCGTTTTTCTCTGGTTTCCCTAAGGTGTCAGTCTTTAGACATAGTTTCAGGCTTTTATTTTGAAAAATGAGCGTGAAAGATCACATTGTGTAAGTGGATAGGTGGGGGCTCAGAGTGAGTTTTTGCGCTACAGAGTAAAGCCTCCATTGTTCCTCCCATTGTTATTGAAAAACCTACACACTCGGTTGATATATTATCGAATAGTGGAGCAAAAAAGTGTTTAGTCAGCCACCAATTGTGCAAGTTCTCCCACTTAAAAAGATGAGAGGCCTGTAATTTTCATCATAGGTACACTTCAACTATGACAGACAAAATGAGAAAAAATTGCAAATTATGGTGGAAAATAAGTATTTGGTCACCTACAAACAAGCAAGATTTCTGGCTCTCACAGACCTGTAACTTCTTCTTTAAGAGAATCCTCTGTCCTCCACTCGTTACTACGATACAACGATACGTTGATTTTTTTTCTCATTTTGTCTGTCATAGTTGAAGTGTACCTATGATGAAAATTACAGGCCTCTCTTATCTTTTTAAGTGGGAGAACTTGCACAATTGGTGGCTGACTAAATACTTTTTTCCCCACTGTATATATTTTAAAAACTACCTGAGGAATGATTATAAAAAACGTTTGACATGTTTCTCTGGACATTATGAAGACTATTTGGAATTTCCGTCTGCGTTGTTGTGACCGATCTTTCCTGTGGATTTCTGAACAGAACGCGACAAACAAACGGAGGTATTTTGGGTCTAAAAATAATCTTTATGGAACAAAAGGAACATTTGTTGTGGAACTGGGGGTCTCGTGAGTGAAAACATCCGAAGATCAAAGGTAAACGGTTAATTTGATTGCTTTTCTGATTTTCGTGACCAAGATTCCTGATAATAAGTGTACATAATGCTAACCTCGGCTATCGATAAACTTACAAACGCTTGGATTGCTTTCGCTGTAAAGCATAATTTCAAAATCTGAGATGACAGGTGGATTAACAAAAGGATAAACTGTTTTGAAATATTGCACTTGTGATTTCATGAATATGAATATTTTTTAGTAATATTATTTGACTGTTATTTGACTATTGCACTATTCAGCGGTTGCTGGCGAAAATGATCCAGTGACAGGGATGGGTATCGACAGGGATGGGTATCGTCAAGAAGTTAATGGCGAGGAGCTCTCGGTTCCTGACATCATATTTCCTCTCAGCGGGTGACAGTTTCTTGGAAAAGAAGAAGGTGCACGGTTGTAATTTGCGAGGTGTCCCTACCCGCTGAGAGAGAACCGCTCCTATGCCGACCTCGGATGCATCAACCTCCAGAACAAAGGAAGGGTAGGATCTGGCTGCCTAAGGATGGGTGCAGAGGTGAAGAGGCGTTTCAAGGTTTCAAAAGCTGTTAGGGCGGTGTCGGTCCTTTGGAGGGCACAGGTTTTTTGACTGGTGAGAGCTGAGAGAAGCGGTTGTGATGGTGCAGTTTTGGATGAACCGGTGGTAGTAAACTCAGCAAAAAAAAGAAACGTCCTCTCACTGTCAACTGCGTTTATTTTCAGCAAACGTAACTTGTGTAAATATTTGTATGAACATAAGTTTTAAAAACTGAGACATAAACTGAACAAGTTCCACAAACATGTGACTAACAGAAATTGACTAATGTGTCCCTGAACAAAGGTGGGGGAAAAAAATCAAAAGTAACAGTCAGGTGAGGCCACCAGCTGGGTTAAGTACTGCAGTGCATCTCCTCCTCGTGGACTGCACCAGATTTGTCAGTTCTTGGTGTGAGATGTTACCCCACGCTTCCACCAAGGCACTTGCAATTTCCTGGGTGGAATGGCCTTAGCACTCACCCTCCGATCCAACAGGTACCAGACGTGCTCATTGCGATTGAGATCCGGGTTCTTCACTGGCCATGGCAGAACAATGAAATGTATCTTGCAGTAAATCACACACAGAATGAGCAGTATGGTTGGTGTCATGCCTGAGGGTAATGTGAGGATGAGCCTGCAGGAAGGGTACCACATGAGGGAGGAGGATGTCTTCCCTGTAAATGCACAGCGCTGAGATTGCCTGCAGTGACAACAAGCTCAGTCAGATGATGCTGTGACACACCGCCCCAGACCATGACGGACCCTCCACCTCCAAATCGATCCCACTCCAGAGTACAGGCCTCGGTGTAAAGCTCATTCCTTCGACGATAAACACAAATCCGACCATCACCCCTGGTAGGACAAAACCTCGACTCGTCAGTGAAGAGCACTTTTTGCCAGTCTTGTCTGGTCCAGCGACGGTGGGTTTGTGCCCATAGGCGACGTTGTTGCCGGTGATGTCTGGTGAGGACCTACCTTACAACAGGATTACAAGCCCTCAGTCCAGCCTTTCTCATCCTATTGTGGACAGTCTGAGCACTGATGGAGGGATTGTGCGTTCCTGGTGGAACTCAGGCAGTTGTTGTTGCTATCCTGTACCTGTCCCGCAGGTGTGATGTTCGTATGTACAGATCCTGTGCAGGTGTTGCCACACATGGTCTGCCACTGCGAGGAGGATCAGCTGCCGATCCTGTCTCCCTGTAGCGCTGTCTTAGGCATCTCACAGTATGGACATTGCAATGTATTGCCCTGGTCACATCTGTGGTCCTCATGCCTCCTTGCAGCATGCTTAAGGCACGTTCAAGCAGATGAGCAATGACCCTGGGAATCTTTCTTTTGGTGCTTCTCAGAGTCAGTAGACTCTGAAAGTGTCCTACGTTTTCATAACTGTGACCTTAATTGCCTACCGTATGTAAGCTGTTAGTATCTTAATGCAACCGCTGTGTCAGATTTTTTAAAAACTTTACGGAAAGAATATCCGCCATGTTGGAGTCAACAGAAGTCAGAAATACAGAAGTCAGAAATAGCATTATAAATATTCACTTACCTTTGATGATCTTCATCAGAATGCACTCCCAGGAATCCCAGTTCCACAATAAATGTTTGTTTTGTTCGATAATGTCCATCATTTATGTCCAAATTCCTCCTTGTTGTTAGCGAGTTCATCCAACCTCATGACGCACGAGCAGACGAAAAGTCCAAAAGTTCCGTTACAGTCCGTAGAAACATGTCAAACGAAGTATAGAATAAATCTTTAGGATGTTAACATAAATCTTCAATAATGTTCCAACCGGAGAATTCCTTTGTCTGTAGAAAAGCAATGGAACGCAAGCTAACTCTCACGTGACCGTGCATGGTCATCTTGTGGCTCCTGGCAGTCCTCGGACTCATTCCACTCTCATTCGCCCCCACTTCACAGTAGAACCCTCAAACAAGTTTCTAAAGACTGTTGACATCTAGTGGAAGACTTAGGAAGGGCAACATGACCAATATCCCACTGTATCCTCAATAGGGAATGAGTTGAAAAACGACCAACCTCACATTTACCACTTCCTGGTTGGATTTTTTCTCCGGTTTTTATCTGCCATATGGGTTATTATACTCACATACATTTCAAACAGTTTTAGAAACGTCAGAGTGTTTTCTATCTAAATCTACGAATTATATGCATATTCTAGTTTTTATGGCTGAGTAGCAAGCAGTTTAAATTTGGGCACGCTTTTCATCCAAAATTCCCAATGCTGCCCCCTACCCTAGAGAAGTTAACGACCATTCCACAGATGCATGTTCATTAATGGTTTATGGTTCATTGAACAATAATGGGAAACAGTGTTTAAACCTTAAACAATGAAGATCTGTGAAGTTATTTGGATTTTTGCGAATTATCTTTGAAAGACAGGGTCCTGAAAAAGGGACATTTATTTTTTTGAGTTTAATTGGAAAATCCTAGGAAACATTGTAGTTCCTTTACGGGGTTAGTTAAGCACGGCCGTGACTTTTCCTTCGTCCATGTTGACCCCTCCTGGTGTCAACACGAAATCTAGGAAGGTTACCGTAGTAATGTGAAAGGCGCTCTTCTCAGCCTTGCCATAAAGGAGGAGGAGGTCGATCGCACAGTCCTCGGGGCAATGAGGGGGCAGAATGGATGCCTTTTTCTTGCAGAAGATGCTCTGGAACTGGGCATATACAGGTGGGATGTGGGTTGGAATGGCGGACTCCGATTATTCCATAGAGGTGGCTCGACAGGGTAGATTGAAGCAGTTGGGAGGTGGGAGACCATGACAGCAGTTCCCCTTGTTGCCAAGAGATGGCAGGGTCGTGAAGGCTTAGCCAGGGGTGATCGAGAAGGAGGGGATCTTTAGGCGAACACGACACCATTAACTGAATGACCTCAGAGTGAAGGAGGCCAATCTGAAGGGTGTGAGTCACAAGACCAGTTTCCGAGAGGTTGTCCATCCAGCGCATTCATCCTAAAAGGGAGGATTAACAGGGATTAGTTAGGCTTTTACCAGTTGTGCCAATTGTCAGTCAATTAAATTACCTGTGGCACCTGAGTCCACTAGTCCCTCCACAAACTGAGTGACCCCATTAGCAGAAAAAGAGCCAGGATACAAAACTGCTTTTTGGTAATATTTAAAAACGTAGAGATGCCTACCCAGGCGGAAGTAGAGGGGTTGTGGTCATCCGTTGGTGGGGGGCAAATAGGACAACCTATTGAGTAGGTGGTTATTCTCTCCACAATAGAGGCACAGGTTTTCACAGGTTGTCTCTCGGCAGGCGTGAGAGGGGCACAGCCAAGTTGCATTGGTTCGGGGCTATTAGACCTTGATGAATAAGAGAAGGGTGTGGAAGACTCGCAGGCTATGGGCGACTGTATATGTCTGTGGTCCACCAGTAGGTTGCCAATGTATATTTAAATCTCCTCTGCAGGCAAGTTCGGTCTGTAACTCCCGATTTAGACCCCTCCGGTAGACTGTAAGGAGCGCAGGTTCACTCCATCCACTACCTGCAGCCATGGTGCGGAACTCAATTGCATACTCAGTGGTGGGGCGACAGCCCTGTCGCAGCTCATAACAGGTCCCCAGTTTGACGACCTGAAGCCGAATTGTCGAACAAATCAAAGTGTATTTGTCATGTGCGCCGAATATTACAACCTCACAGTGAAATGCTTACTTACAGGCTTTAACCAATAGTGCCAAAAAGGTGTTAGGTAAGTAAATAAATAAAACAGTAAAAAGACAGGCTGTATACAGTAGTGAGGCTATAAAGGTAGTTAGGCTACATACAGACACCAGTTAGTCAGGCTGATTGAGGTAGTATGTACATGTAGATATGGTTAAGGTGACTATGCATATATGATGAACAAAGAGTAGCAGTAGCGTAAAAGAGGGGTTGGCGGGTGGCAGGACACAATGAAGATAGCCCGGTTAGCCAATGTGTGGGAGCACTGGTTGGTTGGCCCAATTGAGGTAGTATGTACATGAATGGATAGTTAAAGTGACTATGCATATATGATAAACAGAGAGTAACAGCAGCGTAAAAAGAGGGTTTGGGGGGGCACACAATGCAAAAAGTCAGAGTAGCCATTTGATTACCTGTTCAGGAGTCTTATGGCTTGGGGGTAAAAACAGTTGAGAAGCCTTTTTGTCCTAGACTTGGCACTGCGGTACCGCTTGCCTTGCGGTAGTAGAGAGAACAGTCTATGACCGGGGTGGCTGGGGTCTTTGACAATTTTTAGGGCCTTCCTCTGACACCGCCTGGTGTAGAGGTCCTGGATGGTAGGCAGCTTAGCCCCAGTGATGTACTGGGCCGTACGCACTACCCTCTGTAGTGACTTACGGTCAGAGGCCGAGCAATTGCCGTACCAGGCACTGATGCAACCAGTGTTGCAGCTGTAGAACCTTTTGAAGATCTCAGGACCCATGCCAAATCTTTTTAGTTTCCTGAGGGGGAATAGGCTTTGTCGTGCCCTCTTCGACTGTCTTGGAGTGTTTGGACCATGTTAGTTTATTGTTGATGTGGACACCGAGGAACTTGAAGCTCTCAACCTGCTCCACTACAGCCCCGTCGATGAGAATGGGGGCGTGCTCGGTCCTCCTTTTCCTGTAGTCCACAATCATCTCCTTAGTCTTGGTTATGTTGAGGGAGAGGTTGTTATTCTGGCACCACACAGCCAGGTCTCTGACCTCCTTCCTATAGGCTGTCTCGTCGTTGTCTGTGATCAGGCCACTGTTGTGTCGTCTGCAAACTTAATGATGGTGTTGGAGTCATGCCTGGCCATGCAGTCGTGGGTGTACAGGGAGTACAGGGAGTACAGGAGGGGACTGAGCACACACCCCTGTGGAGCTCCAGTGTTGAGGATCAGCGTGGCAGATGTGTTGCTACCTACCCTTACTACTTGGGGGCGGCCCGTCAAGAAGTCCAGGATCCAGTTGCAGAGGGAGGTGTTTAGTCCCAGGATCCTTAGCTTAGTGATGAGCTTTGAGGGTACTATGGTGTTGAACGCTGAGCTGTAGTCAATGAATAGCATTCTCACATAAGTGTTCCTTTTGTCCATGTGGGAAAGGGCAGTGTGGAGTGCTATAGAGATTGCGTCATCTGTGGATCTGTTTGGGCGGTATGCAAATTGGAGTGGGTCTAGGGTTTTTGGGATAATGGTGTTGATGTGAGCCATTACCAACCTTTCGAAAGAACTTCATGGCTACGGGCGTGAGTGCTACAGGTCTGTAGTCATTCAGGCATTGTTGCCTTTGTGTTCTTAGGCAGAGGGACTATGGTGGTCTGCTTGAAACATGTTGGTATTACAGACTCAATCAGGGACATGTTGAAAATGTCAGTGAAGACACCTGCCAGTTGGTCAGCACATGCCTGGAGCACACATCCTGGTAATCCGTCTGGCCCCGCAGCCTTGTGTATGTTGACCTGTTTAAAGGTTTTACTCACGTCAGCTACGGAGAGCGTGATCACACAGTCGTCTGGAACAGCTGATGCTCTCATGCATGCCTCAGTGTTGCTTGCCTCGAAGCGAGCATAGAACTGATTTAGCTCGTCTGATAGGCTCGTGTCACTGGGCAGCTCACAGCTGTGCTTCCCTTTTGTAGTCTGTAATAGTTTGCAAGCCCTGCCACATAAGACGAGCGTCGGAGCATGTGTAGTATGATTCAATCTTAGCCCTGTATTGACGCTTTGCCTGTTTGATGGTTCATCGAAGGGCATAGCAGGATTTCTTGTAAGCTTCCGGGTTAGAGTCCCGCACCTTGAAAGTGGCAGCTCTACCCTTTAGCTCAGTACAAATGTTGCCTGTAATCCATGGCTTCTGGTATGTACGTACAGTCACTGTGGGGACGATGTCCTCGATGCACTTATTGATAAAGCCAGTGACTGATGTGGTGTACTCCTCAATGGCATCGGAAGAATCCCGGTCTGTGATAGCAAAACAGTCCTGTAGTTTAGCATCTGCTTCATCTGACCACTTTTTTATAGACTGAGTCACTGGTGCTTCCTGCTTTAATATTTGCTTGTAAGCAGGAATCAGGAGGATAGAGTTGTGGTCAGATTTACCAAATGGAGGGCGAGGGAGAGCTTTGTACGCGTCTCTGTGTGTGGAGTACACGCGATCTAGAATTTTTTCCCTCTGGTTGCACATTTAACATGTTGATAGAAATTTGGTAGAACTGATTTAAGTTTCCCTGCATTAAAGTCTCCGGCCACTAGGAGCGCCGCCTCTGGGGGAGTGGTTTCCTGTTTGCTTATTTCCTTATACAGCTGACTGAGTGCGGTCTTAGTGCCAGCATCTGTCTGTGGTGGTAAATAAACAGCCAAGAAAATACCTCATTCCTCCTTGAAGAGGGCGTGGAAACGGGACTCAGAGGACAGATCAGAACTTTGAGCGGCACACAGGGCCATGCCCCAATCCAGAGTTTTGCCTGTGAGTAGGGAGATGACGAAGTCCACCCTGTCTTTGAAGTCAGCTGGGTGATGGTCTATGTACAGGTTACATTGCATGAGAAATCCTTGACATTTCCCTATGGAGCCGTCGTATTTATTAGGCATGGATATAGAGGGAGATGAACAAGAGGAGGCTGTGGCACCTGATATCAGTGAAGCAGGAATGGACTGGCGAAGGAGGTCGCAGAGTTCATTGATTCGTTCCTCCTGTCGGGTTAGACGTAGCTGCAGATTCGCTGAATCCATCTGTGGTTTTTGTTGAGGTATTCTGTAATGAGTACGATGGGAAACAGAGTGCTGGTTTCAAGCGTAGGGCGCAGCAGGTGTTTATTAGTAAAGGACCATAGGAGGAGGCAGGTAACTTGGTCCAGGCAGAAGGTCATACACAGGGACTCCAAAAAGGTAACAGTACATGCAGGGAAAAGGCTAATAACATAGTCTGGGAGATCAGGCAAGAGGTCGATGACAGGAAATCTGATAGGCAAAAGCACAGACAGTGAATAGGCAAAAAAAACGCCATTAGTGAGGATGGCCAAAAACTACAAAACAAGGGAGGACTAATACAGACATTAACAGCGCTCCGACTAGAATGTGTATCAAAACAAACAATATCCCACAATGATGGGGTGCAAAGAACGGAACTAAATAGTGTGTGTAAATGACATACAGGTGTGTGAACAGGTGATCAGAATTCAGGTGATTGGGATCTGGAGAGTGAGCTGCATTCGGGGGATCTATGTGTTTGAGAGTGTGAGCTGGAAAGTGAGCTGCGTTCAGGGGATCTATGTGCTTGAGAGTGTGAGTTGGAAGCAGACGTTACAGGTTATATACAGTACCAGTCAAAAGTTTGGACACACCAACTCATTCCAGGGTTTTTCTTTATTTTTTACTATTTTCTACATTGAGAATAATAGTGAAGACATCAAAACTATGAAATAACACATATGGAATCATGAAGTAACCAAAAAAGTTTTAAACAAATCAAAATATATTTTATATTTGAGATTCTTCAAAGTAGCCACCCTTTGCCTTGATGACAGCTTTGCACACTTGTTAAAAGTTCATTTGTGGAATTTCTTTCCTTCTTAATGCGTTTGAGCCAATCAGTTGTGTTATGACAAGTTAGGGGTGGTATACAGAAGATAGCCCTATTTGGCAAAAGACCAAGTCCATATTATGACAAGAACAGCTCAAATAAGCAAAGAGAAATGACAGTATCACTATGTTAAGACATGAAGGTCAGTCAATGCAGAACATTTTAAGAACTCTGAAAGTTTCTTCAAGTGCAGTTGCAAATCCATCAAGTTCTACGATGAAACAGGTTCTCATCAGGAGCGCCACAGGAAAGGAAGACCCAGAGTTACCTATGCTGCAGAGGATATGTTCATTAGAGTTACCAACCTCAGAAAGTTAATTAACTGCACCACAGATTGCACCTCACAGACTTCAGACACAGGCAGTAACATTCAACATCAACTGTTCAGAGGAGACTGTGTGAATCAGGCCTTCATGGTCAAATTGCTGCAAAGAAACCACTTCTTAAAAAAATATAAAAATATTTAACCTTTATTTAACTAGGCAAGTCCGTTAAGAACAAATTGTTATTTACAATGACGGCCTAGGAACCGTGGGTTAATTGCCTTGTTCAGGGGCAGAACTACAGATTTTTACCTTGTCAGCTCAGGGATTTGATCTGGAAACATTTTGGTTTCTGGCCCAACACTCTAACCTCTAGGCTACCTGCCGCCCCAGTGGGACTATCAATTGTTTTTCAACAAGGACAATGACCCAACACACACATCCAGACTGTGTAAGGGTTATTTGACCAAGAATGAGTGATGGAGTGGTGCATCAGATGACCTGGCCTCCACAATCCCCCAATCTCAACCCAATTGATGGTTTGGGATGAGTTGGACGGCAGAGTGAAGGAAAAGCAGCCAACAAGTGCTCAGCATATGTGGGAACTCCTTCAAGATTGTTTGAAAAGTATTCCAGGTGACTACCTCAAGAAACTGGTTGAGAGAATGCAAAGCTGTCATCAAGGAAAAGAGTGGCTACTTTTAAGAAACTAAATATAACATTTTGATTTGTTTAACACTTTTTTGGTTACTATATGATTACATATTTGTTATTGCATAGTTTTGATGTCTTCACTATTATTCTACAATGTAGAAAATAGTAAAATAAAAAAAAACTTTGAATGAGAAGGTTTATACTGGTATTGTGTGTATATATATATATATATATATATATATATATATATATATATATATATACACAGTGTATTCGGAAAGTATTCAGACCCTTTGAGTCATGTTATTATGTTAAAGCCCTATTCTAAAATGTATTAAATAAGCTATTTCCTTATCAATCTACACACAAACACCATAATGACAAAGCAAAAACCGTTTTTTAGATTTTTTTTGCAAATGTATAAAAAAAAACTGAGATATCACATTTACATTAGTATTCAGACCCTTTACACAGTACTTTGTTGAAGCACCTTTGGCAGCGATTACAGCTTTCTTAGGTTTTCTTAAGTATGACACTACAAGCTTGGCACACCTGTTTTTGGGGACTTTCTCCCATTCTTCTCTGCAGATCCTCTCAAGATATGTCAGGTTGGATGGGGAGCATCGCTGCACAGCTATTTTCAGGTCTCTCCAGAGATGTTCGATCGGGTTCAAGTCCGGGCTCTGGCTGGGCCACTCAAGGACATTAAGAGACTTGTCCCGAAGCCACTCCTGCGTTGTCTTGGCTGTATGCATAGGGTTGTCATCCTGTTGTAAGGTGAACCTTCGCCCCAGAGGTCCTGAGCGCTCTGTAGAAGGTTTTCATCAAGGATCTCTCTGTACTTTGCTCTGTTCATCTTTCCCTTGATTGACTAGTCTCCCAGTCCCTGCCACTGAAAAACATCCCTACAGTATGATGCTGCCACCACCATGCTTCACCATAGAGATGGTGCCAGGTTTCCTCCAGACGTGGCTCTTTGCATTCAGGCCAGAGTACAATCTTGGTTTCATTAGACAGGATAATCTTGTTTCTCATGGTCTGAGAGTCTTTAGGTGCCTTTTGGCAAACTCCAAGCGGGCTGTCATGTGCCTTTTACTTTTACTGAGGAGTGTCTTCCGGCTGGCCACTCTACCATTAAGTCCTGATTAGTGCAGTGCTGGAGGGATGGTTTTCCTTATGGAGGGTTCTCCCATATCCAGAGAGGAACTCTGGAGCTCTGTCAGAGTGACCATCGGGTTCTTGGTCACCTCTCTGACTAAGGCTCTTCTCCCTTGATTGCTCAGTTTGTCCAGGCGGCCAGTTCTAGGAAGAGTGTTAGTGTTCCAAACTTCTTCCATTTAAAAATGATGGAGGCCAGTATGTTCTTGGGGACCTTCAATGCTGTTTAACTTAGTCATTATGGGGTATTGTGCGTAGAGCAATGAGGAAAATGTTTTATTGAATACATTTTAGAACAAGGCTGTTACATAACAAAATGTGGAAAAAGTCAAGAGGTCTGAAAACTTTCCGAATACACTATGTTTATCTTTTAAAAATATATTTTCCTCTTGCCCTACCACCTCTCCCCTAATTGGAGTAAACTAATGGACAACACTTAAGCATTTCCTTGTTTGCTTAAGGCTCTATACAGCTCGTTGAGTGCGTTCTTAGTGCCAGCATCGGTTTGTGGTGGTAAATAGACGAATTGAATTAATGAAAACTCTTGGTAAATAGTATGGTCTACAGCTTATCGTAAGGTATTCTCACTCAGGTGAACAGAACCTCGAGACTTCCTTAATATTAATATCCTCCTGGAATTATCTGTGCAAATCATTTTGTTGGATTGTTCACCTATTAATAGGGAACGTGAGATGGGTTTAGACCGTCGTGCGACAGGTTAGTTTTACCGTTACTAGGCCTAGTTATCATAACTTTGCCTTGATATCCAGATTGGCTATCATTATTTTGTTGAACAGCTAATTTACCAAGGGAATGTTGCTATACGAATATGTCATTGCAGTATTGTCCTTATACTCTATCATCATTAGTAATAAAAAATAGCCTAGAAGTCAGAGGAAAATCTATTCATATTCTCCGGGATCTGTTGTGGGGGATGTCTGTCCTTGGGGACCTGACAAGCTTTGTAGAGCAGCCACTCACTCTTTTCTGCCATTACTAACAGCAACACAAGAACTGCTATTATATTAAGATAGCACTGATCTATTAACAAAAGTTGCACTGATCTCCCAGAGATGTAGTAGGAGGATATGAGAGAAAACAGAAGGACTGTGCACAACGCTAAAATTCCCTCCAATTTGATTTGCAGTATGCTAGCCTACACACTCTAACTGTTTGTATTTGAACAATGACTGAATACTCTTCTAAGAATATAAAATATGAAAAGACACACATCATGTTTATTCTTTGGTTAGTGGGGACTAGCCCGTATATGACTAGCCTCTGTTATTATTATCATCATAGAGGCTAGTCATAACAGGATAAAAGGTTGACATGGTAACCCCAAAATCCTGATGCAGACTCTGACTTCAGTGTCCCCTTACAAGTATACAGTGTAATACATATGTCGTTCCAAGGTTGCTATTGATAGAAGGCAAACTGTAGTTATCTACAATGATGACTATCCTTTCTCCTCCTACAGGCCAACCTTTCTCTCTGGCCCTGACCACCAGTCAGCCAGACACAAGTCCCGGGGTTCTTAAGGTTCCCATGACCACAGCTCCCCATGGCCCGTATCACTGAGACCCGCGCCCCATCCCCCTCCCTCTCAGAGTTCAACACCCCCCTCTCAGAACACACCCCTCCCTTCCGGAACCGGCTGGACGAGTCCCCCGCCTGCACCCCTGAGATGGATCTGACCCCCACCCAGTGTGTCCTGCGGAATGTACTATCCATCGATACCGGGGGTGCTCCGGAGTCTGAGGGCGGGGGAGGTGGAGGCCATAATGAAGAACACACCTGCGAGGGACACAGCCCCACGCCGAGCGAAGAACAGCAGGAGCACTTTGCCAACAGCGTGCTGAAGCTCCGTGAGAATGGGGAAGGAGGGGGGAGGGGAGAGGGCCAGGACGCGGAGGAAGGTGCGGTCCAGAGCAAGGCTGATGATGTGAGACTGCTGTCGGGAGGAAGTGGAGGGTTTCTGGAGGGACTGTTTGGGTGTCTGAAGCCAGTCTGGACCATGATCGGCAAGGCCTACTCCACCGAACACAAACACAACCTGGAAGGTAAGAAGAGAGATAGGGATTGTGTTTAGAGTCGGGAGCTTCTCCTGACAACATGACCTGACCAGGAAACAATGCAAATATTGACCCGTCCTGCACACTATTGTGTGTGATCACAATTTGAACAGATTTAATGATAGCTTTTTGGTATGCCTTTACAGAAAAATAAATATATTTAAGTATGGAGGAAAGTGTTGATACACTACATAATCAAAAGTATGTGGACACTTGCTCGTCAAACATCTAATTTCAAAATCATGGGCATTAATATGGAGTTGGTCCCCCCTTTCTGCTATAACAGCCTTTCCACTAGGCTTTCCACTAGATGTTGGAACATTGCTGCAGGGACTTGCTTCCATTCAGCCACAAGAGCATTAGTGAGGTCGGGCACCGATTTTGGACGATTAGGCCTGGCTCGCAGTCCGCGTTTCAAATCATCCAAAAGGTGTTCGATAGGGTTGAGGTCAGGGCTTTGTGCAGGCCAGTCAAGTTCTTCCACACCGATCTCGACAAACCATTTCTCTATGGACCTCGCTTTGTACACAGGGGCATTGTCATGCTGATGTAGGAAAGGGCCTTCCCCAAACTGTTGCCACAAAGTTAGAAGCACAGAATCGTCTAGAATGTCATTGTATGCTGTAGCTTTAAGATTTCCCTTCAATGGAACTAAGGGGCCTAGCCCAAACAATGAAAAACATCCCCAGACCATTATTACTACTCCACCAAACTTTACAGTTGGCACTTTGCATTGGTGGCGGTAGCATTCTCCTGGCATCCGCCAAACCCAGATTTGTCCGTCAGACTGCCAGATGGTGAAGCATGATTCATCACTTCAGAGAACGCATTTCCACTACTCCAGAGTCCAATGCCGGTGAGCTTTACACCACTCCTGGCAAAGCTTGGCATTGCGCATGGTGATCTTAGGCTTGTATACAGCTCCTCGGCCATGGAAACCCATTTCATGAAGCTCCCAATGAACAGTTCTTGTGCTCAAGAGGCAGCAAGTGTTGTAGTAAGTGCTGCAACCAAGGACAAGAAATGTTTAGGTGGTCCCGTTCTGTGAGCTTGTGTGGCATACCACTTCGCGGCTAAGCCATTGTTGCTCATAGACGCTTCCACTTCCCAATAACAGCACTTACATATGACCAGGGCAGCTCTAGGAGGTGCAGAAATTTGACGAACTAACTTGTTGGAAAGGAGGCATCCCATGATGGTGCCACGTTGAAAGTCACTGAGCTCTTCAGTAAGGCCATTCTACTGTCAATGTTTGTCTATGGAGATTGCATGACTGTATGCTGGATTGTATACACCCGTCAACAACTGGTGTGGCTGAAATAGCCGATTCCACTAATTTGATTCCACATACTTTTGCAAATACAGTTGAAGTCGGAAGTCGGAACACTTAGGTTGGAGTCATTAAAACGTTTTTCAACCACTCCACACATTTCTTGTTAACAACCTATAGTTTTGGCAAGTCGGTTAGGACATCTACTTTGTGCATGACACAAGTAATTTTTCAAAAAATTGTTACAGATAGATTATTTCACTTATAATTCACTGTATCACAATTCCAGTGGGTTAGAAGTTTACATACGCTAAGTTGTCTGTGCCTTCAAATAGCTTGGAATAATCCAGAAAATAATGTCACGGCTTTAGAAGCTTCTGATAGGCTAATTGACATAATTGGAGGTGTACCTGTGGATGTATTTCAAGGCCAACCTTCAAACGCAGTGCCTCTTTGCTTGATATCATGGGAAAATCCAAAGCAATCAGCCAAGACCTCAGACAAATTTTTGTAGACCTCCACAAGTCTGGTACATCCTTGGGAGCAATTTCCAAATGCCTATAGGTACCACGTTCATCTGTACAAACAATAGTACGCAAGTATAAACACCACGGGACCACGCAGCCGTCATAACTCAATTTGATGGGCTCATGTCTGTTAAATTGTCTGTCTGTAATGGTGTGCCCCAAGGCTCTGTACTTGGTCCTCTCTTATTCACTATTTATATAAATCATTTATACAAAAATTTCCAAAATGCGCAACTTCATTTTTATGCTGATGATACTGTTATTTACTGTTGTGCCTCGTCTCTTACAAAAGCTTTCCAGAACTTGCAGACTGCTTTTTATACTGTTCAACATACCTTTTGTCAATTGAAGCTTATCCTCAATACTGACTAAACTAATGGTGTTTTCTAAATCAAGAAATAGACCTCTGGACCTTTCACCTATTATTACCTGTCAGGGCAATGAGATTGACACTGTAACCTCATAAATATCTTGGAATTTTAATTGATGACGGCCTCTCTTTTAAATTGCATATTCAACTACTTACAAAAAAATTGAAGCTGAAATTGGGATTTTATTTTAGGAATGAGGCCTGTTTTACTTTTGAAGCCAGAAGGAGGCTAGTAATCAGCTACATTTATGCCTTTACTAGACTATGGAGATATTTTATATATGAATGCTTCCGCTCAGTGTTTGAGATCAATTGACACCCTTTACCATGGCACTTTGAGATTTATTTTAAACTGCAAAACACTTACGCACCACTGCACTTTGTATACCAGGGTTGGCTGGCCTTCTCAAGTCACTCGTAGGCTCAGTATACTCAGTATACTTTTATTTACAAAGCCATTTTGGGTTTACTACTTTTTTATTTTGCCATTTTTATTGCTCAGAAATGTGGTGGGTACTCTCTTCGTTTGCTGGACTTTATCCTGCAAACTGTTGAATGTCTTTTGGTAAAAGGGCTTTTATGTACTCTGCACCATCGTCTTGGAACGTTTTACAAAATACTTTTAAACTGGAAGAACTTGTCCCGATTGGTATTTTTAAATCACTGATGAATGATCTTGAGACGGATTCCCCGACCTGTCAATGTTTTTGCTGTTTTATGATTTTGTTATTTATGTTATGTACTTTTTCATGTTGTTTGTCTGTAAATTTGTAATGACTTGGTGCTGCCTATCTTGGCCAGGCAAGACCTCAGAAAAAGAGATTTCAAATCTAAATGAGCCCTTCCTGGTTAAATAAAGGTTAAAAAAAGAAAAAATAACGCTCAGGAAGGAGAAGCGTTATGTCTCCTAGAGAGGAATGTACTTTGGTGCAAAAAGTGCAAATCAATCCCAGAACAGCAGCAAAGGACCTTGTTCACAAGGCTGGAGGAAACAGGTACAAAGTATCTATATCCACAGTAAAACGAGAATACCATCCCAACCATGAAGCACGGGGGTGGCAGCATCATGTTGTGGGGGTGCTATGCTGTAGGAGGGACTGGTGCACTTCACAAAATAGATGGCATCGTGAGAAAGGAAAAGTATGTGAATATGTTGAAGCAACATCTCAAGACATCAGTCAGGAAGTTAAAGCTTGGTTGCAAATCGGTCTTCTAATTGGACAATGACCCCAAGCATTCTTCTAAAGTTGTGGCAAAATGGCTTAAGGACAACAAAGTAAAGGTATTGGAGTGTCCATCACAAAGCCCTGACCTCAATCCCATAGAACATTTGTGGGCAGAACTGAAAAAGTGTGTGCGAGCAAGGAGGCCTACAAACCTGACTCAGTTACACCAGCTCTGTCAGGAGGAATGGCCCAAAATTCTCCCAGCTTATTGTGGGAAGCGTGTGGAAGGCTACCCGAAACATTTGACCCAAGTTAAACAATTTAAAGGCAATGCTACCAAATACTTATTGAGTGTATGTAAACAACTGACCCACTGTGAATGTGATGTCAGAAATAAAAGCTGAAAGAAATCATTCTCTCTACTATTATTCTCACATTTCACATTCTTAAAATAAAGTAGTGATCCTAACTGACCTAAGACCTAAGGAATTTTTACTAGGATTAAATGTCAGGAATTGTGAAAAACTGAGTTTAAATGTATTTGGCTAAGGTGTATGTAAACTTCCCGACATCAACTGTATAGTGTATGTTAATGGGATGATTAGGCCTACATGTGATTATGTATAATTATATCAACCAGTCGGTGGTAAAATTACTAAAAAATTAAAACACACCAGCATATTGTAAGAAAACCCACTCTGACTGGAGAGAGAAGGAGAAAGAGAGAGAGAGAGAGATGGAATAAAACATATGTGCACCTCTTTGCCAGATTGTGTGTGTGTGTGTGTGTGTGTGTGTGTGCACGCCTGTGTTTATGTAAGTGTGTTTGTGTGTGTGCGCATGCCCGTATTCAAATAACATACCCCCCCCCCCAGTTCACCCCTAAGCTAGCTTTACACCTGGAATGTGTGAATACACCTCACCTCACCTCACCCCCAAACACAACACACACACACACACACTAAAATTCTGGGTAATACACTTTCTACTCTAAATCCTGCTATTGTGGCAAGTCGACTTTAACAAGACTTCTGTGCTCTAGAGGGGACAGAGAGAGGGAATGGGAGAAGGGGGATGAGAGGAGGAGGAGGAGGAGGAGAGGGGAAAAGTAGTGGGAGAGGGAAAGGGAGAAGGAGGAGAGAGGAAAATGAGAGGAAGGTAAGGATTTTGGAAGCTATTGTGGAAGGGTAGAAGAGGAGGGGGTAGAGCGAGGGAACATGAGGGGAGTGTTGAGAGGACGGGAAGAGGGGGATTTGAGAGGCTAATATGGAAGGATAGCAGAGGAGGGGTGGGGGGATTCCCCAGGGATGGGGGTGATGGGGGTTGGGAAGGGGAGTGTGCCTGGTAAGGGGAGACAGACAGACGGTCAACACAGGATGCAGAATTTACTGCTGTTCTGCTGTTCCCTTCCATCACAGGGATAATTTTCTGATACATTTATCAAATTAGCCAGGGCGCTACGAATGATTAATGATCTACCTTGATGGATTTGTTTTTTCAGAAGTCTATCAATTATTGCCATGAAATATGATTGTTATATTCTGTTGTTGTTGTAGTTGTCTTTCGTTCATGCATCGTTTGCACTGCAACCCTATTATTTGTTTATTTGGATCCCCATTAGCTTTTGCAGAAGCAGCAGTTACTCATCCTGGTGTCCACAAGATACACAAAACATAACAAGCAACAAAACACTGATACACTGATAGACAAGGACAGTCACCAAAATGTTAGATACAATGATATAAAAACAATACAACAACAAAAATTATGTTTGCGTGTGTGTTTGTGTGTCCCCTCACAGTCCCTGCCGTTCCATGAGATGTTGTTTAATCAAGTTTTAAAGGCGACTTTGCTGTTTGCTTGAGTAAATGGATATGGAAGGGAGTTCCATGCAATCATGGCTCTGTATAATACTCTGCGTTGCCATTAATTAGTTTTGGACTTGGGGACTGTGAAGGCCCCTAGTGGCATGTCTTGTGGGGTATGTATGGGTGTCTGAGCTGAATGTTATTTGATATTCCAGACAACCTGGAATTTTCAATCACAGTAATATTTCTCATAAAAATTAGATGAGAATCAAATCAAATCAAATGTTATTAGTCACATGTGCCGAATACAACAGGTGTAGTAGACCTTACAGTGAAATGCTTACTTACAAGCCCCTAACCAACAAAGCAGTGAAAAATATACGGATAAGAATAAGAAATAAAAGTAACAAGTAATTAAAGAGCAGCAGTAAAATAACAATAGCGAGACTATATATAAGGGGGTACTGGTACAGAGTCAATGTGCGGGGGGTCACCGATTAGTTGAGGTAATAAGTACATGTAGGTAGAGTTATTAAAGTTTCTATGCATAGATGATAACAACAGAGAGTAGCAGAGGTGTAAAGGGGAGGGGGGCAATGCAAATAGTCTGGGTAGCCATTTGATTAGGTGTTCAGGAGTCTTATAGATTGGCGGTAAGAAGCTGTTTAGAAGCCTCTTGGACCTAGAACAGTCTATGGCTAGGGTGGCTGGAGTCTTTGACAATTTTTAGTGCCTTCTTCTGACACCGCCTGGTATAGAGGTCCTGGATGGCAGGGAGCTTGGCCCCAGTGATGTAACGGGCCGTTCGCAATACCCTCTGTAGTGCCTTGCGGTCGGAGGCTGAGCAGTTGCCATACCAGACAGTGATGCTCTCGATGGTGCAGCTGTAGAACCTTTTGAGGATCTGAGGACCCATGCTAAATATTTTCAGTCTCTTGAGGGGGAATATGTTTTGTCGTGCCCTCTTCACGATTGTCTTGGTGTGCTTGGACCATGTTAGTTTGTTCTCAACCTGCTCTCAACCTGCTCCACTGCAGCCCCGTCGATGACAATGGGGGCGTGCTCGGTCCTCCTTTTCCTGTAGTCCACAATCATCTCCTTTGTCTTGATCACGTTGAGGGAGAGGTTGTTGTCCTGGCACCACACGGCCAGGTCTCTGACCTCCTCCCTATAGGCTGAATCGTCGTTGTCGGTGATCAAGCCTACCACCGTTGTGTCATCGGCAAACTTAATGATGGTGTTGGACTCGTGCCTGGCAGTGTAGTCATGAGTGAACAGGGAGTACAGGAGTGTACTACTGCGCATGCTCTAAGTACGCTGCGCCTTGGTCCATTCATTCAGACGAGCGTGACATACAGTATGTAAATGTACATAGTATATCAAGGAATGGTGTCCATCCTAGATGCAGTAATATTGGAAATGTTGGTTTTAATTACTGTCATTCTAAAAGTAGTGACTCACTCACTCATAAACAGGATGTGTCTCACCCCGACCCCTTTTTTCTGACGATACTGTATCACTGACCTCTCTCTATTCTCTCCGTCTCTCCGTGTTCTCTCCCCCTCCCTCCTATCCCCTCTCCTCTCCCCCCTTCAGAGTTGTGGGAGGTACCGTTTGAGGACATCTCAGAGCTGCAGTGGGTGGGCAGCGGGGTCCAGGGGGCTGTCTTCCTGGGGAAACTCCACGGACAGGAAGTAGCTGTGAAGAAGGTTCGAGACATCAAGGAGACAGACATTAGACACCTGAGGAAGCTCAAACACCCCAACATCATCACCTTCAAGTGAGAATACTAGCAGAAATATCAGGGGGTTTCTTGTTCATCTGCTCATGTCGTCCCCAGTTTCCTCTTTTCCTCGCCATTAGTCCTCAGATATTTGTGTTCTGATCATGTATGCCTGTGTCTGGGTTGTCCATGTTTTTGTGTTATACTGGTGACAAACCAAATTTCCCCTTGGAGAATCAATACGTTTTATTTATTAATTCCTTCCGGTAGGTACAGTAGCTTGTAAATAGTGATTATATGTTCAGGGTCTTTCTGGCGCATTTCCTCAAGCCTTCTATAATCCCACTGTTCCCTCTCTTCCCTACAAAGACATATATAAGTTATAAAATATTATATGTTGAGTCATGTCTTTACTCACGCTCTTCTCCCCCTTTCTTCTCTCCTCTCCTCCCTCCAGGGGTATCTGCACCCAGGCTCTGTGCTACTCCATCATCATGGAGTACTGTGTCATGTCTTTACTCACCCACTCTTCTCTTCTTCTCCTTCCTATCCTCTCTCTATTCCTCTCTAGGGGTATCTGCACCCAGGCTCCTTGCTACTGTATCCTAATGGAGTACTGTGCACAAGGCCAGCTGTATGAGGTGCTAAGGGCGGGCAGGAAAATCACCCCCTCCCTACTCATCGACTGGGCCATGGGCATCGCTGGGGGCATGAACTACCTTCACCTCCACAAGATCATCCACAGGGACCTCAAGTCACCCAAGTAAGTTCTACCTACATTGATAACTATACTTTAGCTTCATTGCAGTCCTGTTTGTGCTTGAGCCAACACCTCTATTGTGTTCATTGTCATGCAAACATATGGTCATACACAAAGTAAATATCAATTTATATGACTTACTTCCATTGCGGGTGTTTTAGTGTTAGTGTATCACGGTACAAGACCTAAAAACCATATTCTCGTTAAGGTCATTTGAATAGTTCTAGGCCAGGGAAACCTAGAATGGCTGTAGCTGTGGCTACAGTACACTTTCCTGACTGTGCCTGTTCCCTCCAGCATGTTGATTACGTACGACGACGCAGTGAAGATCTCAGACTTTGGCACATCTAAGGAAATGAGTGATAAGAGCACCAAGATGTCGTTCGCCGGTACGGTCGCATGGATGGCCCCGGAGGTCATCAGGAACGAACCCATCTCAGAGAAGGTCGACATCTGGTAAGAGTAATCTCTGTGTCTCTGTGTGTCTCTGTGTGTCTCTGTGTCCCAAGGCACCAGGCACACTGGGCACACACTGGTTTAATAAATGTTGTTTCCACGTAATTTCAATGAAATGACGTTAAACCAACATTGGAATAGACGTTGAATTGACATCTGTGCCCTGTGGGGTGTATCTTGTCCCCACACAAAGTCAGGAAGATGTTTCTGGAGGCAAAGAAAAGTATAAAGCCACAGTTGGAGAATTGGAGAGCTCACAGAGTCTCTTAATTTACAATTGGACGCCACCCCAATGCCAATAGGCTATTTGGAAGCGTTGCTAGAAAAAGCCTTTATTGACAGTAACCAAGAAATGTAAATGCCTGAAGCTTGTTAAAAGGCATTGGCACTTGGATTGGAACCAGATGCTATGGTCTTTGGCCACGTACACCAGCGGTGGGTTTGGCGTCAAAGCAAGATGCATATGCAGAAAATAACCTCATACTTACTCTGGAGCAGGTTTGCATCAAGGAACTCTCAGTTCATCTTTCCCTCGAGCCTGACAAGTCTCCCAGTCCCTGCCGCTGAAAGAAATCCCCACAGCATGGTGCTGCCACCACCATGTTTCACCGTAGGGATGTTGCCAGGTTTCCTCCAGACGTGACACTTGGCATTCAGGCCAAAGAGTTCAATCTTGGTTTCATCAGACCAGAGAATCTTGTTTCTCATGGTCTGAGAATCTTTAGGTGCCTTTTGGCAAACTCCAAGCAGGCTGTCATGAGCCTTTAATTGAGGAGTGTCTTCCATCTGGCTTCGCTACCATAACGGCCTAATTGGTTGAGTGCTGCAGAGATGGTTGTCCTTCTGGAAGGTTCTCCCATCCACATGAGGAACTCTGGAGCTCTGTCAGGGTGACCATCGTGTTCTTGGTCACCTCCCTGACCAAGGCTCTTCTCCCCCAATTGCTCAGTTTGACCAGGCGGACAGCTCTAGGAAGATTCTTGGTGGTTCCAAACTTCTTCCATTTAAGAATGATGGAGGCCACTGTGTTCTTGGGGACCTTCAATGCTGCAGACATTTTTCGGTACCTTTCCCCAGATCTGTGCCTCAACACAATCCTGTCTCGGAGCTCTACGGACAATTCCTTCGACTTCATGGCTTGGTTTTTTCTCTGACATGCAGTGTCAACTGTGGGACTTTTAATAGACAGATGTGTGCCTTTCCAAATCATGTCCAATCAATTGAATGTACCACAGGTGGACTCAGTCAAGTTGTAGAAACATCTCAAGGATGATCCATGGAAACAGGATGCACCTGAGTTTAATTTTGTAATTCATTGCAAAGGGTCTGAATACTTATGTAAATAATGTATTATAATTGTTAAATTATTTGGGCAAAATTTTCTAAAAACCTGTTTCACTTTGTCATTATGGGGTATTGTGTGTATATTGAGGAAAACATTTAATACATTTTAGAATAAGGCTGTTAAGTAACAACAAGGCTGGTGACTTGAAAAATTGAGGACGATGGTAGACCCATGGTATAGGCGCGAGAGGGCTACTTACACAGTGCATGAAAGGGATCACAGCAGTGATTGAATGAGGGAATGTGGCATGAGTTGAGGTGTTCAGAGGCTTGACCAGTAGAGGACCAGATTTGACTGGGAAGACAAAAAACATGCTTAAAGTTAGGGAGGGAGATATAAGTCTCCAGCTTCAGTGATTTTTGCAATTCGTTCCAGTCATTGGCAACAGAGAACTGGAAGGAATGGTGGCCAAAGTAGATGTTGGCTTTGGTTATGACCAGTGAAATATACTGTACTTGCTGGAGCACATGCTACGGGTGGGTGTTGCTATGGTGACCAGTGAGCTGAGATAAGGCGGGGCTTTACCTAGCAAAAACTTATAGATGACCTGGAGCCAGTGGGTTTGGCGATGAATATGTAGCGAGGGCCAGCCAACGAGAGCATACAGGTCACATTGGTGGGTAGTATATGGGCTTTGGTGACAAAACAGATGGCACTGTGATAGACTACATCCGTTTTGCTGAGTACAGTGTTGGAGGCTATTTTGTAAATGACATCGCTGAAGTCAAGGATCGGTAGGATAGTCAGTTTTACGAGGGAGCATGAGTGAAGGAGGCTTTGTTGCGAAATAGGAATCCGATTCTAGATTTAATTTTGGATTGGAGATGCTTAATGTGAGTCTGGAAGGAGAGTTTACAGTCTAACCAGACACCTAGGTATTTGTAGTTGTCCACATATTCTAAGTCAGAACCATCCAGAGTAGTGATGCTAGTCGGGCGGGTGTGGGCAGCGATCGGTTGAAGAGCATGTATTTAGTTTTTCTAGCATTTAAGAGCAGTTGGAGGCCACGGAAGAAGTGTTGTATGGCTTTGAAGCTCGTTTGGAGGTTTATTAACACAGTGTACAAAGAAGGACCAGATGCATACAGAATGGTGTCGTCTGCGTGGAGGTAGATCAGAGAATCACCAGCAACAAGAGCGACATCATTGATATATACAGAGAAAAGAGTCGGCCCGAGAATTGAACCCTGTGGCACCCTCATAGAGACTGCCAAAGGTCTGGACAACAGGCCCTCCAATTTAAAACACTGAACTCTATCTAAGAAGTAGTTGGTGAACCAAGCGAGGCAGTCATTTGAGAATCCAAGGCTATTGAGTCTGCCAATAAGAATGCGGTGATTGACAGAGTCGAAAGCCTTGGCCAGGTCGATGAAGACGGCTGCACAGTACTGTCTTTTATCGATGGCGGTTATGATATCGTTTAGGATTTTGAGTGTGGCTGAGGTGTACCCATGACCAGCTCGGAAACCAGATTGCATAGTGGAGAAGGTGCGGTGGGATTTGAAATGGTCGGTGATCTGTTTGTTAACGTGGCTTTCAAAAGACAGGGCAGGATGGATATACTGTAGGTCTGTAACAGTTTGGGTCTAGATTGTCTCCCCCTTTGAAGAGGGGGATGACCGCGACAGCTTTTCAATATTTAGGGATCTCAAGCGATGTGAAAGAAAGGTTGAACAGGCTAGTAATAGGGGTTGCAACAATTCTGGCGGATAATTTTAGGAAGAGGGTCCAGATTGTCTAGCCCAGCTAATTTGTAGGGGTCCAGATTTTGCAGCTCTTTCAGAACATCAGCTATCTGAATTTGGGTGAAGGAGAAGTGGGGGAGGGGGTGGGGGGGCAAGTTGCTGCGGGGGGTGCAGAGCTGTTGGCCGGGGTAGGGGTAGCCAGGTGGAAGGCATGGCCAGCCGTAGAAAAATACTTATTGAAATTCTCAATTTTCATACATTTATCGGTGGTGACAGTGTGTCCTAGCCTCAGTGCAGTGGGCAGCTGGGAGGAGGTGCTCTTATTCTCCATGGACTTTTCAGTGTCCCAAAACTTTTTGGAATTAGTGCTACAGGATGCAAATTTCTGTTTGAAAAAGCTAGCCTTTGCTTTCCTAACTGACTGTGTATATTGGTTCCTGACTTCCCTGAAAAGTTGCATATCGCAGGGGCTATTCGATGCTAATGCAGTTAGCTACACAGTTAGACAAAAGAGCTAAGAATGAGTTAGTCCAAGCATGTGATGTGTAATAATGTGATTGTTTTTGTGTTTGTGATTGACTCTACATACAGTAAGGAGAGAAAATTGATAGAGGTACTCGCAGTGCATGGAGGGGAAACCAGTGGATGAGCGGGCACATGAGACGGGGCTTCAGTTCATGTCAGGAGAGAGTTGACAGTGGTAGTGACAAATGTAGGGAACAGGAGGGGACTTAGCAGTAAATACAAATAGCAAATACATTCCATTTCATCGTCGGTTTGGACAATACGTTTCTCTATGATGTTAAACTTAGACATCTCAAAATTCATAAAGTGAAAAACAGACTGCGCATCTCGCCCACTTGACACATCAAAGTAGCCCAAGAAATGTTCCTGAATAAAGCCCTGATCATCCACATACCCGACGATAACTGACATCTGCAAGCAGACTGGTGGCACCATAGATCCCAGAGCAGTGGGGCAATTTTTACCCCCTGGGGCCTGGAGTTTTTCCTTATGTTAACCTAAGTAGAAAAACTCTGGACCCTACAAGGTATGAATGACAGTGATTAATCAGTTGTAAAAAAAATGTTTTATATGGGCTATGATGGGACCAGGGGTCGGATTCACAAAACATTACTTACGAAAAAACTTAAGAAGCTGCTTAAGAGAAAAAAGAAGAAGTTCATAAGATAGTTTGAATATGCAATTCCTCAAAATGTTCTTCGTGAATTTGTAGTTTTCTTAGTTACTTCGTAAATATATTTCTTAAAAACTTCGTAAATATCTTCATTAGTGACGTGCTTGAAACTAATGAATAAGCCTATGTGATAGGGATGATAGGATTTGGCCCACTATAATAAAATGTTGATATTTACATTTTGTTACATTTATTTTTTTGCCTCGTCTCGAGAATATTTTTTTTAGTTGGCTCGCGAACCCTTTATACACACAAAAAAGAACGTTCTTTTTCACACATTATAGCCAGACTAACGTTAGCTACTGTACATCAAAATCCTAAATAACTATTTAAGAATCCCATTTCTTAACTGTTTTCTTAGGAAGACATTTAGGAAAAACCTTAAGAACATTTCCAATAGGAATAGCACCTTTGCTTAACTTTCTTCTTAAGTCTATAGTTAAGGAAATTTCTTCTTACCCCAGTTCCTCCCCTGCAGCTACCTTAAATTTGTTTTTTATAAATTATATTTAGACAAGATTAGGAGGGGGATTTCCTCTACCCAGACACAGACAACAACTGATAGACAATAGAACTTACAGGGCTGAGCTTGATTTATGCATGTTAGCATCATGCAGGCCAATGCAACTGTAGGGCTTATAAAACATTTACTCACATCAGTCATCACTATTATGTTGACTGATTAATTCCACTTAATCATTTTGGATTAAAAACTTATAGGCAGCCTAGCCAGCCCAATTTTTAATATAAACAAACATTTTAGTACGGTGAGTTGGGGTGGGCAGTCTATGTTTGTTTTTCTATGTTGGTTTTTGAGTTCGGCCTAGTATGGTTGTCTAGCTGTCTATTGTTGTCCCTGATTGAGAATCATACTTAGGTAGCCTGGGTTTCACCTTTGGTTTGTGGGTGTTTGTTTTCCGTGTGTGTTTGTTGCCACACGGTACTGTTTCGGGTTTCGTTCGTTTCACGTTTATTGTTTTGTGATGTTTAGTTTATGTCTTTAAATAAACGTTATGGACGTTTAGAGGAGGAGGAAGGCCGTTACACTGCAGTTCAAGAAGTTAAGAAAATATGTACCAAATAAACTAAAGTAAAAAATTATAAAAAGTAACACAAGAAAATAACAATAACGAGGCTATATACAGGGGGTACTGGTACCGAGTCAATGTGTGGGGGTACATATAAGTTGAGGTAAATTATACATGTAGGTAGGGGTAAAGTGACTATGCATAGATAATTAACAGTGAGTAGCAGCAGTGTACAAAATAAATGGGGGGATGGTGTCAATGTAAATAGTCCGGTGACCATTTCATTAATTGTTCAGCAGTCTTATGGCTTGGGGGTAGAAGCAGTGGCAGAACTAGAGTTTTATACATGGTGGCCAAGGTTACTTCAAGGGGTCCATAGACCATGACATAAAATTAGTGTGTAACCCTGACCTGGTGTCTAAGGATCATGAATGAATCCTATGATTGCTGATTAGAGGTAAAAGTGATAATTCACTTAACCCGGAGTTCTTCAATGTGGCAGAAAGTGTTGTCCAAAAGGGTTGCTTCACTAGAATTCTTTAACATACTATGAATAGTCAGTGTCTCTACCTCGGAACTGCAGCTCAATTTCTTACTCTCTCTCACACACACACACTGTACTCACATACATGGAGAGACTTGAGTCACTCTGTTTTCATGAATATATAATCTGGGTCTATAAGTGTTTTGAACATCAAAATATTTTCAGAAAATAAAGTTCAAGCACCAAGGAGATAAGATAGCATTTGTGTGTTACATAAATTACATAGTTTATTTAGGAAAAAGTATGTTTACAAAAAAACACTACAATTTAACATACCAGGTATCAAGCAGAAATGGACTTGAAAACCAAAATGATTTTGGTGCCCATCAATATTACAGACTTACAGTATCATATTTATGCTCATATATATTATGTTAACTAATAACAAAGAAAAGTTTTGGAATTGGCCTAATCAAGACCAAATTAAATCTGTGTGACATGATACCCTTTGGATTGATCATTTTAGAATGTCAGTGTACTAGCTAGTACACAGTGCAGGTTTTAATCATGACTATAGGGACCGCCTAAGTGCCAAATTATCCTAGGTAGATTTAAAACAGCATAAGTCTGCAGTTCTGGTGAGAACTGGCAAAATGTTTCACAATGTCATGCATGGTGAGGGAGCTTGCCCTCCTTGACTCACACTGAGAATTCCGAAGTGACTTCAACCATTGTTGTCCTAAAGTGGGTTTTAATCCGTTTTAAAGCTGAGCTTTTCTTGCAAGAAGCACTGTTGACTGGTGTAACAACAGAAATCTTACAAAGTCGAAATATCTCATGGAAGACTTATTTTATAAAGTTTCTAGAAACACAACAAAGTCAAGGAGAGTAGACAGTCTGTCCCTTCCACTTTTCTGTCCTATCAAGAAGCCGCTTGGTTTGATGAACCTCATGTTTGAGGTAGAGGTCGACCGATTAATTGGAATGGCCGATTAGGGCCGATTTTAAGTTTTCATAACAATCGGGTAATCAGCATTTTTGGACACCGATCATGGCCGATTACATTGCTCTCCACGAGGTGACTGTGTGGCAGGCTGACTACCTGTTATGCGAGTGCAGCAAGGAGCCAAGGTAAGGTTTTAGCTAGCATTAAACGTGTCTTATAAAAACAATCAATCTTAACATAATCACTAGTTAACTACACATGGTTGACGATATTACTCGTTTAATTAGCTTGTCCTGCATTGCATATATATTTCGCCAAACGGGTGATTTTAACAAGCGCTTTCGCAAAAAAATCACTGTCGTTGCACCAATGTGTACATAACCATAAACATCAATGCTTTTCTTAAAATCAATACACAAGTATATATTTTTAAACCTGCATATTTAGTTAATATTGCCTGCTAACATGAATTTCTTTTAATAAGGATATTGTCACTTCTCTTGCGCTCTGTACAACAGAGTCAGGGTATATGCAGCAGTTTGGGCCGCCTGGCTCGTTCCGAACTGTGTGAAGACTATTTGTTCCTAACAAAGACAGCCAACTTCGCCAACCGGAGGATGATATAACAAAAGCACATTTGCTAAAAAAATCACAATCGTTGCACGAATGTACCTAAACATAAACATCAATGCCTTTCTTAAAATCAATACACAGAAGTATATATATTTTAAACCTGCATATTTAAGTTAAAAGAAATCCAGGTTAGCAGGCAATATTAAACTAGGGATATTGTGTCACTTCTCTTGCGTTCATTGCACGCAGAGTCAGGGTATATGCAATAGTTTGGGCCGCGTGGCTCGTTGCGAACTAATTTGCCAGAATTTTACGTAATTATGACATAACATTGAAGGTTGTGCAATGTAACAGGAATATTTACACTTATGGATGCCACCCGTTAGATAAAATACGGAACGGTTCCGTATTTCACTGAAAGAATAAACATTTTGTTTTCAAAATTATAGTTTCCGGATTCGACCATATTAATGACCTAAGGCTCGTATTTCTGTGTGCTATTATGTTATAATTAAGTCTATGATTCTGACTGAGCGGTGGAAGGCAGCAGCAGGCTCGTAAGCATTCATTCAAACAGCACTTTCGTGCATTTGCCAGCAGCTCTTCGCTGTGCTTCAAACATTGAGCTGTTTATGACTTCAAGCCTATCAACTCCCGAGATTAGGCTGGTGTAACCGATGTGAAATGGCAAGCTAGTTAGTGGGGTGCGCGCTAATAGCGTTTCAATCGGTGACGTAACTCGCTCTGAGACCTTGAAGTAGTTGTTCCCCTTGCTCTGCAAGGGCCGCGGCTTTTGTGGAGCGATGGGTAATGATGCTTCGAGGGTGGCTGTTGTCGATGTGTTCCTGGTTCGAGCCCAGGTAGGGGCGAGGAGAGGGACGGAAGCTATACTGTTACACTGGCAATACTAAAGTGCCTATAAGAACATCCAATAGTCAAAGGTATATGAAATACAAATGGTATAGAGAGAAATAGTCCTATATTTCCTATAATAACTACAACCTAAAACTTCTTACCTGGGAATATTGAAGACTCATGTTAAAAGGAACCACCAGCTTTCATATGTTCTCATGTTCTGAGCAAGGAACTTTAACGTTAGCTTTTTTACATGGCATATATTGCACTTTTACTTTCTTCTCCAACCCTTTGTTTTTGCATTATTTAAACCAAATTGAACATGTTTCATTATTTATTTGAGGCTAAATTGATTTTATTGATGTATTAAGTTAAAATAAAAAAGTGTTCATTCAGTATTGTTGTAATTGTCATTATTACAAATAAATATATAAAATAAAATAATCGTCCGATTAATCGGTATTGGCTTTTTTTGGTCCTCCAATAAATGGTATCGGCGTTGAAAAATCATAATTGGTCGACCTCTAGTTTGAGGTCCTCTAAATCTGACTCAAAGGTCTGAGCAAAGGCAATCAGAGGGTCCTCATTCAAGAATGTTGCACTCTTTAGGTTGAGAGACTGCATCCGTTGCATTATCTCACAATTCTTTGAGAATAGCCCCTGCAGCTCAGCTGTGAGACTGTCAAGCACCTAAAAAAAGATAGCTCTCCATCACTTTGGTCCCTATTTTTCTATCCTACAGTGCTCATCACCAATGAGTTGTGAAATCTTAAGCTTGTTTTAGGCTGTCTTTTATACACTGTTTGTACACTTATTTTGCAATGCTCTGCAATCTCCTTCAACCTCTTTCCATAGTTCTCCAAAGTAACCCTCACTTCTGTAGTCCTGTATTGTGTCTGTAATGGCACCTACTAGATCCACAGCCCTTGCTAGGTCAAGAGAGCTTGATTGGAGCATGTCAGAAAGAAATTTGGCATCACCAAGCACTATACAAAAGGTAACCAAAAGCCCTATTAAATGTAAATATATGTGAGAAAGAAGGCCCCTTGTCTCCACTGATCTATCGCCACTATTTTCAAGTGTGAAATCCTGTAGCACTCTCAGAACTGCTGGAAGTATGTCTCTCAGATTACAGCACGCCATGTATCTGCATGTCCACCTTACATCCATCCGTAAGTCTGCTGCTGTGGATACAGCTCTTTCTGAACTGCAAGCCACTTGAGATGAACTTACGAGCCAGATACAAAGTTGTACATCTTCTGCAGGAGAGAAAAAAAGTTAACTGCCTCAGGTACTGATTTTACAGCATCGACAAGAACCAAATTCAAACAATGTGCATTACCACTGCACATAAAATGCTAATCTTGCACTGTTTTTAATCCGTGCAGACACACCAGAATGCTTTCCGCTCATGACAGATGCACATAGTCATAGCCTTGCCCCACAAGATTATTTCTGTAGTCCAGACCATGTTTCTCAAGGCAATCAATTATACTTTTTGTGAGACTTGCTGCTTCTAAGCTTTCAGCTGACTGAAAGTCCAAAAAGCTTTTGTGGATGGCCCCGTTGTAATAGTACCTCAATGTAGTACCTCACAACTAAAGACATCTGTTATTTTTTTCTTTAAATCTTTGATTTCATCTGCAAACAATCTGCAAAAAAAATTCTGTCTTGAATGGTGTGCCCCAAGGCTCTGTTCTCTCTTTATTCACTATTTATATAAATGATTTAGACAAAAATGTCCAAAATGCACAACATTTTTATGCTGATGATACTGTTATTTACTGCTGTGCCTAATCTCTTACAAAAGCTTTCCAGAACATGCAAACTGCTTTTTATACTGTTCAACATACCTTGTGTCAATTGAAGCGTATCCTCAATACTGAGAGAACTAAACTGATGGTGTTTTCTAATGCAAGAAATAGACCTCTGAACCTTTCACCTATTACTACCTGCCAGGGCAAGGAGATTGAGGTTGTAACCTCATATAAATATCTTGGAATTTTAATTGATAACGGCCTGTCTTTTAAATTGCATATTCAACAACTTACAAAAAAATTGAAGCTGAAATTGGGATTTTATTTTAGGAATAAGGCCTGTTTTTCTTTTGAAGCCAGAAGGAGGATAGTAATCAGCTACATTTATGCCTTTACTAGACTATGGGGATATTTTATATATGAATGATTCCGCTCAGTGTGTGAGATCAATTGACACTTTTTACCATGAGAGATTTGAGATTTATTTTAAACTGCAAAACCCTTACTGCACTTTGTATACCAGGGTTGGCTGGCCTTCTCTAGTCACTCGTAGGCTCAGTCACTGGTATACCTTTATTTACAAAGCCATTTTGGGTTCACTACCTTTTTGTTTGTGCATTATTATTGTTCAGAAATGTGGTGGGTACTCTCTTCGTTCGCTGGACTTTATCCTGCTAACTGTTCCAAATGTCCGAGCTGAATTTGGTAAAAGGGCTTTCATGTACTCATGTACGCCATCGTCCTTACACTTTACAAAATACTTTTACTGACAAAGGATTTTGAGGCTGATTCCCTGACCTGTCAATGTTTTTAATTTGCTGTTTTATACTTTTGTGAATTCAATGGTTTTTACTAGATTACTTGTAGTTTTTCATGTTTTCTGTCTGTAATTTTTTTGTAATGACTTGGTGCTGCCTATCTTGGCCAGGGCGCTCTTGAAAAATAGATTTTAATCTCAATGAGCCCTTCCTGGTTAAATAAAGGTTACATAAATAAATTACACAAATGTAACTTTCTTTTACTTCTCTTATTATTTCACTTTGTACCATCTCAGCTAAGCCCTCAAGAACTTTGTTCTGGATTTGGTGGCTTGTGTACTTTGCATTGGCCCGTGCATTCATCCTTTTCTCTATGAGAGGGACATGCTTTGCTATTTCTTACACGATTGTCAAATAATTAACCTTGTTGTGAGAGTCATCAGGCTCATGCACTATATAGGACTCAAATCCTGCAGTGCCAGACGTGTCCCCCTGCTTAAGCCAGTACATGTCCAGGCCCGTCTGAAGTTTGCTAGAGAGCATTTGGATGATCCAGAAGAAGATTGGGAGAATGTCATATGGTCAGATGAAACCAAAATATAACTTTTTGGTAAAAACTCAACTCGTCGTGTTTGGAGGACAAAGAGTGCTGAGTTGCATCCAAAGAACACCATACCTACTGTGAAGCATGGGGGTGGAAACATCATGCTTTGGGGCTGTTTTTCTGCAAAGGGACCAGGACGACTGATCCGTGTAAAGGAAAGAATGAATGGGGCCATGTATCGTGAGATTTTGAGTGAAAACCTACTACCTACCTAATTTTGTCTGTCATAGTTGAAGTGTACCTATGATGACCCATCATTGCACCTGTACATAGCCCATCTGTAAATAGCCTACCCAACTACCTCATCACCATACTGTTATTTATGTTTTTGCTCCTTTGCACCCCAGGATCTCTACTAGAGGTCGACCGATTAATTAAAAGCCGATACCGATTAATGGGCAGATATAAAAAAATATATATTTGCAATACTGACAATTACAACAATACTGAATTAACACTTATTTTAACTTAATATAATACATCAATAAAATCAATTTAGCCTCAAATAAAATGAAACATGTTCAATTTGGTTTAAATAATACAAAAACAAAGTGTTGGAGAAGAAAGTAAAAGTGCAATATGTGCCATGTAAAAAAGCTAACGTTAAAGTTCCTTGCTCAGAACATGAGAACATATGAAAGCTGGTGGTTCCTTTTAACAGGATTCTTCAATATTTACAGGTAAGAAGTTTTAGGTTGTAGTTACTATAGTATAGGACAATTTCTCTCTATACGATTTTTTATTTCATATACCTTTGACTATTGGATGTTCTTATAGGCACTTTAGTATTGCCAGTGTAACAGTATAGCTTCCGTCCCTCTCCTTGCCCCTTCCTGGGTTCGAACCAGGAACACATCGACAACAGCCAACCTCGAAGCATCGTTACCCATGCAGAGCAAAGGGAATAATTACTCCAAGTCTCAGAGCAAGTGATGTTTGAAACGCTATTAGTGTGCACCCCACTAACTAGCTAGCCATTTCACATCGTTTACACCAGCCTAATCTCGGGAGTTGATAGGCTTGAAGTCATAAACAGCTCAATGCTTGAAGCACAGCGAACAGCTGCTGGGGCGGCAGGGTAGCCTAGTGGTTAGAGCATTGGACTAGTAACCGGAAGGTTCAAACCCCCGAGCTGACAAGGTACAAATCTGTCGTTCTGCCCCTGAACTGTTCCTAGGCCGTCATTGAAAATAAGAATTTGTTCTTAACTGACTTGCTTTGTTAAATAAAGGTATAAAAAATCAAACGCACGAGTGCTGTTTGAATGAACGAGCCTGCTGTTTGAATGAACGAGCCTGCTGGAGCCTACCATCGCTCAGTCAGACTGCTCTATCAAATCATAGACTTAATTATAACATAATAACACACAGAAATACGGTAGAATAATAATATGGTAGAATCCGGAAACTATCATTTCGAAAACAAAACGTTTATTATTTCAGTGAAATACGGATAACTAACGAATAAGTCTAAATATTCCTGTTACATTGCACAACCCTCAATGTTATGTCCTAATTACGTAAAATTCTGGCAAATTAGTTCGCAATGAGCCAGGCGGCCCAAACTGTTGCATATACCCTGACTCTGCGTGCAATGAACGCAAGAGAAGTGACACAATTTCCCTAGTTTAATATTGCCTGCTAACCTGGATTTCTTTTAAATAAATATATACTTCTGTGTATTGATTTTAAGAAAGGCATTGATGTTTATGTTTAGGTACATTCGTGCAACGATTGTGATTTTTTTCGCAAATGCGCTTTTGTTATATCATCCTCCGTTTGGCGAAGTTGGCTGTCTTTGTGTTAGAGGAATTAAATTCCTCTATGTTTTAATACCCAATTAAAATGAATCACTCTGTCAATTCATAAGAGTTTGTAAGACCCTTATTTGTATAAAATGGGCAGAGACCAGTCTTTGAAATCAACCAGCTGCGTTTATTCTCGTGAGTACTGCCCATGATACATTTTATCACCTGTTATAAACTGAAAATGACGTCAGCGTTTTCTAAACTGTTCTGTCTCTTCTTGACACTGGTACAAAGGCTGTATAGTTATCATGCCTTCCCACATCGTCTAGAGCCAAGGTCAACCTGTGTAGATAATTATTCTAGCCAGTCTGGCGATATAGTTAATTAATTTCTACCAAGGAACAGACAGTCATTGTTCTAATTCTTAATTATATTTACACACATTATATTCAGTACTAGGATTAAAAAGAAAATTCATACATATACAGTAACATAATAGTATTCTGATTAGTCAATCCTGATTGAAATGTATACATAATTAGTCATTATTGATAAAAATTCCCTTAACACTTTGTTAGGAACAAATAGTCTTCACACAGTTCGCAACGAGCCAGGCGGCCCAAACTGCTGCATTATACCCTGACTCTGTTGTACAGAACGCAAGAGAAGTGACACAATTTCCCTAGTTAAAAGAAATTCATGTTAGCAGGCAATATTAACTAAATATGCAGGTTTAAAAAAATATATACTTCTGTGTATTGATTTTAAGAAAGGCATTGATGTTTATGGTTAGGTACACATTGGAGCAAGACAGTCCTTTTTCGAGAATACGCACCACATCGATTATATGCAACGCAGGACACGCTAGATAAACTAGTAATATCATCAACCATGTGTAGTTAACTAGTGATTATGATTGATTGATTGTTTTTTTTATAAGATACGTTTAATGATAGCTAGCAACTTAACTTTGCTTCTTACTGCATTCGCGTAACAGGCAACCTCCTCGTGGAGTGCAATGTAATCAGGTGGTTGGAGCGTTGGACTAGTTAACTGTAAGGTTGCAAGATTGAATCCCCGAGCTGGCAAGGTAAAAATCTGTCATTCTGCCCCTGAACAAGGCAGTTAACCCACCGTTCCTAGGCCGTCATTGAAATTAAGAATGTGTTCTTAACTTACTTGCCTAGTTAAATAAAGGTGTAAAAAAATAAAATAAAAACATTGGCCAAATCAGTATGTCCAAAAATACCGATTTCCGATTGCTATGAAAACATGAAATTGGCCCTAATTAATCGGCCATTCTGATTAATCGGGCGACCTCTAATCTCTACTTGCACATTCATCTTCTGCACATATATCACTCCAGTATTTAATTGCTAAATTGTAATTATTTCGCCACTATGGCCTATTTATTGCCTTACCTCCCTAATCTTACTACATTTGCACACACTGTATATAGACTTTTCTATTGTGTTATTGCTCTTCAACCGATCGCTACCTGCACCTACCCGCCTGTCCAACATAACTACTCTGGACGTCTCTGACTTAGAATACGTGGACAACTACAAATACTTAGGTGTCTGGTTAGACTGTAAACTCTCCTACGAGACCCATATCAAATATCTCCAATCCAAAGTTAAATCTAGAATTGGCTTCCTATTTCGCAACAAAGCATCCTTCACTCATGCTGCCAAACATACCCTTGTAAAACTGACCATCCT
This sequence comes from Oncorhynchus clarkii lewisi, assembly GCF_045791955.1. NCBI lineage: Eukaryota > Metazoa > Chordata > Actinopteri > Salmoniformes > Salmonidae > Oncorhynchus > Oncorhynchus clarkii. The sequence goes on from NC_092153.1 coordinate 34,169,572, forward strand.
ACCAATCCTCGACTTTGACGATGTCATTTACAAAATAGCCTCCAATACCCTACTCAACAAATTGGATGCAGTCTATCACAGTGCAATCCGTTTTGTCACCAAAGCCCCATATACTACCCACCATTGCGACCTGTACGCTCTCGTACAGGTCGCTTCATACTCGTCGCCAAACCCACTGGCTCCATGTCATCTACAAGACCCTGCTAGGTAAAGTCCCCCCTTATCTCAGCTCGCTGGTCACCATAGCATCTCCCACCTGTAGCACACGCTCTAGCAGGTATATCTCTCTAGTCACCCCCAAAACCAATTCTTTCTTTGGCCACCTCTCCTTCCAGTTCTCTGCTGCCAATGACTGGAACGAACTACAAAAATCTCTGAAACTGGAAACACTTATCTCCCTCACTAGCTTTAAGCACCAACTGTCAGAGCAGCTCACAGATTACTGCACCTGTACATAGCCCACCTATAATTTAGCCCAAACAACTACCTCTTTCCCTACTGTATTTCAATTATTTATTTATTTTGCTCCTTTGCACCCCCTTTGCATGCACATTCTTCCATTGCAAATCTACCATTCCAGTGTTTTACTTGCTATATTGTATTTACTTTGCCACCATGGCCTTTTTTTGCCTTTACCTCCCTTATCTCACCTCATTTGCTCAGATTGTATATAGACTTGTTTAGACTGTATGTCTGTTTGACTCCATGTGTAACTCTGTGTCGTTGTATGTGTCGAACTGCTTTGCTTTATCTTGGCCAGGTCGCAATTGTAAATGAGAACTTGTTCTCAACTTGCCTACCTGGTTAAATAAAGGTGAAATAAAAAAAATAAAAAAATTGACTGTATGTTTGTTTATTCCATGTGTAACTCTGTTGTTTGTGTCGCACTTCTTTGCTCTATCTTGGCCATGTCGCAGTTGTAAATGAGAACTTGTTCTCAACTGACCTACCTGGTTAAATAAAGGTGAAATATATACAGTATATATCTTTTTAAATGTAGCCAAAGGTCTAACGTTAACTTACACAGCGTTGTTCAGGAAACCTAAACCCGTTGATAAACCTTAAAACTTACCTTAAAAATATGATGCTTTCGCTAATCACAAAAAGAGCTTGTGGAGCTGTGGAAATATTCCCTCTTCTCCTTCTGTATGTTCTTCTTTTTCTTATGTATCTCGCAACCAAAGTTAATATTCTCTCTTCCTCGTCCTCGATTTGAAAAATCTGCCGCCAAACATCAAAATAAATGCTTCTTTCAACAAGAGTTGAAATGAGATGTCAATCAGCATCAAACTGCCAGTAGCGAATTACATTTTGGGGTGGCACCCGGAATTTTGGGGTGGCACTCTGGTTCAGCCCCTGGGTAGAAGCTGTTAAGGAGCCTTTTAGTCCTGGACTTGGTGCTCCGGTACCACTTGCCGTGCGGTAGCAGAGAAAACAGTCTCTGCCTCCACCTTTCCTCTGACACCGCCTATTATATACGCCCTGGATGGTAGGAAGCTTGGCCCCAGTGATGTACTTGGCCATACTCACTACCCTCTGTAGCACCTTACAGTCAGATGCTGAGCAGTTGCCATACCAGGCGGTGAAGCAACCGGTCAGGATGCTCTCGATGGTGCAGCTGTAGAACTTTTTGAGGATCTGGGGACCCATGCCAAATCTTTTCATTTTCCTGAGGGGGAAAAGGTGTTGTCGTGCCCTCTTCATGACTGTCTTTGTGTGCTTGGACCATGATAGTTTGTTGGTGATGTGGACACCAAGGAACTTGAAGCTCTCAACCTGCTCCACTACAGCCCCGTCTGTGTTAATGGGGGCCTGTTCGGCCCACCTTTTCCTGTAGTCTGATCAGCTCCTTTGTCTTGCTCACATTGAGGGAAAGGTCATTGTCCTGGCACCACACTGCCAGGTCTCTGACCTCCTCCCTATTGGCTGTCTCATCATTTTCGGTGATCAGGCCTACCACTGTTGTGTCATCAGAAAACTTAATGATTGTGTTGGAGTTGTGAACAGGGAGTACAAGAGGGGACTATGTACACACCCCCAAAGGGCCCCAGTATTGAGGATCAGCGTTGCAGACGTGTTGGTGCCTACCCTTACCAGCTGGGGGCGCCCCATCAGGAAGTCCAGGATCCAGATGCAGAGGGAGGTGTTTAGTCCCATGGTCCTTAGCTTAGTGATGAGCTTTGTGGGCACTATGGTGTTGAACCTTGAGCTGTAGTCAATGAACAGCATTCTTACTTACATAGGTGTTCCCTTTGTCCAGGTGGGAAAGGGCAGTGTGGAGTGCAACTGAGATTGCATCATCTGTGGATCTGTTGGGGCGGTATGTGAATTGGAGTAGGTCCAGGGTATCCGGGAGGATGCTGTTGATATGAGCCATGACCAGCCTTTCCAAGCACTTCATGGCTACCAATGTGAGTGCTACGGGGCGGTAATCATTTAGGCAGGTTACCTTCGCTTCCTTGGGCACAGGGACTATGGGTGGTCTGCTTGAAACATGTAGGTATTACAGACTCGGTCAGGGAGAGGTTGAAAATGTCAGTGAAGACACTTGTCAGTTGGTCCGCGCATGCTTTGAGTTCACGTCCTGGTAATCAGTCTGGCCCTGTGGCTTTGTGAATGTTAACCTGTTTAAAGTTCGTGCTCACATTGGCTACCGAGAGCGTTATCACACAGTCGTCCAAAACAGCTGGTGCTCTCATGCATGCTCCAGTGTTGCTTATCTCGAAGCGAGCATAAAAGACATTTAGCTCGTCTGGTAGGCTCACGTCACAAGGCAGCTTGGGTCTGGGTTTCCCTTTGTAGTCCGTAATAGTTTTCAAGCTCGGCCACATCTGCCGAGCATCCTAGCCGGTGTAGTAGGATTCAATCTTAATCCTGAATTGACGCTGTGCTTGTTTGATGGTTCGTATGAGGGCATAGCGCGATTAGTGTCCCGCTCCTTGAAATTGGCAGCTCTAGTCTTTAGCTCAATGCGGATGTTGCCTGTAATCCATGGCTTCTGGTTGGGATATGTACGTAAAATCACTGAGGACGGCGTCATCGATGCACTTATTGATGAAGCTGATGGCTGAGGTGGTATACTCCTCAATGCCATTGGATGAATCCAGGAAAATATTATAGTCTGTGCTAGGAAAACAGTCCTTAGCATCCGTGTCATCTGACCACTTCGGTATTGAGCGAGTCACTTGAGGTTCCTGCTTTAGTTTTTGCTTGTAAGCAGGAATCAGGACCAAATGGGGGACGGGGAGAGCTTTGTATGCATCTCTGTGTGTGGAGAAAAGGTGGTCTAGAGTTTTTTTCCGCTCATGTGACATGCTAGTAGGAATGAGGTAAAACGGATTTAAGTTTGCCTGCATTAAAGTCCCCGGCCACTAGGAGCACCGCTTATGGATGAGCATTCTATTGTTTAATTATGGCCTTATAGAGTTGATCTTAATCTCTGTCCAACAATGTCACCAAGTTTCTCAACCCACAGAACCCCCATAAATGCTCTGTGGCACAATCCCAATACAACACACTAGGTTCATTCTCTGATCCTAATTCTATGTTTGGATGGACAACATGTCAGTTCTTACTGCAAAATAATTGTTTGGTTGAAGTGGTCATAATTATCATATATATCTATGGAAGGGGCTGAGGCCTACGAGCCTCCTAGGTTTTGTATTGAAGTCAATGTATCCAGAGGAGGACGGAAGCTAACCTTGACTAGAATACAATATATACAAACAAAGTGGGTAAAACAGTTTGTAAACATTATCAAAGTGACCAGTGTTCAATGACTATGTATATAGGGCTGCAGTCTCCAAGGTACAGGGTAGAGTACCGGGTGGTAGCTGGCTAGTAACAGTGGCTAAGTTCAGGGCAGGGTACTGGGTGGAGGCCAGCTAGTGGTGACAATTTAAAAGTCTGATGGCCTGGAGATAGAAGCTGTTTTTTAGTCTCTCTGTCCCAGCTTTGATGCACCTCTACTGTCTCCGCCTTCTAGATTGTAGCGGGGGGAGCAGGCCATGGCTCGTGTCGCTGAGGTCCTTGATGATCTTATATAAGGCCAAACTTGCCTTGAGGCCACAGGTACTGTATGTGATGTCGTAGTCAGATGCGCTTCCAAAGTAACCACAGAACAGGGAATCCAAAGCCCAAATAGTGTAAAAACAAACATTTATTTTCCATTTCATAGGCTATATTCCATCGATGAACAAAGTCAAAGCGATCAGATTTAAACTGTAAACGAAAGATAGACTCGTAGGAGATGTCTTAGTTGGAAGTTGTAGTGTAGCGGTCAATAAAATGGGAAGGTACCGCCAATACCTGAGGCCTAGTAGACCCATACTGCAAAAAAACTAAATAGGTAAAAGGAAGGGGAACATGGGAAAAAAGGGGTGTGTCCAGGAAAGGCTCTATAATGCTTTTAAGTACCCGTGATAATCATAATAGAAACACATGAGTTCTACAACCATTCTCCATAATTCATAATAAAATATTTATACTTATACTTATTCAATAATATATTTTTTATAAATTGAGCAAAACAATAACTATAGCACAAATAAAGAAAAGGAGAATTTGGCTCCAACAATCTTCTTGGCCTACCTTTGACACCGGGTGCTGTAGCTGTCTTGGAGGACCATCGGTGTGCCCCCGGTGATGCATTGGGCTGACTGCACCGCCTGCAACCGCAGGGCTCTCCAGAGGCCGTACCAGGCGGTGATACAGTCTGACAGGATGCTCTCAATGGTGCATCTGTAGAAGTTTGTGAGGATCTTAGCGATCTCAGCCTCCTGAGGTTGAAGAGCCGCTGTAAGCGCCTTCTTCACCACATTGTCTTCACACTCTCCACTACGACCGCGTCAATGTGGACGTGGGGCGTACTCCCTCTGCTGTCTCCTGAAGTCCACGGTCAGCTTCTTCATTTAGTTGACATTGAGGGAGAGATATTTTCCTGTCACCACTCCGCCAAGGCTCTCACCTCCTCCCTGTAGGCTGTCTCATCGTTGTTGGTAATCAGGTCTACCACTGTTGCGTCATCTGATGATTGAGTTGGAGACGTACGTGGCCACGTAGTCATGGGTGAACAGGGAGTGTAGGAGGAGGCCCAGCATGCACCCTTGTGAGGATCAGCCTACTTTCAACACCTGGGGTCAGCCAGTCAGGAAGTCCAGGACCCAGTTACACAGGGTGGGGTTCAGACCTAGGGCCCAGAGCTTAGTGATGATCTTGGAGGGCAATATGGTGTTGAGGGCTGAGCTGTAGTTGATACACAGCATTCTTACATTGGTATTCTTCTTGTCCAGATGGGATAGGGCAGTGTGCAGTGTGATGGCGAATGTGTCATCCATGGATCTGTTGGGATGGTATGCAAATTGTAGTGGGTCTAGGGTGCCGGGTAAGGTGGAGGTGATATGATCCTTAACTAGCCTTTCAAAGAACTTCATGATGACAGAAGTGAGTGCTAGTTTAGTAACCTTCGCTTTCTTGGGTACAGGAACAATGGTGGACATCTTGAAGCAATTGGGACAGCAGACTGGGATAAGGAGAGATTGAACGGGTCTGCACATGCTCTGAGAACACGGCTTGGGATGTCGTCTGGGCCGGCAGCCTTGCGAGGGTTTCCTACTCGCGTTGGCCACGGAGAACGAGAGCTCACAGTCCTCATGAGTGGTGGTGACCTGCATCGTCGGCCAGGGGAGCACAGTACACACATAAACACAGGCTGTCTGACTAACCCCTTTACTACTCAAACAAACATGTACACAGTGTTGTGTTCATTGTGTGTTTGTTCAGAGATGAAAACAACATTGGAAAAAGTATGGTGGGTACATAAGAGGCTGAAAAACAAACACAAGTGGGGTAGGAATTTGATGTCTTATAAAACTTGTGTACTAGAGTGATTTCAGTCTTTATTGTATAATCATTTATTGCATTTATATAGTGCCTTTCCTCCTACAGTAGGTGCTAAAAGTGCTTTACATAGTAAGGTGGCAAACTTACCTCTTCCATGACCAATGTGTAACAGCCACTTAGGGGGATGCATGGAAACCATTTTGCTTAAGAACACTCTCCCCACATCAGCTGTCATGGTGGAGAAATGAGGTGTGATATATGCCAATTTGGAATCAGGGGGATGATTTGGTAGTCATGATTGAAAGGGACCAGATTGGGAATTTGGCTAGGAAACCAAGGTTTAGAACATTACTCTTACGATAAGTGCCATGAGATTTTTTTAAAACCACAGGACACCCTTATAACATCTCATCTGAAAGATGACACCCTAGGCAGGGCAATATCCCCTTCACTATCCTGGGATCTCCTTAGACTAGAGGGAAGCATCATCTGCCAGCAGCATCTGGTCTCCCATCCAGGGACTGACCAGGACCAACCCTGCTTAGCTTTAGAGGCAGGCCAGCTGTAGGATGCAGGGTGGTATGGAAAGGATAGTCTTAAAGATTAGTTGGAGCTCATAGATGTCTCTCTCTTTCACTCTAGGTCGTTTGGTGTGGTACTGTGGGAGATGCTAACAGGAGAGGTGCCGTATAAAGACGTGGACTCCTCGGCCATCATCTGGGGAGTGGGCAACAACAGCTTGAACCTGCCCGTCCCAGAGAGCTGCCCAGATGGATTCAAAATACTGCTGCGACAGTGCTGGTGAGATAGAGGAATGGGAGAGAGGAAGGGAGGGGGAAAGGGGTGGGAGGTAGAGAAATGGAGAGATGGATGAAGGGAGGGAGTCGTGGAGGAAAGGCCATAAACATGCCTGTAACTGAGGAGGAGATAAACAAGAGCTACAAGAGTAGCTTTCATGAAAAAAAAACGTTTTAAGTTAAGTGGTAGGCCACACAAGCTCACAGAACGGGACCGTCGAGTGCTGAAACACGTAGCACATAGACATCTGTCCTCGGTTGCAACACTCACTACCGAGTTCCAAACTGCCTGTGGAAGCAACGTCAGCACAATACCTGTTCGTCGGGAGCTTCATGAAATGGGTTTATATGGCAGAGCAGCCGCACACAAGCCTAAGATCACCATGCACAAGGCCAAGTGGAGTGGAGTGGTGTAAAACTCATTGGACACTGGAGCAGTGGAAACGTGTTCTCTGGAGTGATGAAACACGCCATCTGGCAGTCCGGCGAATCTGGGTTTGGTGGATTCCAGGAGAACGCTACCTTCGCCAATGCAAAGTGCCAACTGTAAAGTTTGGTGGAGGAAAAATAATGGCCTGGGGCTGTTTTTCATGGTTCGGGCTAGGCCCCTTAGTTCCAGTAATGGAAAATCTTAACACTACAGCATGCAATGACATTCTAGATGATTCTGAGCTTCCAACTTTTTGGCAACAGTTTGGGGAAGGCCCTTTCCTGTTTAAGCATGACAATGCCCTTGTGCACCAAGCGAGGTCCATATAGAAATGGTTTGTCGAGATTGGTGTGGAAGAACTTGGCGCCTGCACGGAGCCCTGACCTTGGGATGAATTGGAACGCCAACTGCGAGCCAGGCCTAATCACCCAACATCAGTGCCCAACCTCACAAATGCTCTTGTGGCTGAATGCAAGTCCCTGCAGCAATGTTTCAACATCTAGTGGAAAGCCTTCCCAGAAGAGTGGAGGCTGTTATAGCAGCAAAGGGGGGACCAACTCCATATTAAATGCCCATCATTTTGGAATGAGATGTTCGACGAGCAGGTGTTCACATACTTCCTTTGGTCTTTTAGTTGTCAATCTAGCTCTTTTTGCCCACAGCGGTTCAACTCTACGATTGAAATCCTGATGTAGAGGCACCTCTATGTCTTTGGTCTCCAACAGGTCAATCGCAAGCTACCTGCACACACATCTAATTCTGAAAGGGAAAGCATACCTGTGAGATGGGTGGTAGTAGTTGTTATACAGTACCCAAGACAAATCTGTGAGTAATTTGACCATTGGAAAAAAAGCTACTGGGCAAATACTGCAATGCGGGTTGGATTGAATTGAGCCCCTAATCTTCATTTTTCACAGTGACGATAGCACTTTTCTTCCCAAAACAATACAGAGTCCACAATAAATAAATAACTGCATGGGGAATTTGAACTGGCAAGTGGCAATTAATGTCAGGAACTTGGCATATTACCACGGTGAGATAACTATCCAGAGCCATATTTGCTTGCGATGCACACCATTTTATTATCAGAGCATGCCAGTGGACTTCTGGTAAGTATGCTAGTGAGAAATTGTTGGGGTCAGGTATAACTACATTTACCCACCCCCAAAATTAGTATTTATGAGCAATTCTCCCCACCCACAACTTCTCACCTGAATGCGTTTTTATTTTTTTGAAGGGGTTGGACAAAGGCTGAAATTGGGGTTGAGAGTTACCCTTTAAAAGGTAGAAGTAGACATGTTCTAATGTTGTTTTTTTCTGCTCCCAGGAGCTGTAAGCCCAGGAACAGACCTTCTTTCCGTCAGATCCTCCTACATCTGGATATCGCTTCAGCTGACCTGCTGTCTACCCCACAGGAGACATACTTCAAATCTCAGGTAAAGTAGAGCCCAGCAGAGTACAGCTCTCTAACCCTAACCCCACAAGAGACGTACTTACAATATCAGGTACATAAATAAATGAAACACTAGAATGGACATTGGCATGCCGGCAACATTACTACAGGACGGCCATTTAGAAATTAAACTTTCATGGTACAGTTCAGTAATTTTGAATTTTGTCCACAAATGTACCCACATTTCTATTATATGTAAATAGTTTATGATTAGTGAATTCCATAATATAATTATTTTGTTAGACACTTCTCCCTATTAGCTGAAATTGTATTTTTTCAAAGCCATTTGAGCTGTCGTGACAGCTGTTAAAGGCAAGTGCTGCTAGGCAACCCCCTGAACTTGCCCAGAGAGGCCCTGGCTAAAGCCAGTGTGAAAGACTTGCTAGCAAACTTTTGTGCCTTCGGAAAGTATTCAGGACCTATTGACTTGTTCCACATTTTGTTACCACCTTACTCTAAAATGGATAAACATTTTGAAATCCCCAGCAATCTACACAATATACCCCATAATGACAAAGCGAAAACAGGTTTTTAGACATTTTTGCAAATGTAAAAATAAAAAAGGCACACACCTGTCTATATATGGTCCCACAGTTGACAGTGCATCTCAGAGAAAAAAACATGAAGTCGAAGGAATTGTCTGTAGAGCTACAAGACAGGATTGTGTCGAGGCACAGATGTGTCTGCAGCATTGAAGGTCCCCAAGAACACAGTGGCCTCCATCATTCTTAAATGGATTTGGAACCACTAAGACTCTTCCTAGAGCTGGCCGCCCAGCCAAACGGAGCAATCGGGGGAGAAGGGCCTATGTCAGGGAGGTGACCAAGAACCCAATGGTCACTCTGACAGAGCTCCAGAGTTCCTCTGTCGAGATGGGAGAGCCTTCCAGAAGTATGGCCATCTCTGCAGCTTTCCACCAATCAGGCCTTTATGGTGGAGTGGGCAGATTGAAGCCACTCCTCAGGAAAAGGCACATGACAGCCTGCTTGGAGTTTGCCAAAAGGTACCTAAAGGACTCTCAGAAACACAATTCTCTGGTTTGATAAACCAAGATTGAACTTTTTGGGCTGAATGCCAAATGTCTCGTCTGGAGGAAACCTGGCACCATCCCTATGGTGAAGCATGGTGGTGGCAGCATCATGCTGTGGGGATGTTTTTCAGCGTCAGGGCCTGGGAGACTAGTCAGGATCGGGGAAAAGATGAACGGAGCAAATTGTAGAGATCCTAAATGAAAATCTGCTCCAGAGCGCTTAGAACCTCAGACTGGGGCGAAGTTTCACCTTCCAACAGGACAACGACCCTAAGCACACAGCCAAACCAACGCAGGAGTGGCTTCGGGACAAGTCTCTGAATGTCCTTGAGTGGCTCAGCCAGAGCCTGGACTTGAACTCGATCGAACATCTCTGGAGAGACCTGAAAATAGCTGTGCAGCAACACTCCCCGTCCAACCTGACAGAGCTTGAAAGGATCTGAATACTTATGTAAATGTGATAAAAAAAAAGATTTGTATAAATTAGCAAACATTTCTAAAAGACTGTTTTTGCTTTGTCGTTATGGGTTATTGTGTGTAAATTGATGAAAACAAACTATTTAATCGATTTTAGATTAAGGCTGCAACCTAACAAAATGTGGAACAAGTCAATGGGTCTGAATATTTTCCGAAGGCACTTAATAATTATTAAGTCTACCCCTTCCTTTTTCGAACATTCTGTTAAAAAATCGCGCAACTTTTCAGCGTCCTGCTACTCATGCCAGGAATATAGTATATGCATATGATTAGTATGTGTGGATAGAAAACACTCTGAAGTTTCTAAAACTGGTTAAATCACGGCTGTGACTATAACAGATCGTGTGTTTCATTGAAAAAGGCAAGAAAAACTGCTCTCTGAAAGCTAAAAATAATTTCCATAAGTCACTTTCATGGGTTGTTAACCTGTTGCGACGACCAAACCCGGATCCGGGATTCTATTTATAGACCTAAGCTCATTACCATAACGCAACGTTAACTATTCATGAAAATCGCAAATGAAATGAAATAAATATGCTAGCTCTCAAGCTTAGCCTTTTGTTAACAACACTGTCATCTCAGATTTTCAAAATATGCTTTTCAACCATAGGAAAACAATCATTTGTGTAACAGTAGCTAGCTAGCGTAGCATTTAGCGTTAGCATTAGCGTTAGCATTAGCGTTAGCATTTAGCAGGCAACTATCACAAAAACAAGTAAAGCCTTCAAATAAAATAACTTACCTTTGAAGAACTTCTGATGTTTTCAATGAGGAGACTCTCAGTTAGATAGCAGATGCTCCGTTTTTCCAAAAAGATTCTTTGTGTATTAGAAATAGCTCCGTTTTGTACATCACATTTGGCTACCAAAAAAAAAAAAAAAAAAAAAAAAAAACGAAAATTCAGCCCTCAAAACGCAAACTTTTTTCCAAATTAACTCCATAATATCGACTGAAACATGGCAAACGTGGTTTAGAATCAATCCTCAAGGTGTTTTTCCACATATCTCTTCAATGATATATCCTTCGTGGAAGCCTGGTTTCTCCTTGCTCTCAAATGGAAAAATAATTGCACCTGGCTTTACGCTCCAATTTCGACGCAGGGACACCAGGCGGACACTTGGAAAATGTAGTCTCTTATGGTCAATCTTCCAATGATATGCCTACAAATACGTCACAATGCTGCTAACACTTTGGGGGAACGACAGAAAGTGTAGGCTCATTCCTTGCGCAATCACAGCCATATAAGGAGACAATGGAAAACAGAGCTTCAGAAATTCTGCTCATTTCCTGGTTGATGCATCATCTTGGTTTCGCCTGTAGAATGAGTTCTGGGGCACTTACAGACAATATCTTTGCAGATTCTGAAACTTCAGAGTGTTTTCTTTCAAAAACTGTCAAGAATATGCATAGTCGAGCATCTTTTCGTGACAAAATATTGCGCTTAAAACGGGAACGTTTTTTATCCAAAAATGAAATAGCGCCCCTAGAGATCAAAGAGGTTAAAAGGGCACAAAATTAATTATGGATCTGCATGCAATTCATACAGATTCCACACGATGTCGCCATTGTCGTCATTTTCAATTGAGTTTTTTCTTGGAAAATCCAACTAACTGGATTCCGTTTCTTCCGGTCTCCACCAGGATGTTTTGAATGTGCACATTGGCAGCCATTGATTTGCAGACGAGGAGCTATTGAATATACATCGCCCTGTAATCATTTTGATAGATTATAAACGTTTACTAATACCTAAAGTTGGATTACAAAAGTATTTCGAAGTGTTTTGTGAAAGTTTATCGTCGACTTTTTTAATTTTAAAAAATGACGCAGCGTTTAAAAACAATGTTTTTTTCTGAATGACACAGCTTCCATAGAAAGCTATTTTGGGTATATATGGACCGATTTAAACGAAAAAAAGACCCAATAGTGATGTTTATGGGGCATATAGGAGTGCCAAGAAAGAAGCTCGTCAAAGGTAATGAATGTTTTATATTTTATTTCTGCGTTTTGTGTAGCGCCGGCTACGCTATATCTTTGTTTACATCGCATTCAGGCATTTTGGGGTGTTGCATGCTATCAGATAATAGCTTCTCATGCTTTCGCCGAAAAGCATTTTAAAAATCTGACTTGTTGGCTAGGTTCACAACGAGTGTAGCTTTGAATTCAATACCCTGCATGTGAATTTTGAGAAAGGTTTGAGTTTTAACGAGTACATTTAGCATTTAGCGTAGCGCATTTGCATTTCCAGGTGTCTACTTGAGACATCTGCGTCTCAAGTAGGAGCAAGAAGTTAACTAAATAAATACTGCACTCTGACCAACAAAACTTACAGTGAGGCAAAAAAGTATTTAGTCAGCCACCATTGTGCAAGTTCTCCCACTTAAAAAGATGAGAGAGACCTGTAATTTTCATCATAGGTACACTTCAACGATGACCTTGAAATGCTTCTTACGAAGCCACTCTTTCGTTGCCCGGGCGGTGTGTTTGGGATCATTGTCATGCTGAAAGACCCAGCCATCTTCAATGCCCTTGCTGATGAAAGGAGGTTTTCACTCAAAATCTCACAATACATGGCCCCATTCACTCTTTCCTTTACACGGATCAGTCGTCCTGGTCCCTTTGCAGAAAAACACCCCCAAAGCATGATGTTTCCACCCCCACGCTTCACAGTAGGTATGGTGTTCTTTGGATGCAACTCAGCACTCTTTGTCCTCCAAACACGACGAGTTGAGTTTTTACCAAAAAGTTATATTTTGGTTTCATCTGACCATATGATATTCTCCCAATCTTCTTCTGGATCATCCAAATGCTCTCTAGCAAACTTCAGACTGGCCTGGACATGTACTGGCTTAAGCAGGGGGACACGTCTAGCATTGCAGTATTTGAGTCCCTGGCGGCGTAGTGTGTTACTGATGGTAGGCTTTGTTACTTTGGTCCCAGCTCTCTGCAGGTCATTCACTATGTCCCCCCGTGTGGTTCTGGGTTTTTTGCTCACCGTTCTTGTGATCATTTTGATCCCACGGGGTGAGATCTTGCGTGGAGCCCCAGATCGAGGGAGATTATCAGTTGTCTTGTATGTCTTCCATTTCCTAATAATTGCTCCCACAGTTGATTTCTTCAAACCAAGCTGCTTACCTATTGCAGATTCAGTCTTCCCAGCCTGGTGCAGGTCTACAATTTTGTTTCTGATGTCCTTTGACAGCTCTTTGGTCTTGGCCATAGTGGAGTTTGGAGTGTGACTGTTTAAAGTTGTGGACAGGTGTCTTTTATACTGATAACAAGTTCAAACAGGTGCCATTAATACAGGTAACGAGTGGAGGACAGAGGAGCCTCTTAAAGAAGAAGTTACAGGTCCGTGAGAGCCAGAAATCTTGCTTGTTTGTAGGTGACCAAACACTTATTTTCCACCATAATTTGCAAATAAATTCATTAAAAATCCTACAATGTGATTTTTCTGGATTTTTCTTTCTCATTTTGTCTGTCATAGTTGAAGTGTACCTATGATGAAAATTACAGGCCTCTATCATCTTTTTAAGTGGGAGAACTTGCACAATTGGTGGCTGACTAAATACTTTTTTGCCCCACTGTAATTTCTAGATTCATGTAGTTGTATTGGCAAGTAATTCAAGTTCTGAAATAACTTTTTAATTCTTTAAAAACGCCCATGCGAGTAGAAATCCAATTTTTAGAGTTGAAAGACAATGGCCAGAGCTTACCCATGATGTTGCACGATTTACATCAATAAGTCACCCTTTTAGTCAACGTATGATATATTTGGACAAATCCGAACTGCCCATTTATTGCAAATCCAATTCAATGTTGTGTTTTCCTATGAGATGAAGTACAAATCATTTTTTGCCTACGTTTTGCTTCAGGGCTGGGTTTTATTTAAATGTTACCACCCACAAGCATGGCCTGAATTTTTAAAACATTAATTAGAAACACATTCAAAGTTATTCCTCTTCACGACTGAGCCAAACATCCTTTCGACGTCCACTTGCTATTGCTGCTGTTTTAAACAGCTATTTTGCACTCTGTATCTATATATCAATCTGTCTATTTGTCTAAATCCATTTGTTTGTTTGTAGTTTTGTCCAAGTTTATCTGTCTCACTTCTGTATCTCCTTGTCTTTTTGTAGCTTTATACGTTTGTCTGTCTGTCCAATTGTGCAATGCCCCGCAGCTACGGTGCGTGCAGGGTTGCTGGTTGAAACATCAAAGACTGGAGTTTGTATGAGTTGCCCTCTCCATCCTCATGTTTACTGCCAGTGGATGACTTTCCTCAGCTTTGAAGAGTCGTAAAGAAACTGTACGTGTGTCAGTCTGCAATGTGTATATTGTTGATGATTAGTTACAGGAGAAACGAGACCAAGATGAGACTCTGACTCTGAGACAAGGCGGATACGGTATATTAAAGGCCGTTTATTCAAGCGTAATGATATCTGGCAAAACGTGCTGCACGGCTCCCATTCGTCCAGCTCTTAGGGAACTATCGGAAGAAGAGAGCTAAAAACATATTGCGCAGTTCATTTATACATTGAAATGACGTAGGTAGATTCTGGTAGTCCTGGCTTCTGGTAGGTTGCTTGTAGGTGATAGACAGTCCTCTCCAGCCTGGTGTCAGTATCCCATTGGTTCTCGACAGAGTTCTTTGTCTTTGGAGCCCCTCCCGAAGGCTTTTGAGTGTGTGCGTGTATTTATGGGTTTTCAGTGTGTATATTATCTTAGTCAGCCACCTGTGTGGGGGTTTCCAGTGTAGTTAGTATATAGAGAAACAGAGAGAGGGGGAAGGTATAACACAGAGTACAAGCCATGATTGCATAGTTAAGCCCAGGCAGACAACAGTCAGTGAATGCGTTATTACATGTTTTAATATGTTATTACAATATCACCCGGGAGTCCTTTTTTTTAATTACTTGCCGGTGGAGCTGGGCTTTCAAATGTGGCTTTGACTCAATGAAGATGCTTTTCCAACCATCTACCCGGACGGCGAGACTGTAAGTAAAAGAGAACTTCTCAGCTAGCTAGTTATCTGATCAAATGTAAATTATAACTGTGCCCCTTCTACAATAGTTAGCTACATCATTACATGAAATGCTTATGCAATAAACTAGCTAGCTAACGACGTTAGCTTAGCTGTGATAAATGTATGATATCAAAACATCCGAATGAAGTGAGTTCAGTTCAGCTAGCAAGCTACCAAACTATTTGGTTTAGGACAAAACGTATCCAAAACTTTCTAGGTTACAATGTACATATATTTACAGGTTTCTAGCAGAAGAGAGATTGCTCCCAGGCAGACCCGCCACAGGCTTGTAATTTCTCTGCGCAAGCATCCCACAAAGGAGGAGCAAGGTCGAGTTTATGACGCTCAAGTAGAAACAACACGAATAATTAGCTAGTTGGCTTGGCTATTCCTTTTGCCTCTCCCCACCTATTCAGATGTAATGTTACCTCATGTTACTGTTGTTACTGACATAGTTGACATTCAGATGACTTCAAATACAGGCATACTGTGTAAATCCGCAGCTCAATTGAAAAACATCTCTAAGAAACAATATCAATACAAATTGCTATCTGAGGTAGGGTTCAGTGGAGCTGTGGAGAGTGTGAGAGGGACAGGCTGCACTCAAGTGGGAAAGGGGTTTGGGGGCAGACAGTTTGACTGGACTTGCCAATGGGAATGAGATAATGATTTATGTAGCCACTAGATTATCAAACGTGTCATTTTGCCTGTTTATCACCACAAAGAGTTGCATGTGGATGGTAAAGCCATGAATAGGAGTATCACAGAGACACCAAAACATCAGTTGTCTTTCTGTATAATTTACAGCCACCCAGTTCCAGCCAAAACACAAGAGCGTGTCTTCAAATACAGCAACACTGGTGTGCATTCCTGAAATCTCAGCTCCTTGCAGTCCTCAGCTCCTTGGACTTTTCCAACGATGACTCCAGTTGTCACCCTGATGATGACACAAACACCATCTGCGATGCCAAACTGTAAGATGACACTGTAGTGAGCTTGTAATGTGATTTTATGACTACGTGTGTTGTAGACTAATGTAGACAGTGAAAAAAGTGTACCTCGTACTGGCAATTACAGAGTCCTTAACACACCTGTTCACATGTTGAGGAATTGCATCATCAATCACAATACCCAATAATGTCAAAGTGACATCAGGTTTTTAGAACATTTTGCACATTTATTAAAAATTAAAAACAGAAATATCTTATTTAGACCCTTTATGAGACTCGAAATTGAGCTCAGGTGCATCCTGTTTCCATTGGTCATCCTTGAGATGTTTCTACGACTTGATTGGTATCCACCTGTGGTAAATGCAATTGATTGGACATGATTTGGAAAGGCACACTCCTGTCTATATAAGGTCCCACAGTGACAGTGCATGTCAGAGCAAAAACCAAGCAATGAGGTTGAAGGAATTGTCCATAGAACTCCGAGACAGGATTGTGTTGAGGCACAGACAACAAACCTGCCAAGAGAGTGCCGCCCACCAAAGATACCAAAAAATATCTGCAGCATTGAAGGTCCCCAAGAACACAGTGGCCTCCATCGTTCTTAAATGGAAGAAGTTTGGAACCACCAAGACTCTTCCTAGAGCTAGCCGCCCGACCAAACTAAGCAATATGGGGAGAAGGGCCTTGGTCAGGGAGGTGACCAAGAACCCGGTGGTCACTCTGACAGAGCTCCAGAGTTCCTCTGTGGAGATGGGAGAGCCTTCCAGAAGGACAACCATCTCTGTAGCACTCCACCAATCAGGCCTTTATGGTAGAGTGGCCAGACGGAAGCCACTCCTCAGTAAAAGGCATATGGCAGCCTGCTTGGAGTTTACCAAAAGGCACCTAAAGGACTCTCAGACCATGAGAAACAAGATTCTCTGGTCTGATGAAACCAAGATTGAACTCTTTGGCCTGAATGCCAAGTGTCACATCTGGAGGAAAACTGGCACCATCCCTACAGTGAAACATGGTGGTGGCAGCATCATGCTGTGGGGATGTTTTTCAGTGGCAGGGACTGGGAGACTAGTCAATCAAGGGAAAGATGAACAGAGCAAAGTACAGAGAGATCCTTGATGAAAACCTTCTCCAGAGTGCTCAGGACCTCTGGGGAGAAGGTTCACCTTCCAACAGGACAACGACCCTCAGCACACAGCCAAGACAACGCAGGAGTGGCTTCGGGACAAGTCTCTGAATGTCCTTGAGTGGCCCAGCCAGAGTCCGGACTTGAACTCGATCGAACATCTCTGGAGAGACCTGAAAATAGCTGTGCAGCGACACTCCCCGTCCAATCTGACATACCTTGAGAGGATCTGTAGAGAAGAATGGGAGAATGCTCTTGGGAAGGAGAGAAACTGTGATGTGGTGAGGTGCTGGGGGAGGTCCATAATCAACCACCTGTACTGGTTAGGAAATTGTGACAAAGTGGACATCGGTAGCTAACCATGTTCAGGAGAGCCTGGTGGCTCAGTTGGCAGAGCATGGCACTTGCAACTGAAAGTCGCTCTGAATAAGAGCGTCTGCTAAATGACTGAAATGTACAGTGGCTTGCGAAAGTATTCAACCCCCTTGGCTTTTTTCCTATTTTGTAGCCTTGCAACCTGGAATTAAAATAGATTTTGGGGGGGTTTGTATCATTTGATGTACACAACATGCCTACCACTTTGAAGATACAAAATATTTTTAATTGTGAAACAAACACGACAACTTGAGCGTGCATAACTATTCACCCCCTCAAAGTCAATACTTTGTAGAGCCACCTTTTGCAGCAATTACAGCTGCAAGTCTCTTGGGGTATGTCTCTATAAGCTTGGCACATCTAGCCACTGGGGTTTTTACCCATTCTTCAAGGAAAAACTGCTTCAGCTTCTTCAAGTTGGATGGGTTCCGCTGGTGTACAGCAATCTTTGTCATACAACAGATTCTCAATTGGATTGAGGTCTGGGCTTTGACTAGGCCATTCCAAGACATTTAAATGTTTCCCCTTAAACCACTAGAGTGTTGCTTTAGCAGTATCCTGAAGGTCATTGTCCTGCTGGAAGGTGAACCTCCGTCTCAAATCTCTAGAAGAATAAAGTAGGTTTCCCTCAAGAATTTCCCTGTATTTAGCGCATCCATCAGTCCTTCAATTTGAACCAGTTTTCCAGTCCCTGCTGATGAAAAACACCCCCACAGCATAATGCTTCCACCACCATGCTTCACTGTGGGGATGATGTCTCGGGGCGATGAGAGGTGTTGGATTTGCGCCAGACATTTTCCATGATGGCCAAAAATCAATTTTAGTCTCATCTGACCAGAGTACTTTCTTCCATATATTTGGGGAGTCTCCCACATGCCTTTTGGCGAACACCAAATGTGTTTGCTTATTTTGTCTTTAAGCAATGGCTTTTTTTCTGGCCACTCTTCTGTAAAGCCCAGCTCTGCGGAGTGTACGGCTTATTGTATTTTTTTTTATACCTTTATTTAACTAGGCAAGTCAGTTAAGAATAAATTCTTATTTTCAATGACGGCCTAGGAACAGTGTTCAGGGGCAGAACGACAGACTTGCCAGCTCGGGAGTTTTGAACTTGCAACCTTCCGGTTGCTAGTCCAACACTCTAACCACTAGGCTACCCTGCCGCCCCCCTGCAGTCCTATGGACATACTGCAATCTCCGCTGTGGATCTTTGCAGCTCCTTCAGGGTTATCTTTGGTCTCTTTGTTGCCTCTCTGATTAATACCCTCCTTGCCTGGTCCGTGAGTTTTGGTGGGCGGCACTCTCTTGGCAGGTTTGTTGTTTAATAATGGCTTTAACCCTGATCTGTACTTCTCCACAACTTTGTCCCTGACCTGTTTGGAGAGCTCCTTGGTCTTCATGGTGCCGCTTGCTTGGTGGTGCCCCTGTCTTAGTGGTGTTGCAGACTCTGTGGCCTTTCAGAACAGGTGCATACAGTTGAAGTTGGAAGTTTACATACACTTAGGTTAGAGTCATTAAAACTCATTTTTCAACCACTCTACAAATTTCTTGTTAAAAAACTATAGTTTTGGCAAGTCGGTTAGGACATCTACTGTGTGCATGACACAAGTAATTTTTCCAACAATTGTTTACAGATAGATTATTTCACTTATAATTCACTGTATCACAATTCCAGTGAGTCAGAAGTTTGCATACACTAAGTTGACTGTGCCTTTAAACAGCTTGGAAAATTCCAGAAAATTATGTCATGGCTTTAGAAGCTTCTGATAGGCTAATTGTAGTCAATTGGAGGTGTACCTGTGGATGTATTTCAAGGCCTACCTTCAAACTCAGTGCCTCTTTGGAAAATCCAAAGAAATCAGCGAAGACCTCAGAAAAAAAATTGTAGACCTTCAAGTCTGGTTAATCCTTGGGAGCAATTTCCAAATGCCTGAAGGTACCACATTCATCTGTACAAACAATAGTACGCAAGTATGAACACCATGGGACCATGCAGCCGTCATACCGCTCAGAACGGAGACACGTTCTGTCTCCTAGAGATTAATGTACTTTGGTGTGAAAAGTGCAAATCAATACCAGAACAACTGCAAAGGACCTTGTGAAGATGCTGGAGGAAACAGGTACAAAAGTATCTATATCCACAGTAAAACGAGTCCTATGTCGACATAACCTGAAAGGCCGCTTGGCAAGGAAGAAGCCACTGCTCCAAAACCGCCATAAAAAAGCCACACTACGGTTTGCAACTGCACATGGGGACAAAGATTGTACTTTTTGGAGAAAATGTATCACAGGCCTCAATATGGCAATTTATCACATGGAATTGCCTTCATTGCTCAGAACAAGAATAGACTGACGAGTTTCAGAAGAAAGGCTTTGTTTCTGGCCATTTTGAGCATGTAATCGAACCTGCAAATGCTGATGCTCCAGATACTCAACTAGTCTAAAGAAGGACAGTTTTATTGCTTCTTTAATCAGAACAACAGTTTTCAGCTGCGATAACATAATTGCAAAAGTGTTTTCTAATGATCAATTAGCCTTTTAAAATGATAAACTTAGCTAACACAACGTGCCATTAGAACACAAGACTGATGGTTGCTGATAATGGGCCTCTGTACGCCTATGTAGATATTCCATTAAAAATCAGGCGTTTCCAGCTACAATAGTCATTTACAACATTAACAATGTCTACACTGTATTTCTGATCAATTTGATGTTATTTTAATGGACAAAAACAAAAACAAGGACATTTTTAGGTGACACCAAACTTTTGAACGGTAGTGTGTCTTCAAATTCTATCACTAGGTAATGTTGATGTTTGATTTGGAGCTATGATGGAGACTGATCACTATTCAACTGTAATATACCTCTGTATTTCATGTCTGCGCTCAGAGTGCTGTCTACACACTCATTCAAGTATAGTGAAGGTAAGTCACGGAATCCTACCACTAAGATTTGTTGATGTTGGATTTGGAGCCATAACATAATGGGCTGAGTCATATCAACACATCATTTCTGCCATAAATCTTCTACTGACATGACATCATGATTTGCACAAAAGTGAAATTACATAGATCTCAAGTTTAGGATTCCACCTACAATAACTTTAATGAACTAACTCTACATTTGTGCCATTTGTTTTACAGGACTGCTGTGCTGCATGAGACCAGATGGACAGAGGCTGAGGCAGTGGTTGTAATTGCAATAAATACAGTTTTTAAAATAGTTATATCCTTCAAATAAAGTAAAGATGTTTACACAATTTGACTCACTAAATCATTCTAATGGGGTTAGTTTTAAGCCAGTGTAGGTGGGATCGGGGAGCTGGTCTGCACACGCTGGGATTACCAAGTGGACATTTGTTCTTAGGAACCCACAACACTAATGCACAACAACTTTCTGCCAACGATTTGCCTACCTTTCAGAACCTGTTATCAATTGCAAACTAAGGGCTCGATTCAATCAGATCCGCTTTAGCCAACATCTGCAGTTGTTTTGACGGTGTCAGGGTGGAACTGCATTAGAGCTGTCAAATCCTCAAGTGGCTCCCGGCATAAACCTAAAGTGGACATTGTCATTGGCTGCACCGTGTCGCATTAACAGAATCCCATGCAGCCTTGTGTACAAGTTCGAACACTGGAATATAAAATGTGCTCTACACCTCGATTAGGATAAGAGATCCTAATTTCCTTTAATGATTTTTCAATTTGAGCGTAATTATTTCTATATAGCCTACACTTTCTCATTCTGAACTTCTGACTGGAGTAGGGCGTGTGTGGCTTTGTGAAAATGATCACAAGAGCAGCTGCTCACCGATTTGACCAATGCAGTTCCACCTCTGACACCAACAAAGCATCCGCCAAAACATATATGAGTGTCTGCTATCACTGGTTAATGCTTGATCTGATTGAAGACTTTGAAATGGAATAAAAAGTTATTCCAATCTACAGAAAGCCTACAGGTGTGTTCTAGTCCACTATTATTTTGCTCAGGGTTAGATTTCCCGATTGACTGGGGGTTAATTTATATATCAGTTATTATAGGGATGTCCAGTCTCCCTATAATTAGAAGCCTTCCTATGCTCTAACATAGCATACTTTGCATTTACCTACCCACTTATTTCAGCATCCATGTCCCCATGTTCTTGCCTGTAAGCATTGCATACAGCCGGGCATATGGGTTGAGGCATATAGGGCAAAACCTGGGTGTAGCATGCCACCAACACGTTTTTGCACTTTGCCATCACCTGTACAGTGCATACATACACCACAGATATCCTATTAAATTACTCATTCCTAATCCTATGGCATACACTTTTGCTCAAAGATTATTATAAACCCTTTACCCTTTCATCTGTTATGTGATGGTAGCTATATCATTGGAAATAGGTTTCTTGTGTGAACAACAAAGGGCTCATAACAACCAGTCATTTTCCCTTGCATGATTGATGACTATGTACTGAGAATGAAATGCAATCTGTCACTCGGAGGTATCTGGATGTACCAGTACCGCCACAGAGATTCTAAAGCTAGAGGTGCTTACACTTGCGAAACAGACCAAGCAGACGAGGCCGGGGTTTTCAGTTTGAGAAGTCAATGAGAGAAGTGAAAAATTCTTCCTTGGTTGTTAATTTTCTTGAAATCTAAAAGTACAAACTAGAGTTGAGCCAATGTCTAAAATAGTTGAACATGTTATTACTCCAACCTTGTGACAGTGACAAAAGCTACTTTATATTGAAGGAGTGCCTTTAATTTGATGGTCTGCACATTCGCAGTTCGGTGCGAGATGAATGTTAGACCCGAAGGCATGTTTCTGTGTTGTAGCTTATCTAGCCAACATTGCCTGACAACGCCTACAAGCGTGATCAGCGATTTCTATTGGAGAAGCAGTTTCTGCCTATCTTCATACTGTGCTGTCTTTGGTACCACTGTATCACAGATAGAACAAGGAGCATATTTGGCTGTATGCTAGCTGGTGAATAAACCACCAGACTTCGGCAAGTAAAGTTACGTGTGTTTATCTTTATGCACATCTACAGCCATCAAAAGCTCAAATCTACCAGCTAATACTTCTTGCTTCTGTCACAAGAAAAATATACTGAACAAAAATATAAACGCAACATGTAAAGTGTTGGTCCCATGTTTCATGAGCTGAAATAAAAGATCCCAGAAATGTTCCATAAGCACAAAAAGCTTATTCCTCTCAAATTTTGTGTTGGGGACAATTAAGGCCACACTAAAATATGAAGATTTGTCACACAACACAATGCCACAGAAGTGTCACAAGTCTGAGTGAGCGGGCAATTGGCATGCTGACTGCAGGAATGTCCAAGCTGCCTCCAACGTCATTTTAGACATTTTGGCAGGAAGTGCAACCGGACTCACAACCGCAGACCACGTGTAACCACGCCAGCTCAGGACCTCCACATCCGGGTTCTTCACCTGTGGGATCGTCTGAGACCAGCTACCGGACAGCTGATAAAACTATGGGTTTGCACAACTGAAGAGTTTCTGCACAAACGGTTAGAAACCGTCTCAGGGAAGCTCATCTGCGTGCTTGTCGTCCTCCCCAGGGACTTGACCTGACTGCAGTTAGGCATTGTTAACCAACTTCAGTGGGCAAAAACATTCTATTTGGTGTAGGTCGTTTAAGTTTACATTGAAAGCGTTTTTCCATTCCGAAAATGTGTCTGTATACAGTGCATTCGGAAAGTTTTCAGACCCCTTGACTTTTTCCACATTTTGTTACATTACAGCTTTATTCTAAAATGTATATAAAAAAAATCCTCATCAATCTACCCACAATACCCCATAATGACAAAGCAAAAACTGTTTTTTTAGAAATGTTGGCACATTTATGAAAAATAAAAAACTTAAATATCTCTGTACTTTGGCAGCGATTATGGCCTCAAGTCTTCTTGGGTATGTCGCTACAAGCTTGGCAGACCTGTATGTGGGAAGTTTCTCCCATTCTCTGCAGATCCTCTTAAGCTCTGTCAGGTTGGATGGGGAGCTTCGCTGCACACCTATTTTCAGGTCTCTCCAAAGATGTTAGATCGGGTTCAAGTCCGGGCTCTGGCAAGGCCACTGAAAGACATTCAGAGACTTGTCCCGAAGCCACAGGACAACAACCCTAAGCACACAACCAAGACAATGCTTAGGGTCGTCCTGTTGGAAGGTGAACCTTCTCCTCAGTCTCAGGTCCTAAGCACTCTGTAGCAGGTTTTCATCAAGAATCTCTCTGTACTTTGCTCCTTTCATCTTTCCCTTGATCCTGACTAGTCTCCCAGTCCCTGCCACTGAAAAGAATCCCCACAGCATGATGCTGCCACCACCATGCTTCACCGTAGGGATGGTGCCATGTTTTCTCCAGACGTGATGCTTGGCATTCAGGCCAAAGAGTTTAATCTTGGTTTCATCAGATCAGAGAATCTTGTTTCTCATGGTCTGAGAGTCTTTAGGGGCCTTTTGGCAAACTCCAAGCGGGCTGTCATGTGCCTTTACTGAGGAGTTGCTTCTGTCTAGCCACTCTTAACCTGATTGGTGGAGCGCTGCAGAGATGTTTGTCCTTCTGGAAGATTATCCCATCTCCACAGAGGAACTCTAGAGCTCTGTCAGAGTGACCATCGGGTTCTTGGTTACCTCCCTGACCAAGGCCCTTCTCCCCCGATTGCTCAGTTTGGCCTGGCAGCCAGCTCTAGGAAGAATCTTGGTCATTCCAAACTTCTTCCATTTAAGAATGATGGAGGTCACTGTGTTCATGGGGTCCTTCAATGCTGCAGTCATTTTTCACTACCCTTCCCCATATCTCTGTCTCGACACAATCCTGTCTCGGAGCTCTACGGACAATTCCTTCGACCTCATGTCTTGGTTTTTGCTCTGACATTCACTGTTAACTGTTAGAACTTATATAGACAGGTGTGTGCCTTTCCAAATCTTGTCCAATCAATTGAATTTACCACTGTTGGACTCCAATCAAGCTGCAGAAACATCAAGGATGGTCAATGGAAACAGGATGCACCTGATCTCAATTATTCTCATAGCAAAGGTTCTGAATACTTATGTAAATAAGGTATTTATGCGTTTTATTTGTAATACATTTGCTAACATTTCTAAAAACCCAAGGAGTAGGGTGGATCCGAGCGTTCTGACCTAAAAACAGCAGTCAAGCTGTTGGCTAACATTGGCTAGTTTGCTAGGCCGTAATCGCTGCCAAAGGTGCTTCAACAAAGTACTGAGAAAAGGGTCTCAATACTTATGTAAATGTGATATTTCAGTTTTGTATTTGTAATCCATTTGCAAAAATGTATAAAAACCTGTTTTTGCTTTGTCATTATGAAGTATTGTGTGTAGATTGATGAGCGGGGAAACATCTATTTAATACATTTTAGAATAAGGCTGTAACGTAACAATATATGGAAAAAGTCAAGGGGTCTGAATACTTTCCTGAATGCACTGTGTATTCAAATAATAATAATACACCAACCCACATTTTGGGAACCACTGCTCTACTGTACCCACTATTACACTAGAGTGGCTTATGTCATAAACCTTAAACCAGAGGCTAATGTCGCCCCTATTTCGATAAATCCTGTCTAACAGCAGAAATGCTTAGTTTAGTTCTACCACCAAATAATGACAGGGGCTACTAATAGATGCCTGAATTGGGGGTGTGCACATATTGTTGTTGTGGATTTCACTTGGAGTGGAGAGAAACAACAACAAATAGGGAGGGCACTGACAGCTAGCTGATAGGCAGTGCACCATAGAATTAGGACATTGAATACTATGTAGAATGGGCATGAACCTTCTTATGATGCAGCCATTTTGGTTAGGGAGTTGGTCAACCACGGTTAGCCAGTGCTGTGATAAGATATTGTGTAAAATAATGAATTTGAAGAACATATCTGCACTGTATGTTTGTTAGCTAGCTAGCCAAACAGGAATTATTAAATTGATTGTTCTAATTAACTGCCAATATGCCAACATTCCATTCAAACAATGCAGTCAATTCCCAGCCATACAATGGCTGACACAAGTTGTTAATGCAACAAGTATTGACATTGTATAATATAATAGCACTCACAGCTTTCCAATAAAACACATTTTTGACATTTATCATCCTACATTTTAGAGGCTATTTATACAGAAAATGTGTATAAAACCCATAGAAACTGTGTTTATAATTATATGACTATATTTTAGCTTGACAATAATTATATTACACAATTTCTGATATCACATGCCTTACTTCCATTTTCCTGCATAAGTAAAATCAGGATTATGCCTCTACTGCCATTAATTCCAATTAGACTGGTTTGAATTTTCCCTGACCAATATGGCTACCATTTTCACCCCACTCTGTTACTTTGAGTGTTTATGACATAGCCCTTCTTGTAATTTAATAGGATCTATATGGAGGGCACTGACGGTTAGCTAGCTTTCTAGCTAGTCATGTTATCTCTTATTTTTGTCAAAGACGAGGAGATCAATGCGTCTGAATCCTTATGCCATAGCTAATTCCAGATTGTTTTAATGGGGACGAGAGGCAGGGAGGCGGGTAGGAGAGGTGGAGAGGAGGGGCAGGGGAGAAGAGGCAGGGAGGAGGAGAGAGGAGGAAAGGCAGTGAGAAGAGGGGGAGGGGGGAGTGAGAAGAGGCAGGGAGGAGAGGATGGGTGGAAAAGCAAGGAGTAGGGGAGGAGAGGAGAGGAGGAGAGTCTGGGAGGGAGGGGACAGAAGCAGAGAGGATGGGAGGAGAGGCAGGAAAGAGGGGAGGAAATGCAGGGAGGAGAGGCAGAGAGAAGGGAGGGACATAGAGGAATGAGGGATGGCTGCATTAGCTTAATAACAAGAGCCACACACACACAGAGGGACCGTGATAGACTGACATGCACGCGAGCACACACACACACACACACACACACAATCTCTCTCTCTTTAAAACCTTTCTGTCCTTGTAAAAGACAAACAGACAGCAGCTAGAGGGACAGGTCAGAATGATACACAGTCAGGAAAATGTCCACGGTGTCCTTTCAGAATGTTTTCACTGTGCTTACTGAGCACGATTGAGATGCTCTGTGACATGGATTTGTTTCGACCGTTGTTTTGATTGAAACATGGTATGTCTATGCTGCTGTCTGTCTGACTGTTATGACTGAGACACTATGGTCTGTGTTGCTGAGTTTTAACTAACACATTATATGTTGCTGTGTCTGTGGTGCAGGCGGAGTGGCGAGTGGAGGTGAAGCAGCACTTTGAAAAGATCAAGTCTGAGGGGACCTGTATACACAGATTGGATGAGGATATGATCATACGACGCAAAGAGGAGCTCAGGTACAGGGAGAGTATTATGGACGGATGAATGAATATTTGAGTGAGTGAGTGAGTGAGTGAGTGAGTGAGTGAGTGAGTGAGTGAGAAAGCGAGGGAATGAACATACAGGAATAATGCTACAAAAGTTACATACAGTGGGGAGAACAAGTATTTGTTTCCCCACTTACAAAGCATGTAGAGGTCTGTAATTTTTATCATAGGTACACTTCAACTGTGAGAGACGGAATCTAAAACACAAATCCAGAAAATCACATTGTATGATTTTTAAGTAATTAATTTGCATTTTATTGCATGACCAGACAATATACATCACGGTGCAGTCGTCCTGTCCCCTTGTATCAAATATATATCAAATATCAAATATACTTATGTATCAGAAAAGCAGAACTTAATATTTGGTCCAGAAACCTTTGTTTGCAATAACAAAGATCATACGTTTCCTGTAGTTCTTGACCAGGTTTACACACTGCAGCAGGGATTTTGGCCCACTCCTCCATACAGACCTTCTCCAGATCCTTCAGGTTTCGAGGCTGTCGCTGGGCAATAAGGACTTTCAGCTCCCTCCAAAGATTTTCTATTGGGTTCAGGTCTGGAGACTGGCTAGGCCACTCCAGGACCTTGAGATGCTTCTTACGGAGCCACTCCTTAGTTGCCCTGGCTGTGTGTTTCGGGTCGTTGTCATGCTGGAAGACCCAGAAACGACCCATCTTCAATGCTCTTACTGAGGGAAGGAGGTTGTTGGCCAAGATCTCGCAATACATGGCCCCATCCATCCTCCCCTCAATACGGTGCAGTCGTTCTGTCCCCTTTGCAGAAAAGCATCCCCAAAGAATGATGTTTCCACCTCCCTGCTTCACAGTTGGGATGGTGTTCTTGGGGTTGTACTCATCCTTCTTCTTCCTCCAAACACGGCGAGTGGAGTTTAGACCAAAAAGCTCTATTTTTGTCTCATCAGACCCCATGACCTTCTCCCATTCCTCCTCTGGATCATCCAGATGGTCATTGGCAAACTTCAGACGGGCCTGGACATGTGCTGGCTTGAGCAGGGGGACCTTGCGTGCGCTGCAGGATTTTAATCCATGACGGCATAGTGTGTTACTAATGGTTTTCTTTGAGACTGTGGTCCCAGCTCTCTTCAGGTCATTGACCAGGTCCTGCCGTGTAGTTCTGGGCTGATCCCTCACCTTTCTCATCATCATTGATGCCCCACGAGGTGAGATCTTGCATGGAGCCACAGACCGAGGGTGATTGACCGTCATCTTGAACTTCTTCCATTTTCGAATAATTGCGCCAACAGTTGTTGCCTTCTCACCAACCTGCTTGCCTATTGTCCTGTAGCCCATCCCAGCCTTGTGCAGGTCTACAATTTTACCCCTGATCTTCTTACACAGCTCTCTGATTGAGTGAGTGTGTGGACAGGTGTCTTTTATACAGGTAACTAGTTCAAACAGGTGCAGTTAATACAGGTGGAGAACAGGAGGGATTCTTAAAGAAAAACTAACAGGTCTGTGAGAGCCGTAATTCTTACTGGTTGGTAGGTGATCAAATGCTTATGTCATGCAATAAAATGCTAATTAATTTCTTACATACAATGTGATTTTCTTGATTTTTGTTTTAAATTCCGTCTCTCACAGTTAAATTTATTTTACCTTTATTTAACTAGGCAAGTCAGTTAAGAACAAATTATTTTCAATGAAGGCCTAGGAACTGCCTGTTCAGGGGCAGAACGACAGATTTGTACCTTGTCAGCTCGGGGGTTTGAACTTGCAACGCTCTAACCACTAGGCTACCCTGCCGCCCCAAAGTGTACCTATGATAAAAATGACAGACCTCTACATGCTTTGTAAGTAGGAAAACCTTCAAAATCGGCAGTGTATCAAATACTTGTTCTCCCCACTCTACATAGCTACATGCATCCATACAGTGTCAAGAAAAGTATGTGGACCTCCCGGGTGGTGCAGTGGACTAAGGCACTGCATCGCAGTGCAAGCTGTGCCACCAGAGATTCTGGGTTCGAGCCCAGGCTCTGTCGCAGCCGGGGCGACGCACAGTTGGCCCAGCATCGTCCGGTTTAGGAAGGGTTTGGCCGGCAGGGATATCCTTGTCTGGCAGGCCGTGCGCAGTGCACGCTGACCAGGTCGCCAGGTGTACGGTGTTTCCTCAGACACATTGGTGCGGCTGGCTTCCGGGTTGGATGTGCGTTGTGTCAATAAGCAGGTTGGGTTGTGTTTCAGAGGACGCATGGCTCTCGACCTTCGCTTCTCCCGAGCAGCGATGAGACAAGACTGTATAAACTACCAATTGGGTACCACAAAATTGGGGAGAAAAAAGTGGTAAGAAAATAAAAAAAAGTATGTGAACCCTTTGGAATTACCTGGATTCCTGCATAGATTGGTCATGAAATTGGATTTGATCTTCATCTAAGTCACAACAATAGACAAACACAGTGTGCTTAAACTAATAACACACAAATGATTGTATTTTTCTTGTCTATATTGAACACATACTTTTTCCAACCTACACTGTGAATGTTTAAATTATGTGAACCCCTAGGCTAATGACTTCTCCAAAAGCTAATTGGAGTCAGGAGTCAGCTAACCTGGAGTCCAATCAATGAGACGAGATTAGAGATGTTGGTTAGAGCTTCCCTGCCCTATCAAAAACACTCACAAAATTTGAGTTTGCTATTCACAGGAAGCATTGCTCGATTTGAACCATGCCTCAAAGATTTCAAAAGACCTAAGATTAAGAATTGTTGACTTCCATGAAGCTGGAAAGGGTTACAAAATAATCTCTAAAAGCCTTGATGTTCATCAGTCAACTGTAAAAGCAAAATATTCTGTGGACAGATGAAACTAAAGTTGAGCTGTTTGGAAGGAACACACAACAATATGTGTGGAGAAAAAAAAGACACAACACACCAACATCAAAACCTCATCTCAACTGTACAATATGGTGGAGGGAGCATCATGGTTTAGGGCTGCTTTGCTGCCTCAGGGCCTGGACAGATTTCCCAAGTTTATCAAGACATTTTGCAGGAGAATGTAAGGCTATCTGTCCGCCAATTGAAGCTCAATAGGACAGGACAATGACCCAAAACTAAATCAACAACAGAATGGCTTTAACAGAAGAAAATACGCCTTCTGGCGTGGCCCAGTCCTGATCTCAACCCGATTGAGATGCTGTTGCATGACCTCAAGAGAGCAGTTCACACCAGACATCCAAAGAATATTGCTGAAATTAAACAGTTTGCAAAGAGGAATGGTCCAAAATTCCTCCTGACAGTTGTGCAGGTCTGATCTGCAACTACAGAAAACAAATGGATGAGGTTATTGCTGCCAAAAGAGAGTCAACCAGTTATTAAATCCAAGGGTTCACTTACTTTTTCCACCCTGCACTGTGAATGTTTACACAACGTGTTCAATAAAGACATTCAAACAAAACATGTAATTGTTTGTGTGTTATTAGTTTAAACAGACAGTGTTTATCTATTGTTATGACTTAGATGAAGATCAGATCAAATTGTATGACCAATCCAGGTAATTCCAAAGGGTTCACATACTTTTTCTTGCCACTATACATACTATGCAGTGCCTTCGGAAATTTTTCAGACCCTGTGACTTTTTCCACATTTTGTTAAATAAAAATAAATCCTCAGCAATCTGCACACCATACCCCACTAAATGCAAAGTGAAAACAGTTTTTTCGAAATGTTTCGAAATGTATTAAAAATAAAAAACTGAAATACCTTATTTACGAGACTCAAAATTGAGCTCAGGTGCATCCTGTTTCCATTGATCGTCTTCGAGATATTTTTAGAACTTGATTGGAGTCAACCTGTGGTAAATTCAATTGATTGGACATGATTTGGAAAGGCACACACCTGTCTATATAAGGTCTCACAGTTGACAGTGCATGTCAGAGCAAATAACAAACCATGAGGTCGAAGGAATTGTCTGTAGAGCTCCGAGACAGGATTGTGTCGATGCACCGATCTGGGGAAGGGTACCTAAAAATGTCTGCAGCAGGACCCCAAGAACACAGTGGCCTCCAACATTCTTAAATGGAAGACGTTTGGAAACACCAAGATTCTTCCTAGAGCTGGCTGCCCGGCCAAACTGAGCAATTCGGGAGAAGGGCCTTGGTCAGGGATGTGACCAAGAACCCGACGGTCACTCTGACAGAGCTTCAGAGTTCCTCTGTGGAGAACCTTCCAATCGGGCCTTTAGGTAGAGTGGCCAGACGGAAGCCACTCCTCAGTAACAGGCACATGACTGCCCACTTAGAGTTTGCCAAAAGGCACCTAAAGACACTCAGACCATGAGATCCAAAATTGAACTATTTGGCCTGAATGCCAAGAGTCACGTATGGAGGAAACCTGCCACCATTCCTATGGTGAATTATGGTGGTGGCAGTATCATCCTGTGGGGATATTTTTCAGTGGCAGGGACTGGGAGACTAATCAGGATCTAGGGAGAGATGAACGGAGCAAAGTACAGATAGATCCTTGATGTAAACCTGCTCCAAAGTGCTCAGAGCTCTGGGGCAAAGGTTCACCTTCCAACAGGACAACGACCCTAAGCACACAGCCAAGACAACACAGGAGTGGCTTCAGGACAAGTCTCTGAATGTCTTTAAGTGGCCCAGCCAGACCCCAGACTTGAACCCAAGTGAACATCTCTGAAGAAACCAGAAAATAGCTGTGCATCGACTCCCCCCTCCCATCCATCCTGACAGAGCTTGAGAGGACCTGCAGAAAAGAATGGGAGAAACTCCCCAAATACAGGTGTGCCAAGCTTGTAGCGTCACAACCAAGAAGACTTGAGGCTGTAATAGATGCCAAGGGTACTTCAACAAAGTACTGTGTAAAGGGTCTGAATACTTATGTAAATGTGATATTTCAGTTTTGTTTTTATAAATTAGCAAACATTTCCAAAAATCTGTTTTTGCTTTTTCATAATGGAGTATTGTGTGTAGATTGAGCAGAAAAAATATAATGTAATCCATTTTAGAATAAGTCTGTACCGTAACAAAATGTGGACAAGTCAAGGGTTCTGAATACTTTCCGAATACACTGTACATATATAGCTACATACATACAGTTGAAGTAGGATGTTTAAAACTTGTTTTTCAACCACTCCACAAATTTCTTGTTTTGACAAACTATAGATTTGGCAAGTCGGTTAGGACATCTACTTTGTGCAAAACACAAGTCATTTTTCCAACAATGGTTTACAGACAGATTATTTAACTTATAATTCACTGTATCACAATTCCAGTGGGTCAGAAGTTTACATGCGCCAAGTTGACTGTGCCTTTAAACAGCTTGGAAAATTCCCGAAAATTATGTCATGGCTTTAGAAGCTTCTGATAGGCTAATTGACATAATTTGAGTCAATTGGAGGTGTACCTGTGGATGTATTTCAAGGCCTACCTTCACACTCAGTGCCTCTTTGCTTGACATCATGGGAAAATCCAAAGAAATCAGCCAAGACCTCAGAAACAAAATTCTAGACATCCACAAGTCTGGTTCATTCTTGGGAGCAATTTCCAAACACCTGAAGGTACCACACTCATCTGTACAAACAATAGTACGCAAGTATAAACACCATGGGACCACGCTGCCGTCATACTGCTCAGGAAGGCGGAAACATCTCTACCTCCTAGAGATGAACATACTTTGGTGCAAAAAGTGGAAATCAATCCCAGAACAACAGCAAAGGACCTTGTGAAGATGCTGGAGGAAACAGGTACAAAAGTATCGATATCCACAGTAAAACGAGTCCTATATCGACATAACCTGAAAGGCCACTCTGCAAAGAAAAAGCCACTGCTCCAAAACCGCCATAAAAAAGCCAGACTATGGTTTGCAAATGCACATGGGGACAAAGATTGTACTTTTTGGAGAAATGTCCTATGGTCTGATGAAACAAAAATAGAACTGTTTGGTCAATTTTACCATTGTTATGTTTGGAGGAAAAAGGGGGAGGCTTGCAAGCCAACGAACACCATCGCAACCGTGAAGCACGGGGGTGGCAGCATCATGTTGTGGGGGTGCTTTGCTGCAGGAGGTACTGGTGCACTTCACAAAATAGATGGCATCATGAGGATGGAAAGTTGTGTGAATATATTGAAGCAACATCTCAATAGATCAGTCAGGAAGTTAAAGCTTGATTTACAAATGGATCTTCCAAATGGACGATGACCCCAAGCATACATCCAAAGTTGTGGAAAAATAGCTTAAGGACAACAAAGTCAAGGTATTGGAGTGGCCATCACAAAGCCCCGACCGCAATCCTATAGATCATGGGCAGAAATGAAAAAGCATGTGCGTGCAAGGAGGCCTATAAAACCTGACTCAGTTACACCAGATCTGTCAGGAGGAATGTGTCAAAATTTACCCAATTTATTGTGGGTCAGGGAATTTCAGGGATTTTTTACATGGATTAAATGTCAGGAATTGTGAAACTGAGTTTAAATGTATTTGGCTAAGGTGTATGTGAACTTCCGACTTACTGTACGTATCAACATACAGCAAAAGCTGTACTGTGTGTGTTGTTTATGGCTGTCCAATGATGTTGTTGATGTTGCTCCCAATTTTGTTCATTGCGCCTTTGCATACATCAAATTAATGGCTAGCTGTACCCCATGTTTTAACCCCGTCCGTCCCGTTCCATTCTCTCTCTCTCCATCTCAGGCATGCCCTGGACATCCGTGAGCACTACGAGAGGAAACTGGACAGAGCCAACAACCTCTACATGGAGCTCAATGCTGTCATGCTACAGCTGGAACTCAAGGAGAAAGAGCTACTCAAGTAATAATCATATTTATTGTTGCACACCTTACAATCAATATCTACCTGTGTGTACAATATTCATGCTCATCTGCCAAAGACACATACAGGGAGAGGGAATAGCAGACATAATGTAATACATAATACAGACATTTGTGATATGTTTATTGTGGCCAAGTAATGAATTAATGAATGCTGTTGTGTGTGTGTCTCCCAGGAGGGAGCATTCCCTGGATAAGAAGTATCCAGTATGCGTCAAAAACCACAGCTCCAGACAAGAACGCTCATCCAACTCCACGGAGAAACTCATCAACATACCTCAGAAACTGGCCTCTCACACCAAGAGGTGAGACTGAGGGGGAAACCATTGAACCATTCACACTCACTAATCCCACACATTCAATCCCTGTCTGTATACATGTGTTTTGAATTAAAAACATGTAACACTTACTAGGCATACAGTTATTATGTATTATTACTGGTCGTAAGCATGTACAGTTTGAGCCCTCACTGTATATTGTTTATTTGGATACAAGGAGAAAGGCTGTAGGTGCATCTATTTCTCTTAACTTGACTTTGACTTTATTTATTCAGTGTACTGAGTGTACTGTAGACTTTACTCACTGTGTGTTCCAGTAGGCCAGACCTGCTGAAGTCAGAGGTGATCCTCCCCAAACTGGACTCCTCCATGACCCAGGTGACCATCCCCTCTTGCCCCCAGAAGGGCTCCACGTCCCCGGGGAGGTCGCGTCGGGCCAAGCCCCGCTACAGGAAGGCAGGGAAGGGCAGCAGTGGAGACCTGGCTGGGCTGAAGGCAGCCCTGTCCTCTAACCTGGGCTTGGCTAATACTTTGTCACTGACCACCACCACCTCCACACCCAGGTATCTACACTGAGTGCACAAAACATTAAGAACACCTTCCTAATATTGAGTTGCACCCCATCCCCCCCAACCCCCATTTTCCCTCAGAACAGACACAATTTGTTGTAGCATGGACTCTACAAGGTGTCGAAAGAGTTCCACAGGGATGTTGGCCGATGTTGATTCCAATGCTTCCCACAGTTGTGTCTAGTTGGCTGGATGTCATTTCAGTGGTGGACCATTCTTGAAACACACAGGAAACTGTTGAGTGTGAAAAACCCAGTAGCGTTGCAGTTCTTAACACAAACTGGTGGTGCTTCACCCTCTGAATGGCACACATACACAATCCGTCTCAATTGTCTCAAGACTTAAAAATCCTTATTTAACTGGTCTCCTTCCCTTCATCTACACTGATTTGAAGTGGATTTAACAAGTGACATCAATAAGGGATCTTAGCTTTCTCCTGGATTCACCTGGACAGTCTGTCATGGAAAGTTAATATTTTGTACACTCAGTGTACATTGACAACTATCCTCAAATCGGCCTTCAGTGCTCACAATAAAGATGTACCCCCCCCCCCCCCAGCAGCAAGCAGCACCTGGACCCCAGCGCAGCCCTGAGAGGTCTCCAACATGACCTGCTGCTGAAGATGTCCTCGTCCAGCCCAGACCTTATCTCCACCGATCTGGAGGCAGAGGGCCGCCGCAAGGGACAGGAGAAGCCCGGCCTGGAGAGAGGGGGCAGCCAGAGCGCCTCTGCTGGCCTGGGAGGAAGAGGTGATGAATAGTTATAATAATGTCCCATAGGGAAATTTGCTGGTAATATACAGGGATACATGGCGTACGTATAGGTTGTATCCCAAATTGCAACCTATTGCCTACGTAAGTGCACTACTTTTGACTAGAGACGTATGGTGGTGCACGATAAGGGAATAGGATGCTATTTGGGATGCATCCATAATATATCACCTACATCACTTCAGTCACAGGACATAAATCACAAGACATGATCAGACAGACATTTGTTAAAAAATACACCATAACACAACATCTACAGTGTATAGTCCTTCTGTGTTTAGGAAATAAGGAAACTGATGCTGGTTGGTATGAATGACTTGCAGGTGGAGGAGGTCGAGGTGGAGTAGGGACAGACGATCAGACAGAGACCCCAATGCGTAGTGACACCCCCAGCGAGGACGCGGCCTCCATCCCGTTCTCCAGTAGCCCAGATTCGCCCTGTGGGAGGGAGGCGACAGCAGGGAGGGGGTCGATGCTGGGAGGCCCAGGGAGAATACCCCAGGATGAGGAGGAGGAGACGGGAATCATAAGGTCATCCAGGTGCTATCTCACACCTGCAGCACTGCTCTACCGGAAACAAGTCACACGCAAACAGGTAGATCTGCCACAGTTGTAAAAAATAAAGATGCTGGGCCAGAAAAAAATATGTTTGTCTGTGGTGCATTTTCTGTAATGTGCTGGTGCTGGTTCTTTTCCTAAAAACATTCTGACCATGTGCCAAATCAATTGAGAGAAATAGCTGTAAGATGAAGCTGATCCCTTTCTAAGTCTCATCATATCTCTTCCATGTCTCCTCCAGAGATGTGGTGTGTCGTCAGAGGAAGAGGAAGGGGAGGTGAACAGGGAGGTGGAGTTACCACGGAGACGGTGAGAATATACATCTTATACATTATAGTGTATTTAGTCAAGATTCTATAGTATATAGTCCAGCAGGAAAACTTCTTGGTGTGATAAAAAGAGCTTGTGTCTGAGTTATTGAGAGCCCCATTATTTAATCTATTTCCTCTCTTCCCCATGCAGTCGGCCAGTGAGCATCAACAAGTGCCAGTCCCTGTCCACCTTCAGCTCTGAGAACCTGTCACCAGTGTCCGTGTCGGACGGAGAGGAGGGCAACACCAGTGACCACTCCCACAGTGGCACGCTCGACGTGGTCAGCACCAACACGGATGAGCGGCTGGATGACAAGAGCGACGACCTTCTGTCCCAGGGGTCGGAGATCTCTGTCGACCCTACCCTTGACCCAGCCGAAGGCCTATCAGAGGAGGCCACCATCCGCCAGGTCAAGACCGAGCTCAATTCAGAGCAGAACTATGAGGTAGGTAGGGACAGGGTTACTCTGGGAACTGTAGAACTATGAGGTGGGATACTGTAACAACTAGAACTATGACAAAGTGTTACCGTGACAACTAGAACTATGGTAAGGTTACCATGAGAACTGTTATGTTTAGTAATAATCGATGAGAAATGATGAGCCGAAATCCTGATCATAATGCATGCTCTGATCATTAAGGCTGCCATCCCTATAACAGAATATAGGTCTACATTTGGATTTGGCTCTTGTGTAGGGACCAGTGGCGGCCGCTGATTGGCTGGGTGTATGGGCGTGGGGGGTGGTCGTGGTTGAAGTTGTCAACAAAGCAGCATGACAGAAATATGGCAAGTTTTCAAACTACCGGTAGTTTATTTGAAAAGATATTCAAAGTGATCTGTGCATTTGAACAACAGCATAAATATGCTTATTTCACTTTTGCATGTCACATGATGCCACTGTTTTGAACAGATTAGATTATACTATTTAGAATGAGCAGCCAGCTCACGAACAAACAAGTGCACCAGGGAGAACGCAACAAGCATGCAGATGCAATAAATAAGTGAAAACACATGATCTAACTGGGAATAGCTAATGTCACAAACCTTGATGTGCTAGCCAGTTAACTTTCATTAAGAAATATCTTCATATTTACGAGTAAGTCAGATATTAGAAATTGGCATGGGAGATAACTAGCTAGCTAGCAACCAGCTAGCTACTTATCAAAGATAACTGGCCCGACGCGACCATAACTGGCCCGACGCAAATTTTCAACGCCGATACCGATTATTGGAGGACCAAAAAAAGCAGATACCAATTAATCTGCCGATTTTTATTTATTTATTTGTAATAATGACAATTACAACAATACTGAATGAACACATTTATTCTAATATAATACATCAATAAAATCAATTTAGCCTCAAATAAATAATGAAACATGTTCAATTTGGTTTAAATAAAGTGTTGGAGAAAAAAGTAAAAGTGGAGTATGTGCCATGTAAAAAAGCTAATGTTAAAGTTCCTTGCTTGAGAACATATGAAAGCTGGTCGTTCCTTTTAATGAGTCTTCAATATTCCCAGGTAAGAAGTTTTAGGTTATAGTTATTATAGGAATTATAGGACAATTTCTCTCTATACCATTTGAATTTCATATACCTTTGACTATTGGATGTTCTTATAGGCACTTTAGTATTGCCAGTGTAACAGTATAGCTTCCATCCCTCTCCTCGCCCCTACCTGGGCTCAAACCAGGAACACATCGAGAACAGCCACCCTCGAAGCATCGTTACCCATCGCTCCACAAAAACCACGGCCCTTGCAGAGCAAGGGGAACAACTACTTCCAGGGCTCAGGGCGAACGATGTCACCGATTGAAACGCTGCTCTATCAAATATCAAATCATAGACTTAATTCTAACATAATAACACACAGAAATACGAGCCTTAGGTCATTAATATGGTCAAATCCGGAAACTATCATTTCGAAAATAAAACGTTTATTATTTCAGTGAAATACGGAACCGTTCCTTATTTTATCTTGCGGATGTCATCAATATGTCTAAATATTCCTGTTACATTGCGCAACCTTCAATGTTATGTCATAATTACGTAAAATTCTGGCAAATTAGTTCGCAACGAGCCAGGCGGCCCAAACTGTTCCATATACTCTGCGTGCAATGAACGCAAGAGAAGTGACACAATTTCCCTAATTTAATATTGCCTGCTAACCTGGACTTTTTAAAACTAAATATGCAGGTTTAAAAATATATACTCCTGTGTATTGATTTTAAGAAAGGCATTGATGTTTATGGTTAGGTACATTCGTGCAACGATTGTGGATTTTTTCCTGCAAATGCGCTTTGTTAAATCATCCCCCGTTTAGCAAAGTTGGCTGTCTTTGTTTGGAACAAATAGTCTTCACACAGTTCGCAACGAGCCAGGCGGCCCAAACTGCTGCATATACCCTGACTCTGTTGCACAGAACGCAAGAGAAGTGACACAATTTCCCTAATTTAATATTGCCTGCTAACCTGGACTTTTTAAAACTAAATATGCAGGTTTAAAAATATATACTCCTGTGTATTGATTTTAAGAAAGGCATTGATGTTTATGGTTAGGTACATTCGTGCAACGATTGTGGATTTTTTCCTGCAAATGCGCTTTGTTAAATCATCCCCCGTTTAGCAAAGTTGGCTGTCTTTGTTTGGAACAAATAGTCTTCACACAGTTCGCAACGAGCCAGGCGGCCCAAACTGCTGCATATACCCTGACTCTGTTGCACAGAACGCAAGAGAAGTGACACAATTTCCCTAGTTAAAATAAATTCATGTTAGCAGGCAATATGAACTAAATATGCAGGTTTAAAAATATATACTTGTGTATTGATTTTAAGAAAGGCGTTGATGTTATGGTTAGGTACACATTGGTGCAACGACATTGCTTTTTTCGCGAATGCGCTTGTTAAATCACCCGTTTGGCGAAGTAGGCTATGATTCAATGATAAATTAACAGGCACCTCATCGATTATATGCAATGCAGGACAAGCTAGGTAAACTATCGTCAACCATGTGTAGGTAACTAGTGATTATGTTACGATTGATTGTTTTTTATAAGATACGTTTAATGCTAGCTAGCACCTTACCTTGGCTCCTTGCTGCACTCACATAACAGGTAGTCAGCCTGCCACGCAGTCTCCACGGAGTGCAATGTAATCGGCCATGATTGTGTCCAAAAATGCTGATTTAACGATTGTTATGAAAACTTGAAATCGGCCATTCCAATTAATCGGTCGACCTTTACTCTCCAGAGATGTTCAATCGGGTTCAAGTCTGGGCTCTAGCTGTGATACTCAAGGACGTTCAGAGACTTGTCCCAAAGCTACTCTTGTGTTGTCTTGGCTGTGTGCTTTGCATTTGGAAGGTGAACCTTCGTCCCAGTCTGAGGTCTCTAGGAAGAGTCTTGGTGGTTCCAAACTTCTTCCATTTGGAGGCCACTGTGTTCTTGGGGATCTTCAATGCTGCAGAAATGTCTTGGTACCCTTCCCCAAATCTGTGACTCGACACAATCCTGTCTCTGAGGTCTACGGACAATTCCTTCGACCTCATGGCTTGGTTTTTGCTCTGACATGCACTGTCAACTGTGGGACCTTTTATATAGACAGGTGTGTGCCTTTCCAAATCATGTCCAAGGAATTGAATTTACCACAGGTTGACTCCAATCAAGTTGTAGAAACATCTCAAGGATGATCAATGGAAACAGGATGCACCTGAGCTCAATTTTGAGTCTCATAGCAAAGGGTCTGAATACTTATGTAAATAAGTATAATTTGCTAAGATTTCAAAAAGCCTGTAATCGCTTTGTCATTATGGGGTATTGTGTGTAGATTGATGAGGGAAATATGTATTTAATCAATGGCTAGGAAAACTGTATTAATAACAATGCAGTAATGCCCATTGCCATCCTCTAACTCTGCCTCTCCACCTCACCCCAGGGCCTGTATGATGACTGAGTGTGACAGTGCTGAGCTACTCAGGCTGCACAGAGCCCCAGCCCCATAGGCCCCCAAGCACCAACTAGTGAGGAGGCCAGCCCCCCCCCCCTCAGCCCCAGTCTCCTGGACAGGCCTATGTACAGCCAACCAAACCCCCTTACTTCAACCTCCCTTCTCTCACTTCCCAGTCCCAGCCTTGCAAAAACACTTCAACAAGCCAACTCACCTCACCTACAGGTACCTCTGCAACACCATACTACAGATGTAACTTCTACATGTTATAGTGATTATTTCACTATCCGTTGTTCTTTCACTATCCGTTGTTTCTTACTTCTATATTTTGTCCAAATATTGTCATACTTTATTATCTATTCTATGTAAAGTCTCCCATTCAGATTATATGTCAACATTGTCAGAGAGGCATCTGCACTTTGTTTACTTGATTGGTACTGATTATTTAATGTCCAAAATATTTTGTTTCCTCACAAGGATTGTGCACTGAGTGTCGTTTAATTTATTTATTGGGTATTAGAGAATCAATGTTTACATTCTTCTTTACATTTTCACATGTATTTATAAATGTTTTTCATCAGGGATTTTCTTGTCCAACTTTTTTTTATACAATCTGTATTTTATTTAATGTAACATCAACTGTATGTAAATATTTGGACCTCTTGGGACAATTTGTCAATTAACAAACATTTGTAAGAGTTGAAATGTGAGACTGGATCATCTAATGGTGCTGACTAATGTTTTACACTAGAGGGCGCTATTGAATTGTACCAGACAACAGAACTCAGGTGCATTCAGGGCACAACATTGTGGATATTTCAGATATAAATAGATTATGTAGAACATACATACCTCTCTGACATGTAGAACAAATGAATCATGTCAGCTCTATGCATGACATTTCTATCTGAACCATTCAATGTTTGCCTACTGAACATGGCCCTGAACAGATATTCTATTGGTCTGATACCGGATGCTGTTGATGATGATGATGATGATTACAGGGCATTAATAAGCATAGAAATCTAATAATTATATTTCTATGGCATTAGACAGGTTGAAGAGAACAGAAAAATAATAGATAATGAACAACACCAAGCAATATGTACACTAACTCTGAATCATTCCCCTGACTGCACTGTGGAGTAAACTAAAACTACAGCCCCTTTCTTTCAGGGTCTGACCGCACTTGTTTTTGTTGATTAACCATTGTATTTATTTGGTATTGCAGTCTTTATACTGTATTAAAATGCAATACTACGTACTAGGATACCATTGAGAACAAAAACTCAGGTAAAATCTCAAATGGCACCCTAATCCCCACAGCTCTGGGTCAAAAGTAGTGCACTTCATAGGAAATAGTGTGCCATTCGAGACGAAGCCTCAGTCACCGACCATTTGCATTACCATCTACAAGTGTCAAGATCCTAGATCAGATCACTAAAGCATGGTTGTAATATAATATGTATGGGTTGTACTTGTATTTTTGTCCAAATGCAGATGTTAGTCAGAGCATGAGGTTCAGATCAAAGGGACTTAATCACCCATAGAAACAGAATCTATAGAAAAAAGGAAATCTACCACTCACGAGTAGCAGACTAGTTTGTTCTTAAACTAACTAGTTGTCTGTCAACTAGTTACTTTCTTGTCAGCTAAGGTTGTGTCCCGATTTCTAAATCCTTATCAACTAAATGCGCACTTGTTCACTTCCCTTCTTGGATTGAAAAGGAAAGGACTGCTGTAAGAAATATGGTGGAATCACCCTCTCCCAATCCAAATACACTGCTCAAAAAAATTAAGGGAACACTAAAATAACACATCATCTGAATGAATGAAATATTCTTATTAAATACTTTTTTCTTTACATAGTTGAATGTGCCGACAACAAAATCACAAAAATTATAAATGGAAATCAAATGTATCAACCCATGGAGGTCTGGATTTGGAGTCACACTCAAAATTAAAGTGGAAAACCACACTACAGGCTGATCCAACTTTGATGTAATGTCCTTAAAACAAGTCAAAATGAGGCTCAGTAGTGTGTGGCCTCCACGTGCCTGTATGACCTCCCTACAACGCCTGGGCATGCTCCTGATGAGGTGGCGGATGGTCTCCTGAGGGATCTCCTCCCAGACCTGGACTAAAGCATCCGCCAAGTCCTGGACAGTCTGTGGTGCAACGTGGCAAGAGGAAGGCATTGATGCTATGGACTGGCCCGGTGGATGGAGCGAGACATGATGTCCCAGATGTGCTCATAGCATAGCATCAATGCCTTCCTCTTGCAGGAACTGCTGACACACTGCAGCCACAATGCATTTTCTTGCATTAGGAGGAACCCAGGGCCAACCGCACCAGCATATGGTCTCACAAGGGGTCTGAGGATCTCATCTCGGTACCTAATGGCAGTCAGGCTACCTCTGCGGCCCCCCAAAGAAATGCCACCCCACACCATGACTGACCCACCCCTAAACCGGTCATGCTGGAGGATGTTGCAGGCAGCAGAACGTTCTCCACGGCGTCTCCAGACAGTCATGTCTGTCACATGTGCTCAGTGTGAACCTGCTTTCATCTGTGAAGAGCACAGGGCGCCAGTGGCGAATTTGCCAATCTTGGTATTCTCTGGCAAATGAAAAACGTCCTGCATGGTATTGGGCTGTAAGCACAACCCCCACCTGTGGACGTCGGGCCCTCATACCACCCTCATGGAGTCTGTTTCTGACCGTTTGAGCAGACACATGCACATTTGTGGCCTGCTGGAGGTCATTTTGCAGGGCTCTGGCAGTGCTCCTCCTGCTCCTCCTTGCACAAAGGCGGAGGTAGCGGTCCTGCCGCTGGGTTGTTGCCCTCCTACCGCCTCCTCTACATCTCCTGATGTAGTGGCCTGTCTCCTGGTAGCGCCTCCATGCTCTGGACACTACGCTGACAGACACAGCAAACCTTCTTGCCACAGCTCTCATTGATGTGCCATCCCGAATGAGCTGCACTACCTGAGCCACTTGTGTGGGTTGTAGACTCCGTCTCATGCTACCACTAGAGTGAAAGCACCGCCAGCATTCAAAAGTGACCAAAACATCAGCCAGGAAGCATAGGAACTGAGAAGTGGTCCGTGGTCCCCACCTGCAGAACCACTCCTTTATTGGGGGTGTCTTGCTAATTGCCTATAATTTCCACCTGTTGTCTATTCCATTTGCACAACAGCATGTGCAATTTGTCAATCAGTGTTGCTTCCTAAGTGGACAGTTTGATTTCACAGAAGTGTGATTGACTTGGAGTTACACTGTGTTTGTGTTCCCTTTTTATTTTTTTGAGCAGTGTATGTTTTAATATCCATGGGTAGGAGTGAGCAAGTGTAAACTTGGGCAGCAATAGAGGCCTATGTTTAAACAGCCTCCGTTCCATCCTATCAAATGACTCAGCAGGTTCCATTTGATAAGCTATAAAATGGCAGCTCCTGTGTTCTGTAAGGTTTTATAGATCCACTAGTATTTATTTTCTGGAAAAGCATAGATTTTTAAACATTAAAAAAAAATCTGAATTTATTCTGTCCTTTTAACTCATTTATTTTATAGGCTTTTTAAAAAAAAAATCATCTTTCTCAAAGGTGCCAGTAATTTTGGACCTGACCGTAGATGTGGATTTGTTTTGTTGCCGATACAGCAAAAGACCACTGCCCTATGGTGACTGGAGAAAGAGGCTTGTGTACGTTTCTGATTAGCCTGATATGTTGATTTGTCTTACTAAGTCCCTATGGTAAACACAGAACACTAACAGATTTGGCTCCAAGCTAGTTTCCAATATGCTGAATCAAACAGACTCCTCGTTCCTTTAAAAGTACATGTT
Organism: Oncorhynchus clarkii lewisi; assembly: GCF_045791955.1. NCBI lineage: Eukaryota > Metazoa > Chordata > Actinopteri > Salmoniformes > Salmonidae > Oncorhynchus > Oncorhynchus clarkii. The sequence goes on from NC_092153.1 coordinate 34,213,501, forward strand.
TGTTTTTATAATTGCATCTGTGTACAATAAATATATTTAAGAAACAAATTAAGACATAAAAATCACTGTTCAAAAACTGGAAACGTGGGTGTTTAATGCTGGGTAAGTATAGGTTTTCATAAAATCATAGCAGTGACCATTCCAATGAACTTCCATCAACTTTAATTTCCAATGAACATTGTTACACACACGCAACACAGAACGAGAATTTGTAGTTTGAGCATTTCACATCTTTATTTCTGTAGTTCTTTGACAATGTTGTGGCACCCAATGTCTACATTTTTTTCCAAAACGTGCACAAAAGTTACTTTATTTCCTGCAAATAATACAAAATTAAATATGACTTGAGCAAAGAAAGCAAAGAGCAGGAAATTCATTTATTTTTAATCGCCCTGTCTTAGTTTCAGCGATTCATAATATCTTAGTTTCTCTCCTCACACTCACAGACACACCAGTCAGTCAGTTCAGGAGTTTCTCTCCTTTGGTAGTTAAAACAAATATTTCCTCCATTGGAGAAACATGATCACACGGGTGGGTGGGGCAAAAGTGAAGGTGGAAAAATAGGAATGACACAGAAACAAAAAAGTTAAGGTGACATGAATACATACAGTTTGAAATTGTTTTCAACAAATGCAATATCCATGTCTTCTAGTAGTGTTAGAGCTGTTTGTCATACCCAAAATACCAGCAGTGACCGATTTCCCCTGTAATTTTGTGAGCATAGTGACATAACCAAATGAAGGTGAGTTTTTAATTTCTGCAATGGATAAAATTACCAGGGGATCCAGAAAAACGTTTCAAATAAACTAGGGGGGGCGGGGGGGGGGGCGCTAAAAATGCAGAAGAAAAAAAAGTATATTTTGTTTGGACATTTATTTGTTCTTTGTATAAAACAAAAATACAAAAACTTTTAGCGAACTAAACCTATTGAGATTTTTATACCTATACTCTTGTGATGGTGTCAAGAAAGATATGGAAAACTTTCTCCCTTCAACAAAAAATAACCTAAGAACAAATCATTAAAAACATCCAACTGGGACACAAAAGGCCTTAATAAAAAAAAAAGTAAAAACATAAAAATGAATGCAGATCAAAGTAAAATCAGGTGGGTGGGCGTGATTTTCATAAAATAATAAAAATAAACTAAGTTGGATAGTTGCATTGACCACTTTAAAAGGAGAGAGCTGACTGATGGATCGATTGGTGGTAGAAGGTAACATGTGGGGGGGATTAGTGCAGATCACATCTATGCAGAGTCTGTTCTATCAGTTGGCCGCCAGTCCTGTAGCTTCAGAGGAGAGCCTGGAGAGAGACACATTGAGAGATCGAAGGGGGAGAGAATAAGCCATGCTGTGCGTTTCAAATTACAACAATAAAACAGGACAAACTCACCTTTTCACAATTTAACCTTCTTACAAACCTCCACACCGCTTTTTTCAGTTCATAAAATGTCTACCCAATAGATAAACCTCTAGAGGTGTATTAACTATCAATGGATAAGAGGATGTTGTTTCCTTGACATCAACCTCTTCAAAGAGTGTATTCCATGTCCTTCCATTTCACCTTACGGTCACTGACCTCTGATCAGTGCTAATAAATTGTAGTGCATCAGTGATTGCCAGCGAAATGATAAAAGAAGCAGGTATGGCTCGATTCAAGAGTCCTAATCTAGGCATTACGAGGACATCAATTTCCTGAAATTGTAAAGGTCCAACAGCCCATGATTAGCAGGGCTATATGATACCTGAGGGAAAATTATTATAGTGATTAAGCCCAACTTTACCCCATGTGGCATATAGATACATAAACAAAACAAGATTTTTGCACTATAATGAACACTTTACAAATATAACTAGCTACCCCACATACAGTTGAAGTCGGAAATTTACATACACTTAGGTTGGAGTCATTAAAACTTGTTTTTTAACCTCTCCACAAATTTATTGTTTTGACAAACTATAGCTTTGGCAAGTTGGTTAGGACATCTACTCTGTGCATGACAAGTTGCCTGGAAAATTTCAGAAAATTATGTAATGGCTTTAAAAGCTTCTGATAGGCTAATTGACATCATTTGAGTCAATTGGAGGTGTACCTGTGGATAGGCCTACCTTCAAACTCAGTGCCTCTTTGCTTGACATCATGGGAAAATCAAAAGAAAATCAGCCAATACCTCAGAAACAAATTGTAGACCTCCAAGGGTCTGGTTCATCCTTGGAAGCAAGTTCCAAATGCCTGAAGGTACCACGTTCATCTGTACAAACAATAGTACGCAAGTACAAACACCATGGGACCACGCAGCAGTCATACTGGTCAGGAAGAAGACTCCTAGAGATGAATGGTGCAAAAAGTGCAAATAAACCCAGAACAGAAGCAAAAAACCTTGTGAAGATGCTGGAGGAAACAGGTACAAAAGTATCTATATCCACAGTAAAACAAGTCCTATACCGACACAACCTGAAAGGCCGCTCCGCAAGGAAGAAGCCACTGCTCCAAAACCGCCATAAAAAAGCCAGACTACGGTTTGCAACTGCACATGGGGACAAAGATCGTACTTTTTGGAGAAATGTCCTCTGGTCTGATGAAACAAAAATAGAACTGTTTGGCCATAATGACTATTGTTATTTTTGGAGGAAAAAGGGGGAGGCTTGCAAGCCGAAGAACACCATACCAACCATGAAGCATGGAGGACGCAGCATCATGTTGTGGGGGTGCTTTGCTGCAGGAGGGACTGGTGCACTTCAAAATAGATGGCATCATGAGGATGGAAAATGATTTGGATATATTGAAGCAACATCTTAAGACATCAGTCAGGAAGTTAAAGCTTGGTCGCAAATGGGTCTTCCAAATGGACAATCACCCCAAGCATACTTCTAAAGTTGTGGAAAAATGGCTTAAGGACAACAAAGTCAAGGTATTGGAGTGGCCATCACAAAGCCCTGACCTCAATCCCATAGAACATTTGTGGGCAGAACTGAAAAAGCGTGTGCGAGCAAGGAGGCCGACAAACCTGACCCAGTTACACCAGCTCTGTCAGGAGGAATGGGTCAAAATTCACCCAACTTATTGTTGGAAGCTTGTGGAAGGCTATCCGAAACATTTGCCCCAAGTTAAACAATTTAAAGGCAATGCTACCAAATACTAATTGAGTGTATGTAAACTTCTGACCCACTGGGAATGTGATGTAAGAAATAAAAGCTGCAATAAATCATTCTCTACTATTATTCTGACATTTCACATTCTTAAAGTAAAGTGGTGATCCTAACTGACCTGAGACAGGGAATTTTTACTAGGATTAAATGTCAGGAATTGTGAAAAACTGAGTTGAAATGTAGTTGGCTAAGGTGTTTGTAAACCTCAGACTTCAACTGTATTATCCAGGACAAAGTTAATATTAAAATAAATGAAATACAGCATGAGATCTTAACATAAAGATGGCATGAGAGGTGCTACCTGAGCTTACAGCAAGAGAGAAAATCCAACCAAAAGCTTTTAATTAGTAACGTTGAAGTCGGTCTGAGACAAGCGTGCCCATGCTGATGCAGTCTTTAGATAGAACGATCAGGGACCTTCAAGGGGGTGAGCGAGACATAAACCAAGCATTGTAACAAAGGACAAGGAGGAGAGAAGCCAGATCTTGAAGTGTAACTTTTTTTGTGACATTTTTTGATTAATTGTATAGTTAAGCATGTGGCATAAGGCACAGCCAGGTTTAAAGCAGTGACGACCAAGTACAGACAACGCTAAGCAACATCCCAAATGGCACCTTATTCCCTATAAAGTGTATCACTTTTGACCAGAGCCCACTTTTGACGAGGGCCCTGGTGACCATGCTGGTCATTTATGAACATTTGAACATTTGGCCATGTTCTGTTATAATCTCCACCCGGCACAGCCAGAAGAGGACTGGCCATCCCACATATGCTCTCTCTAATTCTCTCTTTCTTTCTCTCTCTCGGAGGACCTGAGCCCTAGGACCATGCCCCAGGAATACCTGACATGATGACTCCTTGCTGTCCCCAGTCCACCTGACTGTGCTGCTGCTCCAGTTTCAACTGTTCTGCCTTATTATTATTCGACCATGCTGGTCATTTATGAACATTTGAACATCTTGGCATCTTCTGTTATAATCTCCACCCGGCACAGCCAGAAGAGGACTGGCCACCCCACATAGCCTGGTTCCTCTCTAGGTTTCTTCCTAGGTTTTGGCCTTTCTAGGGAGTTTTTCCTAGCCACCGTGCTTCTACACCTGCATTGCTTGCTGTTTGGGGTTTTAGGCTGTGTTTCTGTACAGCACTTTGAGATATCAGCTGATGTACGAAGGGCTATATAAATAAATTTGATTTGATTTAGTGCACTATATAAGGAAGTGCCATTTGGGACACACTTCACGTCTGTACTGTAGTTTCTATTATGGCTGTAGCTTTAGTACGGAGAAAGCCTTCGCCTTTTAGACTTGGAGCCCAGCTCCGAGGAAAGCTTTGGCTCGGGATTGGCTGAGTGGACAGGGTTACCGGAGGAGGTGGGGCCAGTGGAAACAACATGGAGGGCCAGGAGGGGGAGGGGCTTAAGACTGAGCAGACCGGAGACACAGGGGACAGCAGGGGAGTTGGGTGGGAGTGGTGAGTCAGAGGAAGAAGGTCCTTGAGGAGCCAACAAGGACAGAGAGATGGAGGCGGAGGGGGGCGCCAAACAGGAGGAAGAAGAGAAGGAGGAAGCAGTAGAGGTAGCGGCAGGAAAGGTGGTAGTAGTGGAGAGAGGAGGGCAGAGGAGGCTGGTGCTGTGGGTCTGTTCAGGGTTCGAGGAGGAGAATTTAGAGGACTGGGATTGGGTGGATTCTCAGTTCTACAAAAAAAAAAAAAGGGTGGGGGGGCTTGGTTGAATACTGGGCGGAAGAAGGTCCTTCTGGAGAGCCACAGGCTTTTGTTCCAACCCAGCTGTTTTAGTTTGCGTTGGGCTGGATCAAAAGCCTACTGCACCAAGCAACTGTGGTGCTCCAGGACCAGGAGCAAAATTCCAGAAAGTTCCCAGAACTCAAAGTCCTCAGGTTTTTCAGAAAACATGTTGGAGGATTTCCAGAATCAGGAATGTGCAGGGAGGTAATCCTCCAACTGGAATTTAGGGGAAGTTTCTTGAATTTTGCAACCCAAAGTCAATTTATCCCCGACTCTAAAAGGACAAAAGATGGTAGTTGGTTAAAAAGCTTGTAACTAATGTGTCTGACCTGGCGTTGATGAGGTACTCTGCCAGGCTGATGGAGGCGGGGGAACCAGTGATGGTGACCTGTCTGTCTGCGGAGCCCTCGACAGGGTTCGCTATCTTTATCTGGGCACCCGACATCTGGCGGATCTCATTGATCTTAGCACCCTGGCGACCAATGATGCAGCCAATCAACTAGGAGGAAGAAAAACAGAAAGTCAGTTAAGCCAATCAACAAGATGGGAGACAAAACCAGGAATTCAGTTACGTCAATCAATTAGAGTGTAGTCGATTGATAGTGTGAAATGTCTAACCACTGGAGGGAAATGGAAGGGGAGGGTCAGTCATCACTGTGGAAATACTTACATCATTTGGAATGGTCATCTCATGGGAACTAGTTTGGGCAGACGCATCCATCCCTCCTAAATCAACAAGCCAAAAATACATAAAACAAGGATCCGGAACAATTTGGCACTCTTCATGATATGTAAATGCCATTGTGGTGGCAGGTTCAATGTAACAAAATCTTAACTGACATTTCAGTAGGTAAAGCCTTCGTCGAGGAGTTGTTTTCTCTATCCATGTGACAAACCAACGATGGCCTGACAGCCAGAACATTTGCATTTTGCCTCAACAAATATTTGTTTTTTTAAAAGCATAAAATGCACTCCTGCTGATGTTCTAATTTGGTCAACACACCAGTTCTGAGCGCAGTAGTTTCAATAACCTTATCTTTTTATACAAACTATTGTATTGTTAAGTCCAGTACCTTGGAATCCTTGGTTGCTTGGGGCCATTGGGAAGGGGCTCTGCTGCATGGCCAGCTGGTGTAACTTGGTGAGCTGTGGAGAGATAGAGGAAGACTGTGAGGGCAAGAGATGGGGCAGGGAGGGAGGAGAGAAATGGAAAGGAAAGAGAAGGGACAAGAAGCACAGTCAGTAAAGTACCAAAACCATTTCATTCACCATGGCATTCATTCATAATAGTAGTTGGAGTTATGTTCATTACATAACAAACTAATGAACAGTTAGGGACTACCTGGACCTTCTGGACCTTCTGTTAAACTCAGTTGCATGCACTGATAAACACACAACCCAGCTATCTTATTTTCTTTCTCTAAAATGGACAAGTGTTGGATGGGTTGTGGAATCATTCTTAAATTTGTACCCCATGGTCTTTCCACTGTAGCTCTGGAGAACTCGGACTCGGAATGTTTGCTTATAGTCTTCTGGCAGATGAATATGACACTACATGTTCTCAGTATGTAGGAATAGATATTTCCTGGCCTGTACCAAACAAAACCAACCAGGCCCACACAACTACAGGCCATAGTATAATCAACCCAGTAATAGTTAAGACAATAATATAAGATCAATAGTGAACATAAACATAATTTCTTAAACCATAACCTAGTGCTATGTTAAATAAAAATGTTGAGAATGACATTACTGGTTAACACACTACCAAATACACCAACTCCTCTAAACGATTTGTCTATTAATATCATCTCTTCACCATAACGCAAATTTCTGATCAAACCCTTCCTCTTAAGGCATTTACAACCAGGCTGGGTTTGGAGACTTGGCCCTAGTCTACCTAACACCTTTTCCTAGTGCACTGGTTGGAGGGAGGGTAGGTTAGGAATGGTAGATAAAAGAAATGGGAGGGCATGGAGGTACAGAGGATAGGGAACTGGGGGGCATAAATTGAGAGGTGAAGGGTAGGGATGATAGCATAAGGTAGGGAAGGTACGGAAAGGTAGGGCAGGGACAGGTAAGGATTTTGGGGGAAGGACAGAGGGTAGCGAGGATACGGACACCAGGAGGAAGAAATTGTGACAACAGCACTTACATCTGGCTGTGGTATCGCATGTTGTCCTTGAACGGCGTACGCCTGAAAAAAGAACAACGTGTTCATAGGCATCCTGTCCACATATAACAATTCGCAGCCACAAGAGTATACAGGACAAACGTATGTTAGAATGTTAAAAGTATAAAATCCCCATCCAAGAAATTTAAAAAGAAAATTTGCTCCTGAACGTATTTAGATGTTCCACAGAAAGGGGTGTGAAGACCTTTGCAATCAAGAGGTCTGTTTTATTAAATTTTCCGAACATTTCTATAATTTCTCTTTCACTTTGAAAATGTGGAGTATATTGTGTAGATAAGTGAGGGAAAATCTCAATTTGATCATTTTTTTAAATAGAAATTTAAGGCAACAAAATGTAAAAACGTTGCAAGGGTGTGTCGACTTTCACTAGGCATTGTACATCCATCTCAAACAACAATTTCAAGTTTAAAAATGGTTTGAAACAATTTAACTCTGCGCTCAGGACTAGAGCTTCCATAGTGTCTGTGCAGAGTGCCTGAATGTTTCATGTCCCCAAACAAGAGTATATTTTTCTTCAACACACACAGATCCTATAGGTCTATATCTCTAAATGCTCAATACATTTTAAAGTAGCCAAATCTTGAACAAAGTATCCATATTATAGAGGAAGATAACATATCTAAAGGAATGTTAAAGCGATTGAAAACACAGAAAAAACAATGCACGTTTCCATTCTGCCTAGCGGAGCATGAACTGGGCTTGGGTTTTCAGGGATTTTATTTATTAATTCTCCCAGTAACAGTAACAATGGTGGGTGGAGGGAGGTCTACTTCAGTTTAGGAATGGGGCTTTGAAATAAGTTCACTATTCGAATAATAGCATGCATTTGTGTGGGATTTCTGGATATTTTTTACTTAAGTTTTTAACCTTAGCACAAAGGCACAAGGGAGAGAGGCTGGCGCGATATTGTTGAAGCTGCAGAGGGGCCAGTGAAATGGGAGCAAGCAGACTCTCCTATGACGTATGGGAGGTCATAGCTACACTGAAAAGGTTTTTATTAAATTAATAATTTGAAATGTCATGGTATATCCTTGTATGGATATTTTAACTTGAAAAAAAAGCCATTTTCTCTGTTTAATAGGCCCCTACACTCTTGCCCACAAACATTAATTATTTACCTTTAACTAGGCAAGTCAGTTAAGAACAAATTCTTATTTTCAATGACGGCCTAGGAACAGTTCAGGGGCAGAACGACAGATTTGTACCTTGTCAGCTCGGTGGATTTGAACTTGCAACCTTTTGGTTACTAGTCCAACGCTCTAACCACTAGGCTACCCTGCTGCCCAAAAAATACTCCCACAAGTATTTGAATACTAATGTCCATTCAGATGTTCAAATAACCGTGCACATCCCTATTTCTGTTGGTAACCACCAGAGATGTCGTAACAGTAACAAAACCAAAGGCTGGGCAAAAGTATCAGAGTTTATTATTGGTAAATTCCCTATAAAAATACAGCAGGACACAGATAAACTACAGGTTAGTTCTCAGAGGAACCCCCCCATCCCCCTTCCCAGCCAGCAGTAAGTTGATTAAATTATCTAAATAAAAACATGTACAGTGGGGCAAAAAAGTATTGTCAGCCACCAATTGTGCAAGTTTTCCCACTTAAAAAGATGAGGCCTGTAATTTTCAGCATAGTTACACTTCAACTATGACAGACGAAATGAGAAAAAAAATCCAGAAAATCACATTGTAGGATTTTTAATGAATGTATTTGCAAATTATGGTGGAAAATAAGTATTTGGTCAATAACAAAAGTTTCTCAATTATTTGTTATATACCCTTTGTTGGCAATGACAGAGGTCATTGGTTTTCACACACTGTTGCTGGTATTTTGGCCCATTCCTACATGCAGATCTCCTCTAGAGCAGTGATGTTTTGGGGCTGTTGCTGGGCAACACAGACTTTCAACTCCCTCCAAATATTTTCTATGGGGTTGAGATCTGGAGACTGGCTAGGCCACTCCAGGACCTTGAAATGCTTCTTACGAAGCCACTCCTTTGTTGCCCGGGCGGTGTGTTTGGGATCATTGTCATGCTGAAAGACCCAGCCACATTTCATCTTCAATGCCCTTGCTGATGGAAGGTTTTCACTCAAAATCTCACGATACATGGCCCCATCTATTCTTTCCTTTACACGGATCAGTCGTCCTGTTCCCTTTGCAGAAAAACAGCCCCAAAGCATGATGTTTCCACCCACATGCTTCACAGTAGGTATGGTGTTCTTTAGATGCAACTCAGCATTCTTTGTCCTCCATACACAACGAGTTGAGTTTTTACCAAAAAGTTATATTTTGGTTTCATCTGACCATATGACATTCTCCCAATCTTCTTCTGGATCATCCAAATGCTCTCTAGCAAACTTCCGACGGGCCTGGACATGTACTGGCTTAAGCAGGGGGACACGTCTGGCACTGCAGGATTTGAGTCCCTGGCGGCGTAGTGTGTTACTGATGGTAGGCTTTGTTACTTTGGTCCCAGCTCTCTGCAGGTCATTCACTAGGTCCCCACTGTGTGGTTCTGGGATTTTTGCTCACCGTTCTTGTGATCATTTTGACCCCACGGGGTGAGATCTTGCGTGGAGCCCCAGATCGAGGGAGATTATTTCCTAACAATTGCTCCCACAGTTGATTTCTTCAAACCAAGCTGCTTACCTATTGCAGATTCAGTCTTCCCAGCCTGGTGCAGGTCTACAATTTTGTTTCTGGTGTCCTCTGACAGCTCTTTGGTCTTGGCCATAGTGGAGTTTGGAGTGTGACTGTTTGACGTTGTGGACAGGTGTCTTTTATACTGATAACAAGTTCAAACAGGTAACGAGTAGAGGACAGAAGAGCCTCTTTAAGAAGAAGTTACAGGTCTGTGAGAGCCAGAAATCTTGCTTGTTTGTAGGTGACCAAATACTTATTTTCCACCATAATTTGCAAATAAATTCATTAAAAATCCTACAATGTGATTTTCTGGATTTTTTCTCTCTCATTTTATCAGTCATAGTTGAAGTGTACCTATGATGAAAATTACAGGCCTCTCATCTTTTTAAGTGGGAGAACTTGCACAATTGGTGGCTGACTAAATACTTTTTTGCCCCACTGTATATAAATGTGTAAAAATATATCAAACATACCTGTCCTCCAGCAAAGATGACAGGGGATCCTGAAGGTTTTGGTCGGTATGGGATGGTGACCCCCTTAGGGGGAGACTGGGGGAAAGGGAAAGTTAAAAGGAGAGACAGGAGACAAGGAGGGATGGGAGAGAAGGAGGGACAGGAAAATGGGTTTAATTCAGACGCGTTTTCAAAACACTTTTGTATAAGTAAGCAAGAGATGCCAAAATGGGTACCAAGAGGTTGTAAGGGTAATTTGACAAATGAATAAAATTATGAACATTTAAGCTGAATAAAAATAGAACAACGATTTGAGGATATTACTTACACTTACCTCGAGCATAACCACGCAGATTTGCTTGACACACTCAATTATGGACTGGGGGGTCCCTGCGATGGTGATGGCCCGTTCTGTAGAGTTAGGAAGCATGTCCCCTGCCACCTGTACCTGAGCACCTGTCGACTAGAGAGAGAGGAGAGATTGACTGGTCTGGACTTACATATTACACTAACATTTTTGTAATTTAGCAGACGCTCATATCCAGACAAAACTTACAATCAGTGCTCTGAACTAAGGTAGGTAAAACGACCACCAGCAGTAACTTAGTCACTGCAAGTAAAACCTTTCAAAATAGCCACTTTCTGCTAAATCTGTGCAAGTCGGGGATGCAAACTGGTGAGTGCCCAAGAAGGTGACACTTTCTTTGCACTGAAACATCCATAAAATCCCTGCTAGGGGGAAATGCAAGTTAACTAATTAAACAAAGAATCTACATGATCAGTCTCTGTGTGTAAGATAAAGTGGTTAACGTGAATCTAACTCACAGCTAAAAAAAAATGTAAGAAAGCAATGCAATGTTATTTGTTGCCTAGATTTTACTGCAAACACTCAAGTCTTGAGAAAAAAACAATACACTAAAATGGCAGTTAGCCATGACAGGCTTTATAATAGAAAGCTTGTGACCACACAATCTATATATTGCACTTCAGAAAAAAACATTTAAAGTAGAAATAGAATGAAACAGGGATTCTATTTTTTTTCGATTATAGTGGCCACTATGGTAGACATCAATCAAGTGCACAAGGCTACATGTGTGCAAAAATAACATTCAGAGTAAAAATCTAATAATCCCCCCTCACTCACACAAGTGTTATAGGAAAGTTCAACAAAACCAATATCTTTGGGCTACACTGCACATTATTACATTGTAGAATAGATGTCCACAGGCAGAAAGTGTACAATGTGCCAGCTGAGCATGATACCCGTTGTTGGCATAATTTAAAAAGTGTATTGAAAAAGTGAGAAGGGGGAGGGGGAGTGTGTGGTGTTCCTTTCACCTCTATTAGAGGTCGACCGATTAATCGGAATTACACCTTTATTTAACTAGGCAAGTCAGTTAAGAACACATTCTTATTATAAATGACGGCCTAGGAACGGTGGGTTAACTGCCTCGTTCAGGGGCAGAAAGACAGATTTTCACCTTCTCAGCTCGGGGGATCCAATCTTGCAACCTTAGCTAACTAGTCCAACGCAATAACGACCTGCCTCTCTCTCGTTGCACTCCAGGAGCCTGTTACGCAAATGCAGCAAGCCAAGGTAAGTTGCTAGCTAGCATTATACTTATATTATAAAAAACAATCAATCATAATCACTAGTTAACTACACATGGTTGATGATATTACTAGATATTATCTAGCGTATCCTGTGTTGCATATGATCTGACTGAGCATACAAGCATACAATTATCTAAGTATCTGACTGAGCGGTGTTAAGCAGAATCAGGCGCGTAAACATTCATTCAAACAGCACTTTCGTGCGTTTTGCCAGCAGCTCTTCGTTGTGCGTCAAGCATTGCGCTGTTCATGACTTCAAACCTATCAACTCCCGAGATGAGGCTGGTGTAACCGAAGGGAAATGGCTGGCTAGTTAGCGCGTGCTAATAGCGTATCGAACTTTTCGCGCTGAGCCTTGGGGTGGTTATTTCCCTTGCTCTGCATGGGTAACGCTGCTTCAATGTGGTGGCTGTTGTCGTTGTGTTGCTGGTTCGAGCCCAGGGAGGAGCGAGGAGAGGGACGGAAGCTATACTGTTACACTGGCAATACTAAAGTGCCTATAAGAACATCCAATAGTCAAAGGTAAATGAAATACAAATGGTATAGAGGGAAATAGTCCTATAATAACTAAAACCTACAGTGGGGCCAAAAAGTATTTAGTCAGCCACCAATTGTGCAAGTCCTCCCACTTAAAAAGATGAGGCCTGTAATTTTCATCATAGGTACACTTCAACTATGACAGAAAAAAATGAGAAAGAAAATCCAGAAAATCACATTGTAGGATTTTTAATGAATTTAGTTGCAAATTATGGTGGAAAATAAGTATTTGGTCAATAACAAAAGTTTCTCAATACTTTGTTATATACCCTTTGTTAGCAATGACAGAGGTCAAACATTTTCTGTAAGTCTTCACAAGGTTTTCACACACTGTTGCTGGTATTTTGGCCCATTCCTCCATGCAGATCTCCTCTAGAGCAGTGATGTTTTGGGGCTGTTGCTGGGCAACACGGACTTTCAACTCCCTCCAAAGATTTTCTATGGGGTTGAGATCTGGAGACTGGCTAGGCCACTCCAAGACCTTGAAATGCTTCTTGCGAAGCCACTCCTTCGTTGCCCAGGCGGTGTGTTTGGGATCATTGCAATGCTGAAAGACCCAGCCACGTTTCATCTTCAATGCCCTTTGCTGATGGAAGGAAGTTTTCACTCAAAATCTCACGATACATGGCCCCATTCAATCTTTCCTTTACACGGATCAGTCGTCCTGGTCCCTTTGCAGAAAAACAGCACCAAAGCATGATGTTTCCACCCCCATGCTTCACAGTAGGTATGGCATTCTTTGTCCTCCAAACACGACGAGTTGAGTTTTTACCAAAAAGTTATATTTTGGTTTCATCTGACCATATGACATTCTCCCAATCGTCTTCTGGATCATCCAAATGCTCTCTTCAGACGGGCCTGGACATGTACTGGCTTAAGCAGGGGTACACGTTTGGCACTGCAGGATTTGAGTCCCTGGCGGCGTAGTGTGTTACTGATGGTATGCTTTGTTACTTTGGTCCCAGCTCTCTGCAGGTCATTCACTAGGTCCCCCTGTGTGGTTCTGGGATTTTTGCTCACTCTTGTGATCATTTTGACCCCACGGGGTGAGATCTTGCGTGGAGCCCCAGATCGAGGGAGATTATCAGTGGTTTTGTATGTCTTCCATTTCCTAATAATTGCTCCCACATTTGATTTCTTCAAACCAAGCTGCTTACCTATTGCAGATTCAGTCTTCCCAGCCTGGTGCAGGTCTACAATTTTGTTTCTGGTGTCCTTTGACAGCTCTTTGGTCTTGCCCATAGTGGAGTTTGGAGTGTGACTGTTTGAGGTTGTGGACAGGTGTCTTTTATACTGATAACAAGTTCAAACAGGTGCCATTAATACAGGTAATGAGTGGAGGACAGAGGAGCCTCTTAAAATAAGAAATTACAGGTCTGTGAGAGCCAGAAATCTTGCTTGTTTGACCAAATACTTATTTCCCACCATAATTTGCAAATAAATTCATTTAAAATCCCTACAATGTGATTTTCTGGATTTTTTTTCTCTCGTTTTGGCTGTCATAGTTGAAGTGTACATATGATGAAAATTACAGGTCTCTCATCATCATTTTTAAGTGGGAGAACTTGCACAATTGGTGGCTGACTAAATACTTTTTTTGCCCCACTGTAAAACTTCTTACCTGGGAATATTGAAGACTCATGTTAAAAGGAACCACCAGCTTTCATACGTTCTCATGTTCTGAGCAAGGAACTGAAACGTTAGCTTTCTTACATAGCACATATTGCACTTTTACGTTCTTCTCCAACACTTTGTTTTTGCATTATTTAAACCAAATTGAACAGGTTTCATTATCGACTTGAGGCTAAATAGATTTTATTGATGTATTATATTAAGTTAAAATAAGTGTTCATTCAGTATTGTTGTAATTGTCATTATTACAAATACATGTTTTATTTATTTTTTAAATCGGCATTGGCTTTTTTGGTCCTCCAATAATCGGTATTGGTATCGGCGTTGAAAAAATCATAATCGGTCAACCTCTAACCTCTACAGTGGCATCCAGCTTAAGCCAGGCCCAGCTCCAGCTACACTTGATCCCTGAATCCACTTGTTTAAAACTTCTTGCTCCTACTTGAGACGCAGATGTCTCAAGTAGACACCTGGAAATGCAAATGCGCTACGCTAAATGCTAAATGTACTCGTTAAAACTCAAACGTTCATCAAAATGCACATGCAGGGTATTGAAATAAAGCTACACTCGTTGTGAACCTAGCCAACAAGTCAGATTTTTAAAATGCTTTTCGGCGAAAGCATGAGAAGCTATTATCTGATAGCATGCAACACCTCAAAATGCCTGAATGCGACGTAAACAAAGATTTAGCTTATCCGGCGCTACACAAAACGCAGAAATAAAATATAAAATATTCATTACCTTTGACGAGCTTCTTTCTTGGCACTCCTATATGCCCCATAAACATCACTATTGGGTCTTTTTTTCGTTTAAATCGGTCCATATATACCCAAAATAGCTTTCTATGGAAGCTGTGTCATTCAGAAAAAAACATTGTTTTTAAACGCTGCGTCATTTTTTTAAATTAAAAAAGTCGACGATAAACTTTCACAAAACACTTCGAAATACTTCTGTAATCCAACTTTAGGTATTAGTAAACGTTTATAATCTATCAAAATGATTACAGGGCGATGTGTATTCAATAGCTCCTCGTCTTCAAATCAATGGCTGCCAATGTGCACATTCAAAACATCCGGGTGGAGACCGGAAGAAATTGAATCCAGTTAGTTGGATTTACCAAGAAAAAACTCCCTGGAAAATGACGACATCGTGTGGAATCTGTAGGAATTGCATGCAGATCCATAATTAATTTTGTGCCCTTTTAACTACCCATGAAAGTGACGCATGGAAATTATTTTTAGCTTTCAGAGAGCAGTTTTTCTTGCGTTTTTCGATGAAACACACGATCTGTTATAGTCACAGCCGTGATTTAACCAGTTTTAGAAACTTCAGAGTGTTTTCTATCCACACATACTAATCATATGCATATACTATATTCCTGGCATGAGTAGCAGGACGCTGAAAAGTTGCGCGATTTTTAAGAGAATGTTCGAAAAAGGAAGGGGTAGACTTAAGAGGTTTAACAAGCAACACCTCATTTTCACCTAATTCTCTCATTCTGAAAATTAACCACATTCTGTAGAGGGAAAACATTAGCTCACAGATAGCAGTTAGTTCATTAGCTAGTTAACATTTCACACAGATTGCCAGGGTCCAGTAAGCAAGTAACACGTTATAACTTGAGAAACGGCAAGGAGTCGCATACCAGTTAACACTATAGTGAATTGGTTAGGTTACTAAAGTTAGCTCATCTGATGTTGTAATGTTAGCTAGCTAGCTGTCTGACTTTATTAAATCAGCTAATTTTCACACCATAAACTCCATTTGATCAGGTAAGTTGGCTAATGTTGCCCAACATTTCTCTGGCTAGCTAACGGAGAATTCGATCCAGCTAGCAAGATACTTAATGTTAACAATACTTGTTCAACAACGCTTTCTCCCTCACATAAGGGCTGGGTGATATGGCCAAAATATCATATGGTATTTTTCACATGACAGTATTTTACATGTTTTTTGATTAAAACCTCTTACTTCTACCCCCTCCTTTTTTGAAAATTCTGTTAAAAATCGCGCAACTTTTCAGCGTCCTGCTACTCATGCCAGGAATATAGTATATGCATATGATTAGTATGTGTGGATAGAAAACACTCTGAAGTTTATAAAACTGGTTAAATCACGGCTGTGACTATAACAGATCGTGTGTTTCATTGAAAAACGCAAGAAAAACTGCTCTCTGAAAGCAAAAAATAATTTCCATAAGTCACTTCCACCAGTTGTTAAAAGAGAACAGAATTTAATGGGAATCTGCCTGCAATTCATACAAATTCCGCACGATGGCGCCATTGTACTAATTTTCAATTGAATTAATTGTTGGAAAATACATCTATCTGACCTCCATTTTCCCAGTCTTCACCCGGATGCAGTTGAGGGAGAGATCAGATGGCATTGTTTTTGAAGTGAGGACCTATTGAAGAGACATCGCCCTGTAATCATTTTGATAGATTATAAACGTTTACTAATACCTAAAGTTGGATTACAAAAGGATTTCGAAGTGTTTTGTGAAAGTTTATCGTCGACTTTTTTAATTTTAAAAAATTACGCAGCGTTTAAAAACGATGATTTTTTCTGAATGACACAACTTCCATACAAAGCTATTTTGGGTATATATGGACCGATTTAAACGAAAAAAAGACCCAATAGTGATGTTTATGGGGCATATAGGAGTGCCAAGAAAGAAGCTCGTCTAAGGTAATGAATGTTTTATATTTTATTTCTGCGTTTTGGGTAGCGCCGGCTATCGCAAAATCTGTTGTTTACGTGTCGAGCTGGCATTTTGGGGGGTGCATGCTATCAGATAATAGCTTCTGATGCTTTCGCCGAAAAGCATTTTAAAAATCTGACTTGCTGGCTAGGTTCACAACGAGTGTAGCTTTAATTCAATACCCTGCTTGTGAATTTTGATCAAAGATTGAGTTGTAACGAGTACATTTAGCATTTAGCGTAGCGCATTTGCATTTCCAGGGGCATACTTGGGACGTCTGCGTGTCAAGTATTCTCAAGAAGTTAATAAAAGTTCTACATTTGCTTTATGAGTAGTGGGTGACCCTAGGGTGGCAACATATATCCTAAATGATTTCAATGGGTCTTTCTCCATTCAGATTGTTTTATGCTGTTCAATTCAACCCAAAATAATTTTCTGCATTTCCATCAATTTCCACACTGCCACGATATTGGCAAAAATACAAAATGTATTTTTAACCAAATGTTGCAATTGTGATTAAGATCAAAACACTTGGGTGAACTTTTGGAATCAAAGAAATATAATGTTTATTATAATTCTATAGATGGAATATAACAAATAAAGGGGACTTTGAATAGTGTTGTTTGACATGACAACGAATGAAAATGCCATGGACAAGTTATTGTGACAGGGTAGGAACCAAAGTGATGTTCAGTGTTTCTTAGGGGACCTTACAGTCTTTGGCTACATTAAATCTTTTATGGGGCGGCAGCGTAGCTTAGTGGTTAGAGCGTAACCCACTGTTCCTAGGCCGTCATTGAAAATAAGAATTTGTTCTTAACTGACTTGCCTAGTTAAATAAAGGTAAAATAAAAATAAATAAATTAATGTAGCCAACATTCATGCGTCACCTATTCCTCTTTAATTTAGAATATACTGTTGCACAAACATGCTGATTTAGGCCTCCACCAGCACTGGTATCAGGCTGTATTAGCTAGCTACATTTGCTCTGACTCAGTACTTTTATTAGCTAACATTAGTTAGCTAGCGATTAGCATTAGTGGCTAACACTATTTAGCTTAACTTACTAAGAAAATACAAACTAGCTGTTTGCAGATGTGAGAAACAAACTAATATTGTAATTATAGAACGCTTGTGGATTTATATTAAGATCAAAGTGGAAACAACATTGTCGTCATCAACATTGTTACATGTGCTGCATTGACCATGCAGACTGAATGAAACAGTCTCGTGGTCAAGCAACAACAAATGCGCTCCTCGAGTGACAGGGGTGGGACTAGGTCTGTGTGGAAAGCGGCATGGAAAGAGAGAATGTAGAGGGATGACCCAAGTAGCGGAGTAAACTATGAAAACGGACGTTACACACTGCGCATCACATTTAACAAACCAAATATTAAAATACCATTATAGAAGGTAAAGTAAAAAACCCAAACAGGTCAGTGCATTAATACCGGTACATAGTAAAATACGGTATACCGCCCAGCCCTACCGTACCTCAAACTTTCCAAATGCCAGTTGTTTTTCGGTTACAGCTCATGAAATACGGGTCATCACCTTCTCACCCCCATCTCCGTGGTCAGGTTTCTCACCTACCTCTGTTATCGTTCAGGGGACGCGCTGCTGCAACTGGCAAACTGCCTTTGCACTCATCCTAGAGCACGTGCTGATGCTGTAACAAGCAAATTGGTTGTATCTTCTAACTTCAGTCGCGTGTTGCATTCTGTTAATGTGAACGATTGGTTGAGCCTTGGATACAGCCAGTATTGCTCCAAACGCGCTTCACTTGTTCGCTTACAGCCAGTAGTGATCCAAAGCCTCCTCCCCCACCCAAACTTTTCTCATCTACACGAATCACGTAGGTCACCTATTTTGGATTCAAAAATTATAATTTCACCGAGATGTGACTAGTTTGCATTGCTGGCTAGTAAGAAAAAGCAAGTGCAAATGTGAGTACATGTTCTCCCACCCACCTCTCGGATTTCTTTGATCTTGCAGCCTCCCTTGCCAATGAGGGACCCACACTGGCTGGCTGGCACAACGATGCGGAGGGTGACAGGGGGCTTGCTGGTGGCCGTACTGTTCGTCATGGAGCTGCTGATGTCCTGGGAGAGAAGATTGATTGATCAATGAACTTACTCCACAACTTCCACTTGACAACATCATTGATGGATATGTGAGAGGTGTTCAGACACTCTTGGAGGACAACTGTAAACAGATGTATTGTTAATAAAGAACCTTTTTTCAAATCAACTTCCAATAGTCCTCTAGGATTAGTTGAACACCTCACACATCCAGTCAGCCCCTCTATTCATGCACCTGAGAGGTAGTGTTAATCGGTTCCGTAAAAGTAGCCACATCACATTCCCTATAGATGCCAAAGTGACAAATAAAACAGTTGGGCCTGGACAAGACAGGGTAATTAAGTTACCTCTTCCAGCTTTTCGATGATCATGGAGAACGCTTTGAAGATGGCGGTGGTGGGGCCTGCCAAAGTGATGATCCTCTCAGGACAGTTGCCCTCGGAGATGTTGATGCGAGCTCCGCTCTGGACGCAGGGGGATGGGAAATTCACCATTAGTTATAAGAGTTATATAAAAGAGGTGCAACTAACAGAACACAAACAGCTTTAGTGTCATTTAGAAACAGAAGGCATCTGTCACCTCTTCTCTCATCTTTTTCACAGATTCACCTTTCTTGCCAATGATGCTTCCAACTTCCTAAAAGAAAAACAAATACATTTAGAAATGTAATTCCTAAACTTTAGTCACCTGCTGTGGGAGGTCACTCCTTGCATCAGCAATCTAATGGTCAGCATGACATTACCTAGCCTTTAGCACCGTGGGCTAACAGTCATCTGCTGTGGGATCTTGCTCACCTTGCCGTGCATAAGCAATCTAATGGTCAGGGTGACATTGAGTCCTCCTTCAATAACACCGGAGTCCATAACTACCACTGGATGGGAGAGTAGCTGCTGCAGATGGGTCAAAACTGGGGTATGGTCACAAAGATTGGATCTGGAGGTAAGACAAGAAAACAGTGAGAAAAGTAGGAAAAGTTAGAATAGTGCATTGGAAGTATTATGGGGCCGAGGGAAGAGCAGGAGAACAATTGAATATAGAATGTGAGAACAGTGAACAGAACAAGACTGGTGGTTTTGGTTTTTAATTCAGCCTATGACTTTGTACAATAATACTAAATAGCTAGCGAACTATTGAACTCATAAAACTTGATAGGAAGGTATCAAGTAAATGATCCAAGCTGCTGAAACCATCCAAATAATGCCATGTCACTTACAACAGTAGCTGCTTTTAGTTCAATGGATGAGATGATCTGTAGGCACTGATGTTCTTACAAACTAATCAAACACCTGATCTAAACTGATTGCCATTATTATAAGAGTGAAACATCAATTTGCAGCTCGTCACCTTGCTGCATAAACTCAACTCTGTACCTTTACAGAGTAGAGTTGCTATAAGTGTTGGCTGAGAGTACCACCAACTACATCGAGTCGCTATCAGGGATGTAAAAATGTACATTATTTTATTCCACCTTGTACCCATGTTTGTCCCGTGTACTGTGGGCTTTTCTTTGGGTGCTGAATTGAGTCGTTTTTGATTAAGAAGTCATTTTGAGTGAGGTCTGTCATATTGCACCCTTTAATCCACAGCTTTTCAATGGAGTGCGAAGTTAAGACTTCAAAACGTGCTCTACTACTCGATACTTTAATACATATACATTTTTTAACGCTTACTGCTTACCGTGCTTGTCAGTTGTAATCCATAGTTTGATAAATCTATAATGCATTCTGTGTCCCTTGCCAAAACTACTGTAAGAATCTGCCGTGAAATGACGGTCTGCTCCTTCTCAACAACGGCTAACGTTACCTATGCAGAGGAAAAAATGTTACTTTATTTAATTTTTTTAAACTACGGATTTCAGCACCCAAAGAAAAGCTAGTACAATGTAAGCAATGAACAATATATTTTTACGAGTATGGACTGATAGTGGTACACTCCGCCAACACTCAACTCCGTAGAGATGTAGCTAACGTTATATGGAAAGAGTTGAGTTCTCAGCTAGCTAACTTCTGACCCACCAAAATAATGGGGCCTTCTAGTATGAGGTTGCGTCCATGATTATCATTAGAACTGTATCATAATTCATGCAAAGTAACATGCCATTAGACTAAAAGGAACACATTTAGTTGGCGTGGTCATCATAGCAATGGTTCACGTGTGCATATTTTAGCTTGCTAGTAGCACACTTCTTGCATGTTAGACTAACAAACAGGTTAATGGTCCCAAGACTGAATCCGGAACGAAAGGAACTCACGGCTCAGTTCGTAAATGAATGGACAATGTGTCCGATTACTTGGCTCCAATGAATTTAACTGCACTCATAGCTAAGGCACGCAGTTTAGCCTCACCGGCCGGCTCTAGTTGAGCTTTTAGCTAGATTTACGACCTAGCATAGCGCGCTAACTAGCAAGTTAACTGAGTGGCTAGCATCCATATGTGGAGCATGTGTACATTGTATGAATGGCTGTGCTGTAGTCATTCACGCTAGCACGGTTTCAAGAATATATCGGCTACAAACACCAACACTCGTCATTCACAAATGGAAAAGCGTAAATAGCAGCCATTTGGCTGGCTTTGTGAGCTGCGTGCAAGTCGTGCGGCCTGGCAAATTCACGCGGTGGGTTTATTTGTGATTGTATTGCACACACATAAAAAATGTTCTTACCTGATCCGTGTTTTGGGATGCGTTGTCGGGGAGGGGGTGGGGTTGTGAGGGTAGAAAGGGAGAGGTTCGGGAGGGTAGAAACCCGGGGGAGAGTTTTAAAAGGATTCGGGGAAGAGGGAAGTGTGAGATGATGATCGGGCTCCACTCGCTGAGCTGCTTCTTCTTCCATGATATAATGGCGGTCCGTAAACAAACGTTAAAGGTGCATGCCGCCACCTACTGTTTAGGAGTGTGGTCAATCACGGTTTACAACATAAGCTCCACATTTCTAAATCCTCCTACCTAGTACTTCTGAGAAAATTAAAAAAATAACCCTTAAAAAAGAGCTCTACTGACTTATAATAGACCCTCCCGCATGCCCCAAATCCCTTCCAACCCCGACTTCAATCTTTCTGTCTCTTCAACATACATACTACCGTTTCACCGACCATACACTCCAGATGTAACAGTATAGCTTCCATCCCTCTCCTCGCTCCAACCTTGGTTCGAACCAGGGACCCTCTGCACACATCAACCACAGTCACTCATGAAGCATCGTTACCCATTGCGCCACAAAAGTTACATCCAAAAGTTACATTCCATAGTCTATTTTTTGCATTACTTGCAAATAAACTGTTAGTCAAGGAGGAATTAGATTTCCAAATGCATCAGAGAAAGAGCTTGAGTATGAAGCAAGTTGACAAAAGCCACAGAAATACGTTTTTGTACTGGAAAGAACTGGAATACATGCATAGTTCATTCTATAGACAGAATTCTCGAAATAGAGTTAACAAACTAGATCTACATTCATATAAAAGTTTATAACAATATCATTTTAAGATTGATTCTCATACACAATCACTCACAACAGAAAAGCAATTTCTTGCAAAAAGTTCAGTTGATCCTTCCTATGGTAATTTACGTAGCTTTACAATTAAAACTAATAATTATATATATGTACATAGAAAGTTATCAAAAAAGTGTTTTGCTACGATAGTAAACTTATCAAAGCATGATGGCTTGAATGCATACCTATAATTCATCATAAATGTCAACAACAACAAAAAATATGTAAAATTAGGATTTTAGATTGGTGTCCAAAATGGCACCCTATTCCCTACATAGTGCACGACTTCTGGTCAAAAGTAGGGAATAGGCTACCAGAGAGTTCTTCCATCCCCTGATGATTAGTGCTCCTAGGTCTGCAGCATATTCAGCAAGATGAAACGCTCCAAACTTTGCAAATAAAAACTTTAAACTGGCCTCCAATGAGAAGGAACTAATGGTCAAACTGGGTGTGGTCAGAGCAGACATGGCAAGGCCCAACCCACTCACAAGCGCTAGTGCAGTGGAGTATAGAAGGAAGCCCTGGTATACATTGTACTATACCCAGGTAGGGAGAAAGGGTTGGAAAAGAAGAGACCCAAGAGGGAACTGAGAAGGGGGGGCTAGACTCTTGAGTAGCAATAGTAGTAGTGTGCAGCTTGTATGCTGTACAAAAAGACTGGAAGAGATGGATTCATATTGCATTGGAAGCCTACCTCAATCTCACACCAGTTGCAGAGAGGGGAATTTGTGATTATGTTAACGACAATTTATGACAGGGCTCCTGAGTGGTCTAAGCGGTCTAAGGCACTGCATCTCAGTGCAAGAGGCGTCACTTGTCCCTTGTTCGAATCCAGGCTGTATCACATCCAGCCGTGATTGGGAGTCCCAGCCTTGTCCGCGTTTGGCCGTCATTGTAAATAAGAATTTGTTCATAACTGACTTGCCTAGATAAATTATTATATAAAACAAAATTAAATCACCACTTTAGTAGTGCCATTCATACCCTTCCATCATCAGATCTACCTAACCAACATATAGATTCTACTCCACTTAACATTCCATTGGCTTGAAGTCCATGGGGCAACGCCATACATCTAAATAAAGGGACAGGGTCTTTCTGCCTTGCCGCAGCTCTCAAAAATAACTTATTGAACTCTACCCTCCCTTCATATCAGTAGCATTTAGTTGTACTTTTGTTCTGTATATTATCCATACATACATTATCCATTATCCCTTCTTAGCCCTTAGATAAAAGTCCATGTCCACTGTCTACACTACTTTCCTCTTCTGACCTGACTCCCACATCCAATCAGTAATTCATATCCGTTACAGTTGGAGTGCAGATCAGCCACATGCAACACGTTGATGCCGCTGCTGGCCAATCGGGCAATGCCCTCAGGCGATAGTGTTTCCATGGCGATACGTGTGTGCTGATCGCTGACTACGCCCCCTGCCCCACCCTTTGTGATTCCGCCTTCTGACTGAGGGGCAGAGTTATTGGAGGCTGTGGCACCGCAGGTGGTTCCTTTAAGTTGAGGTGGGTGTTGATGTATTTGGAGAGGTGGTCGCTGCGCATTAAGCGATTTGGACACAATGTACATGAGAGCTTCTCACCTGGAAGTAATAACGAAACATAAGGTTAGTGTCCCGGCTGGCATATGTGAGATTGTAAACCCCCCCCCCCATTAACATTTCTATCCGAACCGGATCTTCGTCAGGTTGTTAGCCTATGTCAAATCTGGCTAGCCTGAGCTGCCCTATCCTGATTGGCCATCACGTGGCTGAAATTTGCATAATCTTGGGAAATGTTGAACTTGGCTCTCAAATTCTCTAGTCTTCTCGTGTCCCTCATTTAATTGAAAATGCATGGTTGCTGGTAGCTAGTTCTCAGATATTTTATCATTTTTATAAATCCTGTGTAAATGTTCCTTCTTTTTTATTCACTCTGGCATCAAGCGGTTTAATTCATAACAATTATTCAGAAATGAAAACATCATACATCAACTGCACAGTCATTGTCACATTTGACCATAAAAGTTGCCAAGACTGAAGAGTCTGCTAAATGACAGAAATGTCAATAGCTAGGGCCAGGGGTTATTCCTAAAACCAAGTTATTATAACTCAGAGCCTGTAACTAGGGCCCAGAGCTTTTCTTGGTCTGGCCATACGGTCTGCCAAGGAAATCTAGCCCTCGTAAGGAGTGACAACAGTATCTACAGCTCCTGACTTGGCCATGACTTGTGGTGAGGCTGGGGACTGAGAGCAAAATTGATCATTTTCATTATCGCTGTAAAATGGAAATAAAGGGAAACCTAATCAGTTATTCAATGTATTCAATTGAAATGTGTCTTCCGCATTTAACCCAACCCCTCTGAATCAGAGGCTGTCTTAATCGACATCCACGTCTTCGACGCCTGGGGAACAGTGGGTTATCTGCCTTGCTCAGAGGCAGAATGACAGACTTTTACTTTGTCAGCTCGGGAATTCAATCCAGCAACCTTCCGGTTACTGGACCAATGCTCTAACCACTAGGCTAAATAAAGATATATTGTATTGGCACGTCTCACCTGTGTGTCTCCTCTTACTGCGCTGCAGTTCATCTGAGCGTGTGAATCTCTTCCCCACAGAAAGACCAGCTGCAGACAAATGGTCATTCTCCAGTGTGCCGGCGGAGGTGGGTTAGAAGGTGAGACGTCTTACCATACACCTTCCCACAACCTGCGATGTGACAGATATGCTGCTTCTTCTTACTGGGATCTCTGCAGGCAAAATAAATGTAAATTGACTCTTCATTTGCTGTTGGGCTATTTGACATGTCCCACCAACCTTTAGAGCATTTTCAGAAACATTACTTCACTCTTGGGGTACATCGCATTCGGAAAGTATTCAGACCCCTTGACTTTTTCAACATTGTTACTTTACAGACTTATTCTAAAATTGATTAAATAGTCCCCCCCCCCCCTCAATCTACACACAATACGGAAAAATCACAATTACATAAGTATTCTGACCCTTTACTCAGTACTTTCTTGAAGCACCTTTGGCAACGATTACAGCCTAGAGTCTTCTTGGGTATGACACCTGTATTTAGGAAGTTTCTCCCATTCTTCTCTGCAGATCTTCTCAAGCTTTGTCAGGTTGGATGGGGAGTGTCGCTGCACAGCTACTTTTAGGCCTCTCCAGAAATGTTTGATCTGGTTCAAGTCTGGGCTCTGGCTGGGCCACTCAAGGATATTGAGACGAGAGGTTGACCGATTATGATTTTTTTCAATGCCGATACCGATTAATCATCCAATTCATTTTATTTATTTGTAATAATGACAATTACAACAATACTGAATTAACACATTTCAACCTAATATAATACATTAATAAAATCAATTTAGCCTCAACTAAATAATGAAACATGTTCCATTTTTTTATTTATCCGTTATTTTACCAGGTAAGTTGACTGAGAACACGTTCTCATTTGCAGCAACAACCTGGGGAATAGTTACAGGGGAGAGGAGGGGGATGAATGAGCCAATTGTAAACTGGAGATTATTAGGTGACTGTGATGGTTTGAGGGCCAGATTGGGAATTTAGCCAGGACACCGGGGTTAACACCCACTACTCTTACGATAAGTGCCATGGGATCTTTAATGACCTCAGAGAGTCAGGACACCTGTTTAACGTCCCATCAGAAAGACGGCACCCTACACAGGGCAGTGTCCCCAATCACTGCACTGGGGTATTGGGATATTTTTTTAGACCAGAGGAAAGAGTGCCTCCTACTGGCCCTCCAACACCACTTCCAGCAGCAATTGGTCTCCGATCTGACCAGGATGGCTTCAGAAGCAAGCCTGTAGTGGTATGCTTGCAAATTTGGTTTAAATAAAGCAAAAACAAAGTGTTGGAGAAGAAAGTAAAAGTGCAATATTTGCCATGTAAGAACGTTTAACGTGTAACGTTTAAGTTCCTTCCTCAGAACATGAGAACATATGAAAGCTGGTGGTTCCTTTTAACATGAGTCTTCAATATTCCCAGGTAAGAAGTTTTAGGTTGTAGTTATTATGGGAATTATAGGACTATTTCTCTCTATACCATTTGTATTTCATATACCTTTGACTATTGGATGTTCTTATAGGCTCTTTAGTATTGCCAGTGTAACAGTATAGCTTCCGTCCCTCTCCTCGCCGCTACCTGGGCTCGAACCAGGAACACATAGACAACAGCCACCCTCAAAGCAGCGTTACCCATGCAGAGCAAGGGGAACAACTACTCCAAGTCTCAGAGCGAGTGACGTTTGAAACGCTATTAGCGCGCACCCCGCTAACTAGCTAGCCATTTCACATCAGTTACACCAGCCTAATCTCGGGAGTTGATAGGCTTGAATTCATTAACAGTGCAATGCTTGAAGCATTGCGAAGAGCTGCTGGCAAAACGCACAAAAGTGCTGTTTGAATGAATGCTTACGAGCCTGCTGGTTCCTACCATCGCTCAGTCAGACTGCTCAATCAAATCATAGACTTAATTATAACATAATAACACAGAAATACGAGCCTTAGTTCATTAATATGGTCGAATCCGGAAACTATAATTTGGAAACCAAAGGTTTATTCTTTCAGTGAAATACGGAACGGTTCCGTCTGAATATTGCTGTTACATTGCACAACCTTCAATGTTATGTCATAATTACGTAAAATTCTGGCAAATTAGTTTGCAATGAACAAGGCGGCCCAAACTGCGGCCCAAACTGTTCTGACTCTGACTCTGCGTGCAATGAACGCAAGAGAAGTGACACAATTTCACCTGGTTAATATTGCCTGCTAACCTTTCTTTTAGCTAAATATGCAGGTTTAAAAATATATACTTCTGTGTATTGATTTTAAGAAAGGCATTGATGTTTTATGGTTAGGTACACGTTGGAGCAATGACAGTCCTTTTTCGCGAATGCGCACCGCATCGATTATATGCAACGCAGGACACGCTAGATAATATCATCAACCATGTGTCGTTAACTAGTGATTATGATAGATTGATTGTTTTTTATGAGATAAGTTTAATGGTAGCTAGCAACTTACCTTGCCTTCTTACTGTATTCGCATAACAGGCAGGCTTCTCGTGAGGCAGGTGGTTAGAGCGTTGGACTAGTTAACCGTAAGGTTGCAAGATTGAATCCCTGAGCTGACAAGGTAAAAATCTGTTGTTCTGCCCCTGAACAAGGCAGTTAACCCACAATTTCTAGGCCTCCATTGAAAATAAGAATGTGTTCTTAGCTGACTTGCCTCGTTAAATAAAGTTTAAAAAAAATACCTGCAAAATCTGCGTCCAAAAATACCGATTTCCGATTGTTATGAAAACTTGAAATCGGCCCTAATTAATCGGCCCTTCCGATTAATCGGTCAACCTCTGATTGAGAGTTGTTCCAAAGCCACTCCTGCATTGTCTTGGCTGTGTGCTTAGGGTTGTTGTTCTGTTGGAAGGTAAACCCTCGCCCCAGTCTGAGGTCCTGAGCACTTTGAGCAGGTTTTCATCAAGAATCTCTGTATTTTGCTCCATTCATCTTTCCCTCGATCCTGACTAGTCTTCCAGTTCCTGACGCTGAAAAGCATCTCCACAGCGTGCCACCCTCATGCTTCAATGTTGGGATGGTTGCAGGTTTCCTCCACATGTGATGCTTGGCATTCAGATCAGAGAATCTTGTTTCTCATTTTCAGAGTCCTTTAGGTGTCTTTTGGCAAACTGCAAGCAGGCTGTCATGTGCTTTTTACTGAGGAGTGGCTTCCATCTGGCTACTACCATAAAGGCCTGATTGGTGGAGTGCTGCAGAGATGGTTGTCCTTCTGGAAGCTTCTCGCACAGCTCTCCACATAGGAACTATAGAGCTCTGCCGATTGCTCAGTCTTTTAAGAATGATGGAGGACACTGTGTTCTTGGGGACCTTCAACGCTGCAGACATTTTTTGGTACCCTTCCCTACATCTGTGCCTCTACACAATCCTGTCTCTGCACTCTTCAGACAATTCCTTCGACCTCAAGTTTTGGTTTTTGCTCTGACATACACTGTCAACTGTGGGAACTTATATAGACAGGTGTGTGTATTTCCAAATCATGTCCAATCAATTGAATTTACCACAAGTGGAGTCTGATAGCAAAGGGTCTGAATACTTATGTAAATAAGACAAACCTGTTTTCGCTTTGTCATTATGGGGTATTGTGTGTAGATTGAGGAAGAAAATGTTTTATTTAATACATTTTAGAAAAAGGCTGTAACGTAACAAAATGTGGAAAAAGTCAAGGGGTCTGAATACTTTCCGAAGGCACTGTAAATAAATGAAATACAGTCAGGTATTTGGATAGTGACACAATTTGCATAATTTTGACTCTGTATGCCACCACAAAGGATTTGAAAGGAATCGATCAAGATGTGCTTTAAATGTAGACGTTCATCTTTAATTTAAGGGTTTTGTCAAAAATGTTGTATGAACCGTGTAGGAATTACAACCACTTTTATACATAGGCCCCAATTTTAGGGGCTCAAAAGTAATTGGACAAATGAACAATCATAAATAAAATTGTGAGTTTTAATAATTCGGTTGCCAATACTTTGCAGTTAATTACTGCCTGAAGTCTGGAACCCATAGACATCACCAGATGCTGGGTTTATTCCCTGGTGATGCTCTGCCAGGCCTTTACTGCAGCTGTCTTCAGTTCCTGCTTATTCTTGGGGCATTTTGCCTTCAGCAAGTGAAATGCATGCTCAATTGGATTCAGGTCAGGTGATTGACTTTGCCATTGCAGAACATTCCACTTCTTTTCCTTCAAAAGTTATTGGGTTGCTTTCGCAGTATGCTTCGGGTCATTGTCTATCTGCACTGTGAAGCGCCGTCCAATGAGTTTTGAAGCATGTGGCTGAATCTGAGCAGATAATATGGTCATGAACACTTCAGAATTCATCCTGCTGCTTTTGTCAGCAGTCACATCATCAATAAATACAAGGGAACCAGTTCCATTGGCAGCTATAGACGCCCATGTCATAACACTACCTCCACCATGCTTCACAGATGAGGTGGTATGCTTCGGATCATGAGCAGTTCCTTCCCTTTTCCATACTCTTCTCTTCCCATCATTCTGGTACAAGTTGATCTTTGTCTCATCTGTCCATTAGCTTTTTTAGATGTTTTTTTGGCAAACTCTAATCTGGTCTAGCTGTTTTTGAGGCTTATCAATGGTTTACATCTTGTGGTAAACCCTCTGTATTTACTCTGGTGAAGTCTTCTCTTGATTGTTGACTTTGACAGATACGCCTACCTCCTTGAGGGTGTTTTTGATCTGGCCAATAATTTGTCTGTCATTCACCACAGTTGTTTCCCATGGTCTTCTGGGCCTTTTGGTGTTCCTGAGCTCACCAGTGCGTTCAATCTTTTTAAGAATGTACCAAATAGTTGATTTGGCCACACATCATGTTTTTGCTATCTCTCTGATGGATTTGTTTTGAATTTTAAGCCTAATGATGTCTTGCTTCACTGGCATTGACAGCTCTTTGGGCTTCATATTGAGGGCTAACAGTGTCGTGACATGACTATCATTTATTTATTCATTTTTTTCAGCTTTATTTAACCAGGTAGGCCAGTTGAGAACATGTTCTCATTTACAACTGCAACCTGGCCAAGATAAAGCAAAGCAGTGCGACACAAACAACAACACAGAGTTACACATGAAATAAACAAACGTACAGTCAATAACACAACAGGAAAAAAAGTCTATATACAGTGTGTGCAAATGGCGTGAGGAGGTAAGGCAATAAATAGGCCATAGTAGCAAAGTAATTACAATTTAGCAGATTAACACTGGAGTGATAGATGTGCAGATGATGTAGAAAGTAGAAATACTGGTGTGCAAAAGAGCAAAAAGTAAATAAAAACAATATGGGGATGAGGTAGGTAGATTGGATGGGCTATTTACAGATGGGCTGTGTACAGATGCAGCGATCGGTTAGCTACTAAGATAGCTGATGTTTAAAGTTAGTGAGGGAGATATAAGTCTCCAACATTAGGGATTTTTGCAATTAGTTCCAGTCATTGGCAGCAGAGAACTGTAAGGAAAGGCGGCCAAAGGATGTTTTGTCTTTGGGGATGACCAGTGAGATATACCTGCTGGAGCGTGTGCTACGGGTGGTGTTGTTACAACGTCTGCACTGCTACGCCATCTTGGAATCTAGATCTAGTTAATGTGATGACTGCTATTTATCGAATAATAATTAATCATGTAACAATTAACTCATTAGGATTTTTGGGCACCACGGGAGTTACCGTCTTAATGAGTGCCCTTCTCACGAATTAACTCAAGAATATATAGATATCATACCAGTCACCAATTAATCATTTCCTCATATCAGTCTCATTTTGAATGTCGTTGACTTTGTAGATCTGCACAAACCCGAGTCTTACTAATTATTCTGAATCACACAAATTGATTTGATCATTTATTTACTAACAAGCTAAATGATAACATAAGATACACACACACACACACACACACACACACACACACACACACACAC
This sequence comes from Oncorhynchus clarkii lewisi, assembly GCF_045791955.1. Lineage (NCBI taxonomy): Eukaryota > Metazoa > Chordata > Actinopteri > Salmoniformes > Salmonidae > Oncorhynchus > Oncorhynchus clarkii. The sequence goes on from NC_092153.1 coordinate 34,244,266, forward strand.
ACACACACACACACACACACACACACACACACACACACACACACACACACACACACACGGTACAGGTTATTGATTAGAAATGTAATATGATGACAACAAGTCCCTAACGTACTAATAAAATATGAGACTTGTTACACAAGATTTCGATTTAAAGAGAGAGAGAGAGCAACAGAGCGAGAAAGAGAAGCAACACTTGGATACATTTGTAAACTACACTTAGTTTAGCCCTAATACCTTGCCCCGAAGTGCCGTTCCTTTGGGTAAGAGGTAATATAATGATGCATTTACGTGCTGAAGGTCTTCCTCGTAAAGCTCTGTTGGGCTCTCTTTGGATGACCTTGTCTTTTGTTCTCAGGTGTAAGTCTCTGATTGTCCACAAGAGGTCACAATGTCCTTAGTTTTCTGTTTACTTCCACTTATTCTGGAAGAGTGGTCTCCTGAGGATTGCTAATCAGCCATGTCGATGATCCAAGAGTGGCAATGAAAGCAGTGTAGGACACAATGATTTGAAGAGAATAACTGGATGATCCTACTTAAATTCTCCTTCTTAGATACAGTACTTAGAACAGCTACTCAACCGTAGCATAGATGCCTTTGTCTTCAACCTCGTGTTGTATTTTTGGGGTTGTGCCTATCTTAGCCCATGCTGCAGCTGTGGTCCGTTTATTTTAATTCTTAACTCAAATGCTTTATACCCTCGGGTAAAAAGGGGACGTTTTTACATCAGGCTGACGCACTCTTTGGCTTCCCTTGTTACAAGGCAAGGTTTCACAATTTACCATGGTCTCGTTAGAGAACCAAAATCACAGTCTTATCATCACAAAACATTCTCTTTATCCTGGATACTTTCCACACAATGATATACACAGTATGAAAACTCTTCAAGTTACAATGTTTTTATTATAACGTCTTCATGCAACTTTTAATGACATCACAAAATAAACATTCATTTTCCATATTCCATCTCTCATCATACCCAATATCCGGATGTTGAAATATATTATCCCAGTGTCCATGGTTTGATGTTGTAGTTTTGGGCTGCAAACTCTTCATAAGACACAGACATCCGATCACCCAAACTAAACCCCAAAAGGAATCGTCTGCTGCCTATTTTTTTTTTTACGAACGACGTGAGGTGTCATAAAACCACCACCTCCATCCCTCTCCCCCTCTGTGGGAGAGAGAGAGCTCTATAGAGCTGATCCACTGTAACCTGATCTGTTGTATCCTCACAGGAGAGTCATGACAACAGCAACAGATTCCATATGCAAATGCGACATTTGAAATCAACTCCAGACCTTTTTTTCTGCTTACTTGTAAATTAACTAATGAGAGAATAACACACACACCAGGCCATGGAACAGCTGAGCAGCTAATTGTCCATTAAAAAGGGGGGGACCACATATAAAAGTGCTGTAATTCCTACACCGTTCACCTGATTTGGATGTAAATACCTGAACTTTCAGTTCATATTATTATTTAATTGAATCTCCAATATGCTGTGGTAGACAGCTAAAATAATAATAACTTGGTCAATGTCCAATGTCCAACTATTTATAGACCTGACTGTATGCTGCTTGCAACAATATAGCTAATGTATTTATCTAAATGTTGTGTCCCATGTTAGAGCCTACAATTGGTTTTGTCTGTAATATTGCTGTCACCAAAAAAAATGCATATTTGTTGATTGTCGATTAAGTGTGAGTAAAGTGTAATAGGCTACACATGGGTTATTGTAGGGGATGTCTACACTGGCAATTGTATAGGCTTAATCTGTGTCCAGGAAACCAGCCATTGATAAGCAAGTACCCGAGACACCAGTTGTGGAGTCAATAGCAAGTGTATTTGACTGCTTGGCACATTATTTACCCAGTAAGTTATGTGAACTGATGTACATACTGTATAGTCTAAGCCTTTTCATATTATATTTTTTATTTGAGGTACTTTTTACCCCTTTTTCTCCCCAATTTCGTGATATCCAATTGGTAGTTACAGTCTTGACCCATCGCTGCAACTCCCGTACGGACACAGGAGAGTGGAAGGTCAAGAGCCATGCTTCAGCCGAAACACGACCCTGCCAAGCAGCACTGCTTCTTGACACACTGCTCACTTAACCAGGAAGCTAGCCACACCAATGTGTCAGAGAAAACACTGTGCAACCGAAGTCGACGTGCATGCACCCAGCCCAGTCACTAGAGCGTGATGGGAAAAGGACATCCCGGCTGGCCAAACCCTCCCTGCCTTAGACCGCTGCACCACCCGGGAGGTTCCTTTTCATATTGTTTACCCAATATGTGAACTGATGTACATGTATAGTCTAATCCTTTTCTGTACAGTGAGTGTTTTGTGATTTAATCAAATTCCGTTCTTTACCTGTTTTCTGACAAAAGCAACAAAAAGGTTGAGAATTAAATAAATACACTCCATGCTTTAGTGATACTTACATGCAATCAATTACCATACAGTACGTATCTTTGTGGACTCCATTTAATCACATCTGTTACAATTCCATGTTGCACAATCACAAATAATAATGAGGAATGTACAAGGGCACGGAGAAATGGCATACTATGGCATACTACAGAGCATATCAGAGCATAATAAGAATTTGTTCTTAACTGACTTGCCTAGTTAAATAAAGGTAAAAAAATATAAAAATATCCAATATTCTGAAAAAAAACTACATGTTCTCATTCTAGTAGTCTATGCACTCACTACCTGGTTATATTTTAAGAAAACCATCACAAAAATTCCAAATAAGTATTGTGGATGTTAGATATTGATATTCATTCCTTGGACCATGTTGATCATGTTCAGCTTCGTGTTAGAGAAGTGGTTTCGATAGAATACATTTCACAAAGGTGAATTCCATGTCTGCCATTGTCATGTTTCCTAGAAACAGCAGAAGTTTTCCAACTTTCTGTCAGTGCAGGGTTGCCAGGTCAAGCTAAAATTTCTAGGCCAATGACCACTCAAAACGCATCTAAAAGGCCTGAAAACTAGACTCCCAAAAAATCATTTTCCATCAGTGGATGTAGATTTAACTTGGACTGCTATGATTAAGCAATACGGCTCAAGGGGGTATGGTATATGGCCAATATACCACGGATAAAGGCTGTTCAGCTGGTAGCTGTGGTATATTGGCTGTATACCACAAACTCCTGTGATGCCTTATTGCTATTATATACCGGTTACCAACGTAATTAGAACAGTAAAAAGTCATGGTTTGTCATACCGGTGGTATATTGTCTGATATACCATGGCTTTCAGGACTAGAACCAGGTTTATAATTGTAAATAAATCCTCTTTGTGCATTTGCATAACTATAGATACATCCGAAAGGAGAGTATGAATGATAAAAGTTCGAGAGAGGATTTTGAAATCTCTGAGCAAGAAACCTTAGGCTATTTTCTGGCAATTGTGCTGTTGTTATGTGCCAGATGTTAAGATAGGCATAGGTTACAGACTAAAATCTGGGTTTATGATGAATTAGAATGTTCCATAGTTTGCTTGGATACACAGTACACAGATCATCTGTACAGAATGGCGCCGGAGAGGATGGTTGCCGTTTTATAGGCTCTTAACCAACTGTGCTATTTTGTTTGTTTTTTTGCATTGTTTGTAACATATTTTGTACATAATGTTGCTGCTACCATCTCTTTAATTATTTGTTACTTTAATTTCTTACTTTTTAAAGGTATTATTTTAAAGGTGTTGGTTAAGAGCTTGTAAGTAAGCATTTCACTGTAATATATTCGGCGCATGTGACAAACACAATTGATTGGATTTTAACTCTGGGTCTTCCTTGTGGCGGTCCTCATGAGAGCCAGTTTCATCATAGCACTTGATTGTTTTTGTGACTGCACTTGAAGAAACTTGAAATGTTCCATATTGACTGACCTTCATGTCTTAAAGTAATGATGGACTGTCATTTCTCTTTGCTTATTTGAGCTGTTCTTGCCATAATATGGACTTGGTATTTTACCAAATAGGGCTATCTTCTGTATACCAACCCTACCTTGTCACAACACAACTGATTTGCTCAAACGCAATAAGATGGAAAGAAATTTCACAAATTAGCGTTTAACAAGTGTGCAAAGCTGTCATCAAGGCAAACGGTGGCTACTTTGAAGAATCTCAAATGTAAAATAGATTTTGATATATTTAACACTTTTTTGGTTACTAAATTATTTCATATGTGTTATTTTAGTTTTGATGTCTTCACTATTATTCTACAATGTACAAAATAGTAAAAATAAAGAAAAACCCTAAAATAAGTAGGTGTGTCTACACTTATGACTGGTACTGCATGTCTAACCCTACTGCAGGCAATGATTTTAATGTTAAAAAAATAAATAAATACAACTTTCATAAGATTATGGCTCCAGTAGCATCGGCCTAACTCAGATTTCAGTCTTGTTTCAGGATCATCAAAATATTGCTGCTTTTAAAGGGATTTATTATAATAAAAATCTATTTAACTTAGTTGTGAGGAACGTAAAGGAATTGAAGGGATAAATAATAGATAACCTGTTTGCACTGACTGCTCATCCTTGGCACACACTAGCAGGAGAGCCTGTGGTCTGGTGTCTGTCTGTCCAGCCTGGTCTCATAGACTAGACATAGCATAGTAAACGTAAATCATTAAAATGTGTGTGCTATGTTACATTTTGTATACTTAGACAAGACAGATGGTTACTTGTTTTGGGTGGATGGGTGGGCCTATAACTTTAAGTCTAGCAACCCGAATGTTCCAGAGTTCAAATCTCATCACGGACACTTTTAGCATTTTAGCAAAGTAGTAACTTTTCAACTACTTACTACTCTGTAGCTACTTTGCAACTACTTAGCATGCTAGCTAACACTTCCCCTGACCCTAACCATTTTAACTAACCCTTCCCCTAACCTTAACCCCTAATACTAACCCCTAGCCTAAGCTAACACTAGCCAGCTGGCCACCTAGCTAGAATTCGTAATATTTCAAACATTTGGCTAATACGTACCACACTTTCTAAATTCGTAACATATAATACCAATACTAATTTGTAACGTATACGAAATGGGTGATGGATATCCACAAATTAATGCATATCAAACGAAACATAACATATCATAATAAACAGAGTGTCTCTGATTTACATCCACAATAATACAAAATGCACGGAGACCAGGTTGGGCCAACTATCTGTGTGTCTCTCCAACTTCGAGGGTCATGTCTAGATGGGATACAGCTTTTGTCAAATTGACCTCAAAATTAAACCATTTTCCCCCCATTTAGCTAACCCTTTCGCTAACCTAATTATCCTAACCTGCAGCGTAGATTCTCCTGAACCTGCTACGAAAATATCAGGGCGCATATTATCACCAGCAGGTATAAAGAGGGCCACCGTCAGCTCTTCGTCTTTAGACAAGCTATTCTACAGTGTGTATGTGTCGGCTTCTTTTACTGCCGGGAGGATGTGTCGCAATGTTAATTTATTTCACTTGAAGCCACACTTCCTTTTTTACCTTCTCTGTATTTGCGCCTAAAGAGACAGTTGAACGAGACAGGCGCGAACATGTAGCCTAGGCGATGTGTTGATAGTCTCAACATTTGTACTTGATAAACAGTTTAAGTAGATTGTCATCAGAAAAACTGAAGAAAACCTGGATGATGTAACGTTAAGCAGTGCTATTCTGATAATAAGATACACGAGTCGAGACTGGTGAGCGCAGTGGGAGAAACCAGAATTGAAACCTGCCAGTGAAGGTAGGCTTGAAATGAAGATTTGCTTGTCTCTACATTAGTTATTGAAATATAATACTGTAGGCCTACTTTGGTATCAGCATCTGCATGCGTTTGGATTTTCAGCCATGTTTTCTAAATATGTCCTTGTTTTTTGCTTGAGCAGTGAAATACAGTTGTATCAAATTTGACATGAGTAATTATGTGCACTGAAAGCTTTCTACAAATATTGGCAGTTGTTAAGCTATATAATATAATAACTTTATTTTTCTAAGAGGGAACTTCTAATGTGATTGTCATGTAGGCTATTATTTTTCAGCACAACATTAACATAATTGCAATTATTTTGTGAGTTTGTGACTTATGATGATTATCTACTTATGGATTTATTTGAGTGAGTGTGTGGTGTCAATTCTTTTAAAATTGCAGCTGTTCATTTCAATAATGTAATAATTTGCTATTCCAACCAGCTGTACTAGATTATATATCAGGGGGTTAAATGTTCCTGCATGAAATGCCCTGTAGGCTACTGTAGTTTCACTGAAACTATCATTTGGATGGTCCTGGTTTGGAAGTATTGTGTCAATATAAACCTACTGATACAGTACTTACTTCATGATTTGGGTTCTCCCAGTTGATAATTATTGAAGTAGCCTATTCAATGAATAGGTGAGCTGTTGAGTAAATAGGTGAGCGGTCTGATGGAGAGCCCGTCTTCTACGACCAGGCGTCAGGCCTGGGTCCAGGCAAGTCGACAGTGGCTAACCCTGGAAGAACTAGATCCACAGGTACCAGGACCATACATCCACCCCTCTGCCCACCCATCTACCCTACAACGACCAGGATATACCCATCCTTCTGCCCCACATGGACCACCATACACCCATCCCTCTGATCAACACCAGTCTGCATCAGAGGATGACGTCTTCTCAGATGGTCAGTTCTCATTTTGGTAGCTTGATTAAGAATTTATATTTGAGTGACATTGATTTATTACTGTAAGATATCTGTGTGATAAAGAAAATAACATGCAGGGGGTTAAAACTCTGCTTAGTCTGGTATATTTATAACTCATATGTGGGCGGTTGGCCACTTCATGATGCATCACACATCTTTGCGACAAAGCACAGAAAAAAAGAGTGTAAGAAGTTTTAATTTTCTGAATGCTGAATGCTCACCCAGACTGTTCTATGTCCACTGTTTCCACAGGATGCTCTGCAGGAAAGATTGAGAGCTGGCTTCTGGGCTGTGGGTGAGTGAGTGAGCATGCCGTGCAAGGTTTGACTTTGAAATGACATTTACAAGAAAGACTCTTAATAGGATGATGTGTCAGCCAGTGGCAACTGGTAAGTTAAACAATAAAAATAAATTGTCTAGGTAAACCACCCACAGTTTGGGGAAATGTTACAGATGTGAATTCTGTTTAGAATATGGATACAGGTCAATGGCATTGCCCAAAGTGGATTCTTGTTCCAAAACACCTTGGTTCTAGAACTAGTTTGGCTCTGTTTATACTAGAGGACATTCTATTTGAATGCTTTTGGTGTTTATAGTCCCAAGTTTGCATCATAGGAAATGGTACAAAAGTACTGTTTGTTCTGTTGATTATTGTAGTTATGTGTTGACCAGAAAATTGTAGTCACAGAAAAGCAATTGTTCCATCACTGGATGCAAACTTCACTATTGTGCAATTACACATGTGTTACTAATGATCATGGCTAACTTGGCTGATCAAGTTGAGTCTGAAAATGTGGCTAAACTGGTGTGTGAACTTGGATGTTCAGGCTATTTTGTGGGTTTTATAGAATCTGATTTAAAATAATGTCAGATAAGAAATGTTGGGGCGTTCTTAAAACATCTGTGGTTAACGTGACTTGACAATCTGACTGCTAATCACTCAGCCTGAGAGCATCTCCTATGTAGGAAGTGAACCAACTTTTAAAAGCTGTAGCTTTACTGAACAGACTGGGAGGATAGCTAGCTAGAGATCATGCCTATAGGTTGATCCAGAGCTGTATAGTATACTGTGGTCTGCGAAATTGACACCCTTGATAAAGATTAGCAAAAATGACTGTATAAAATAGATATATAGGATGGCAGGTAGCCTAGCGGTGAGAGCATCGGGCCAGTAACGGAAAGGTCACGAGCCGACAAAGTGAACTTCTGTCTTAATAATCTGTAAAAGAAATGGGGCACTTAACCCTAATTGCTTCAGGGTCACCGTTGATTATGGCAGACCCTGGCTGTGACCCCACTCTCCAAGAGTATCTCAGGAAGAGTTGGGATATGTGTATTAATACACACATGTACTTGTGTGAAATAGGACACACCAAATTATTATTTTATATAGTATGCTCAAAAAAGTGAGATATTATTTTATACTAATACAATTGCTCAGAGACAGAGATTTTGTTGAACAAGTAATACATTTTAAAAAAAAAATTAACGTAGGGGTCAAAATGATTGACCTTGCGAAGATAGGACAAATCAACGGTGAACGGTGACCCTGAGCCTTTTTCAAAACATTTATTTTTAGTTTTAGTTTTTATGAGTTGGAGAACACATTTGGAGTAATCTTAGACCATTCTGTCACGACTTCCGCCGAAATTGGTCCCTCTCCTTGTTCGGGCGGTGTTCGGTGGTTGACGTCACCGACCTTCTAGCCATCACTGATCCCATTTTTTTTTTCATTGGTTTTGTCTTGTCTTCCATCACACCTGGTTCCAATCCCATCAATTACATGTTGTGTATTTAACCCTCTGTTCCCCCTCATGTCCTTGTCAGTGATTGTTTATTGTAAGTGTATGTGTACGTCTGTACTGGTGTGCATCGAGTTATGTTACCCATTGATTTGAATTATTATGTTTTCCTGTGAGGTTTTTTGTCAATAAACTGCGTAGTTGGAAACAGTTATTTCTCTCCTGCGTCTGACTTCTCTGCCGCCAGTTCACACCCTTACACATTCCTCCATACAGAATCCTAAAATGTTTTTTTGGTGTACGTTATATATTTTTACTAGGCTGGAGACAGGCTCAGAGAACTCTAGCAATCATCTGACTGTTGGTAAGTCTGACAATAAAGCCACCGTCACTGCAATCTACCGACTGGTCGGCATAAAACACTGATTATAGTCTCTCCGCTTCTATTTTATAATTTATTCTCCTCTTCCAGAGTCTCTGCTGAAAGCGAACAGTTTTGAAGATGACCTGAGTCTGGGTGCCGAGGGTGAGGATAAAAGAGAACATAAACCCAATGACACGCATACCATAGTAAATAATCAAAGCAGGAAATAGCTTTGTAGGAAAAGTAGGAGAGCATCATGGATGTTTTGGAAAAAGGTTATTTTAATCTTGTGTGTGACCGCCTTCCTCTTTGTTTTTGCTATTCCTATTCAAACTAATTTTCCATTAATTGAATATGTTTAAAGAACATAGGTCTTTTATCCAATATTATACCTGTTTGAATAATGGACACTTTCATTTTTTAAATGTTCCATTTAAATTCAGAGTAGAAGTCTGTACATGTTGGTGACATACCCTGCCTGTCCTCATGTCTAAGGACTGCTTCTCCACTGATAGTACACCAGGAACATGTACTCATTGTAGCATCAAACCTTAAGCCTTCACCTCTTCCATGAGTGACTGACATCCTGGTGCATGTGATTTAGCTGCTGACTGACGGAAACTCTTTAAGATTGGCCCAATATACAAAGCAATAATAATAGCATGTTTGCAAAGAGAGGAGCCAACACTCACTGGAGCCTCACAACACAAAGGGCCAAATGTCACAGAGATCTGGGAGGAAGACGCGCACACACAAGCATGAATGCAAATGCGCACGCTCGCACACATACACAAACACACACACACAGTGTTCTGTTTTCACTCACTTTAATGTTTTACAGCTACAGCATTAAATGTCGAAGGAGTCTCAGAACTGAGGTAAGATAAATGGAATATGAAGAATGTGTGATTTCATTACAGAAATTATGCACCAAATTCCTTCCTTCAGAGGGAGGTTTAGATTTGTCAAGTTTGGTTGACATGATTTGAGCTTGACCTGCTTTTATCTTCCCACTGTGGTGCCTGCTGACTGGTGCCTGTGTAGGGTGCTGCTTCCACCACCCAAACATCTTCACAGATGTGGAGTCACCACCAGGTCAGTTAGAGCAACCCACAAACTATGACATATGGCAAGCTATATTTAATATTCTAGAGTTTATTTTGACTATCCCTCTTTATGCATTTTAACAGCTACTAGTACATTAAATACGATTACATTAACATATGATATCTGTTGAATACAGGCATGCTTCAACCGTTATTACATTGTTACTATAATAACTTTGTTTGTTTTTTAAGTTGTTTCATTGCTTATTTTTCACCTGTCGCATGTTGATCTCATGTCTTTGTTCCTGCAGTACTCCCCGTCAGAGGCTGGCTCTGCCCTTACTCCACCTCGGTTACAGTATTGCCTCCAGTGGCTTCTCCAACAGCACCAGTAAGGCATCAAGGTGTGTTAGGACCAACCACTATCAACCTTATGTTACAGTCTTAACAGTCATATAGTATATACAATCTGTCAGGACATCTCTATCTCCCTCTATCTCTCCATCCCCACCACTCACATACACACACACCCCAGTGTGTCTGAGGTGCTGCAACTGTGTGCAGAGGATGCAGAGGAGACTCTGTACGAGTTGGGGTTCGGATGTGACGAGCCTGATGTTACAGACCGCATCCCCACCCGTTTCCTCAACTTCCCTTCCCAGCTTCACGGTATCAACTTCCTCCTCTTCCTCCAGTCCCAACTGTACCGCCTTCGACAGGAGGACCCAGGACTCTCTCTGGCCAGTAAGACACAAACGCATGCAGGCAGACAGACACACACACACAAACTCACGCACCCACACACACCACCATTGTGTCCGAATCCCACACATTACTGTGGTAATGATCATCATTGTCATAAACACCCACCCACAACACAACCAGGTATAGAGAGTCTGTACATGAGTCAACTTTCATTTGCATAATAACTTTAGTTATGCAGCACTTTTTATGCAGTTCAAATGGTTTAAAGAGCTTAATCTCTAAATAGACAGTGTCTATATGATTCGGTCTACATTTACATAGCACTGTCAGTATAGTATGTTTCTCCACCAATCATCGTAACATACAATAAATACATTATACGCAGTTTTTGCTATGAACAAAAACCATTAATGCATCTCTCATTGTCCTGTGTTAGGCAGCCAGAACATTCAAAACAAATGGTTGTTTTCTCTTTCAATTGTCCTGATGAACGCACCTCCCCCCTGCAGGTCGTTTCAGGCAGGTAGAGGTGCTAACAGCCATGGCCAATGCCTTCTACTCCCTCTACTCCCATGTGTCCCGCATGCCCCTTCAGAAGCTCTCCCCTCCCGAGTTCAGCATCTCCCCCACCGCCGACAAGCAGACTGGACGGCGCTTCATGGGAAGCGTTTGCAGCGAACCGAGGTCTCCAGTGGAGCGATTTAAGGACACGGTTTCTAAGATGTGCCTGTATACTAGTTCTGGTGGTTCCACCCAGCTAGGCTCGGACTCTGCCTGCCACGGTCCGGGATTTTCTTCTGGACCTGGGTCTGGGTTGTCCCCCAAGAAGAGAAGCAGCCTGCCTGACTTGGTGGGACTGGTCCTGGAGAATGCCAAGGCAGAGGCTGTATCCAGAGACATGGAGGAGGATAATCAGGATACAGGGGACAGTAATGGGATGAGTGCTGCTGTGGACACGAGTACTATGGTGAAGAATAGAGAGACAGAGACACAAGGACACATAGACACAGTCAGTGACAAGGAGATGGAGCAGGGTTTGTTATCAGATGTACAGGACACAGGGCATAGTAGTTTAATTAGTTCTGTGGAGCCACATCTGGTCAAGGACAGAGCGACAGAGACACAGGGATATAGAGACACAGTCAGAGGCAAGGGGTTGGACCAGGGATCGTCATCAGATGGGGATGGGGCTGATTTAGAGAGAGAGAGAGACACCGATGTAACTCCAAATCTTCGAGCATCATCACTTTCAGAATCAGGTCAGCGAGAACCCAGTAGTAGAATGAAGCTGGACTTTTGCCTTACTACTCCAAGTTCTACTTGTGAGGTTGGAGAAACTCACAACACAATTCATCCCACAGACTGGGCAGCGGTGGTGGCACCGGTTGCCAAGGTTACCCATGACGTCATATGTCCTCAGGTCGTTGAGAGTGTGCACCAGGCACTCTACAGCAGTCAACTACAACAGTGGAATAATAACACACAGATGGCGACCATTTTGTCGTCTGTTGTGTCCTGTGCGAATGTCAGATCTGACCGGTCCTTCACCACATCAGACGCACTACACAAATCCAGGGAGGAGAAGGATTTAACTACCAATAACTCAGCCAAGTGTTTAGAGGTCGCCATAACTCCCATTCCAAAGGCTGAGTCTGAGGGTGACTCTCATTTGCTAGAAACTGGGACACTGGTGGAGTCAACGTTCGTGCCCATAAAGCTCCCTAGTGGAAAGAGGTCCCCTTGTCTAATCACTGTAACTGATGTGGCTTGTAGTTTTAGTTCTGCATACACACCGGAGATGGTTCTCACTCCCAGTGGTGGTACCACTGAGGTGCCTTCAGCAGCCCAGTATTATCCAGGTGTATGGGAGAACAAGCGGTGCCTGAGTCCTCTGAAACCGCCACCAATCCGGGTCCAAGGGGAGGCATCCCACAGTCTTCAACAGGCCAACTCCTTTGAGCTAGAGGAGGTAAAATTACTGAATTTTTAGGATTTAACCTATATGGCACAATCTACTCCAGTCTGACTTCCTAGGGCTTATTGACACATCTAGGTGGCGTAGTCAACTACCTATCCACCCATGGCTGCCTGACATATACTTGGAGCCAGGAGTTTTCCTGACCACCTGTTTTCCAATTTTGTTTAACAACAGGTACATAGTGCAGGGGAGGAAGACTTTGGACAGCAAGAAACCATAAGGTCAACATCTTTGTCACTGTCTACTGTCAATCAAAACACAGGTGAGTTCATAGTCTTGGTTGATACATCATGGTCATATTCAGCTGAACCGAGTGATATTAACAGTGTACATCTGCTTACTACCAAAGTAGTTGTTTAGTGAAAGGTGACTGACTACCGCAATTCGGAGCAGCCAATGTGCTGAATGTGACGTCAGTTTAATTTCACAGGAACACACAACCGTTTCAATTTACAGTTTGAAAGTCAATGTGGTTGATACTGTTCCTCAAATGGGCAGTGCTGTTGTCACGTTAGCTGTGAATGAGTTGCTGCATTTGTGCATGCATGTATGTGTGTGTGTGAAGAAAGGGGTGCGTTCACCACTTGTTCTCACACCTTCTCGTAATAAGAATTTCTCACATTCTTGTTCTTTAAGATTGTCAGCTAACTGGAAATGTTGAGTAAAGTGTGGGCTGATTTCTGGCCAACCCTGCATGTTTTATTCTGGGAAGTACTGTAATGCAGGCCTGACGTGTTAAATCCATGAATAGAATATAACTGTGTATCCATCTGTGTGTGTATGTTGTAGGCCTGGTGGTGGTTCAAGGGTTAAGTGACATGAGTATGACTGTGTAACTAAATCTGCGTTCGACCTGACTGTGTGATTATCTGCCTGTACAGTATGCAGGCCTGGGAGTTCGAGGGTTACGCTAAGTGTGGTTGTGTTTCTCTCTGTGTAGCTGACAGTGTCAGTGTATTTGTCTCTGTGTAGGTCTGGTGGTTCGAGGGGACAGCATGCAGTCAGACAGTAGTGGCTATGCTGATGAAGACGTCATCTCTTCAGTCTACTCCACTGACAGAGACAAGAGCTGACAGACTGATAAGGGTTGAGTTCCTGCCTGACTCGATGCGCAGGCATTGCATTGCATCAACCAATGGTCGCGTGCCATGTCATCGACTGTGCAGTTGGGCATCAGATTGCTATATCATACGATGTGGTTAGGTGGTATGTTAAATACCTATCAAGGCATGGTAGTCAGGCAGGAACTTGACCAAGGCCCTCTGGGAATTAGACTCAGGGAACTCTGAGTATTATTTGTATGAGTCACACAGAAACATGTTCATCCAACAGATACTGATTGTTTGATTATGAGGTATGAGGTCTGTTCATGTTAGTGTTAATGACATTATGAATCAGGTGGCATCAGTCGGTGCATTCTGAATGCTGCCACTCCTATGCAACACCAGTCCTTTGACTGAGTGCAGACAGAGTAATCTGATGGAAAGGATTGCCCTGGAGGTATAGTCCACACATACTGTTTAATTGTGAAGAGATTGTCCTATCTCCATGTATAGTGTTAGTGTTGATGACAATCATTAAATCGATGTTGTCACACCCTGATCTGTTTCACCTGTCTTTGTGCTTGTCTTAACCACCCTCCAGGTGTCGCCCATCTTCCTCATTATCCCCAGTGTATTTATACCTGTGTTTTGTCTGTATCCAGTTTGTTTTGTTTTGTCAAGCCTACCAGCGTGTTTTCCCATCTGTCTCTAGTTCCTGTTTTCTAGCTTTCCCGGTTTTTGACCATTCTGCCTGCCTCGACCCAGCCTGTCGTTCTGTACCTTGTCACACCACCCTGGATTACTGACCTCTGCCTGCCCTGAGCCTGCCTGCCGTTCTGTACCTTTTGGACTTTTCTCTGGACTACTGACCTCTGCCTGCCCCTTGACCTGTCGTTTGCCTGCCTCTTTGTTATTGTAATAAATGTTTGTTACTTCGAAACTGTCTTCGTCTAGGTCTTCTCCTGAGCCTTGACAGATGTACTGTACATAAGATACTACTGCTGTGCCTTTGTGAAAGTTGGTATTTATTTATTGGATGTTAATAAAGATAATTTAAACACATTTAAGATTATCATTATATGAATGTTAAGTTACTTCAATTAACATCAACCTGCACTGAAATAGCACAAATATTTAATTAAAACAGGAGCAAATCAAACAGTTTATAGCCGCCATAGGGACATGATAATAGGCAACATTTCGGTTCCAATTATACTTTGTATTTGGGCAACACATTCCACAACGTCACACACATTGGGCTATGTCAATTTCAGCTAAACTTCTCTCTGCTAATCATATCATAATCATCATCAGGAGATGTAGCCTTACTCTGTAGCAGCAATCCCTTATAGGTAGATAACCTACTATGGCCAGTTTACTTTAGATACACTTACTACCAAAATTATCCTTACTTTACCACCTATACAAAAACATGGTTTGACTATCTGTATCTGAACTCTTGGGAGTAAACATGGGAGAATATTGAGTTCAGGTTACACAATTAGCATGTAACGGAAGATGAAGAAAAGATTAGTCAGCAACAGGGTTGGGGTCAACTCAATTTAAATGGAGGAATTCAGGAAGTAATAATGTAGTTCCATCTCAATTTGATGCTCTATTTCAGACATTATGAACACACCCACAGTTGAGGTATGTAATATTATCAATTCAAAATTGCCAAAGTTAATTAAGGACCATGGACATGGTTTTATGAGAGTAACCAGCTACTCAAACACATAAGATAACATTGCTTCAACAGCTATTAAAACTTGCGACGCCCTAAAATTACAATTTAAATCACAGTAGCAATCTTGTCACACAATTTAAAACTGGGTTTTGTGAGGTCTGAAAATGAACAAATTCAATGGTAAAGTACCCAATGTTTAAAGTGTATTTCCAATAATCATAAAATAACATTTTGCACTTCAGATGTTAAACAATTCAAATGTAAAACGTAGACCATAGTTATCAGATTACTTTTCTAAAGGCCTTAATACATAGTTCCATATAATCCAACTAAGGCATGTAAGACAGAGTCTTGTAGATAAAAATACATAGGTCTCCAATTTAAGAATTCCTATTTAAAATGTCCACTTTAAAAGTGCACCAAATTATACTTTACTCGGACCAAGCACTCTTGTGATAATGGGGAAGAAATGTTTTTGGTCGACGACAAAGTACTTCGTAATGAAAAGGCAACCAAGGTCATTTTTCAATCAATGAGAACCATTTTAGGTGTGAAAAAGGGTTATTGAGGCTACAGTAAAATGTTTTTCTCTTCTTTTAAATGGTCTTCTGCCCTTTCCCTGCAGAGTCTATGTGTAACGGCTTTCTTGTGGTGAAGGAGAGGCGGACCAAAATGCAGCGTGGTGGTTATTCATGTTTAATTTATAAAGACACTATACATGAAATAAACTAACAAAACAATAAACGTGCGAAAACCTAAACAGCCCTATCTGGTGCAAACACAGAGACAGGAACAATCACCCTAGAAACATAGAAATACCCAAAACATAGAAAAACAAACATAGACTGCCCACCCCAACTCACGCCCTGACCATACTAAATAATGACAAAACAAAGGAAATAAAGGTCAGAACGTGACAGTACCCCCCCCCCCCCCCCCCCCCTGCAAAGGTGCGGACTCCGGCCGCAAAACCTTAACCTATAGGGGAGGGTCTGGGTGGGCGTCTGGCGCGGGACGCGGACCCACTTCCCCATTGTCTTAGTCCGCCTTATTGTCTGCTTCCGTGGCCTCCTAACCACGGCGACCCCTCTAAATGACCCCACTGGACTGAGGGGCAGCTCGGGACAGAGGGGCGGAAGCTCTGGACAGAGGGGCTCTGGCGCCTCTGGGCTGAGGGGCTCTGGCGTACCTGTGGATGTATTTCAAAGCCTACCTTCAAACTCAGTGCCTCTTTGTTTGACATCATGGGAAAATCCAAAGAAATCAGCAAAGACCTGAGAATTTTTATTTTAGACCTTGCAAACCGTAGTCTATTTTTTTGTGTGGTTTTGGAGCAGTGGCTTCTTCCTTGCTGAGCGGCCTTTCAGGTTATGTCGGTATAGGACTCGTTTTACTGTGGATATAGATACTTTTGTACCCGTTTCTTCTAGCATCTTCACAAGGTCCTTTGCTGTTGTTCTGGATTGATTTGCACTTTTCGCACCAAAGTACATTCATCTCTAGGAGACAGAACGTGTCTCCTTCCTGAGCAGTATGAAGGCTACATGGTCCCATGGTGTTTGTACTTGCGTACTATTGTTTGTACAGATGAACGTGGTACCTTCAGGCGTTTGGAAATTGCTCCCAAGGATGAACCAGACTTGTGGAGGTCTAAAATAAAAATTCTCAGGTCTTTGCTGATTTCTTTGGATTTTCCCATGATGTCAAACAAAGAGGCACTGAGTTTGAAGGTAGGCTTTGAAATACATCCACAGGTACACCTCCAATTGACAGATGACGACAATTAGCCTATCAGAAGCTTCGAAAGCCATGACATAACTTTCTGGAATTTCCTAGCTGTTTAAAGGCACAGTCAACATAGTGTATGTGAACCTCTGACCCACTGGAATTGTGATACAGTGAATTATAAGTGAAATAATCTGTCTGTAAACAATTGTTGTAAAAATGACTTGTGTCATGCACAAAGTAGATGTCCGAACCGACTTGCCAACACTATAGTTTGTTAACAAAATTTGTGGAGAGGTTAAAAAACTAATGACTCCAGCCTGTATGCAAACTTCCGACTTCAACTGTAAGACCTTTTACTCAGTACTTTGTTGAAGCACCTTTGGCAACGATTACAGCCTCGAGTCTTCTTGGGTATGACGCTACAAGTTTGGCACACTTGAATTTGGGGAGTTTCTCCCATTCTTCTCTGTAGATCCTCTCAAGCTCTGTCAGATTGGATAGGGAGAGTTGCTGTACAGCTATTTTCAGGTCTCTCCAGACATGTTTGATTGGGTTCAAGTCCGAGCTTTGGCTGGGCCACTTAAGGACATTGAGACTTGTCCCAAAGCCACTCCTGTGTTGTCTTGGCTGTGTGCTTAGGGTCGTTATCCTGTTGGAAGATGAACCTTCACCCCAGACTGAGGTCCTGATTGCTCAGGAGCAGGTTTTCATCAAGGAACTCTCTCTACTTTGCTTTTAATCTTTGCCTCGATCCTGACTAGTCTCCCAGTCCCTACCACTGAAAAACATCCCCACAGCATGATGCTGCCACCACCATGCTTCACTGTAGGGATGGTTCAAGTTTCCGCAAGTTCAACCTTGGTTTCATCAGACCAGAGAATCTTGTTTCTCATGGTCTGAGAGTCTTTAGGTGCCTTTTGGAAAACTCCAAGGGGGATGTCATGTGCCTTTTACTGAGGAGTGGTTTCCGTCTGGCCATTCTACCATAAAGGCCTGATTGATGAAGTGCTGCAGAGATGGTTGTCCTTCTGGAAGGTTCTCCCATCTCCACAGAAGAACTCAAGAGCTCTGTCACCTCCCTGACTAAGGCACTTCTCCCCCGATTGCTCAGTTTGTTCGGGGGGCCAGCTTTAGGAATAGTCTTGGTGGTTTCAAACATGTTCCATTTAAGAATGGAGGCCACTGTTCTTGGGGACCTTCATTGCTGCAGAAATGTTTTGGTACCCTTCCCCAGATCTGTGCCTCAACACAGTCCTGTCTCGGCGCTCTATGGACAATTCATTCGATCTCATGGCTTGGTTTTTTCTCCGACATGCACTGTCAACTGTGGGACCTTTTGTATAGACAGTTGTGTGCCTCTCCAAATGATATCCAATCAATTGAATTTACTACAGGTTGACTCCAATCAAGTTGTAGAAACATCTCAAGGAGGATCAATGGATACAGGATGCACAAGAGCTCAATTTTGTTGCGTAGCAAAGGGTCTGAATACTTATGTAAATAAGGTATTTATCATTTTCTACTTACGTCTACTTACTTAAACAACAACACGGGTAAAACAAAAAAAAGTACAGATAAGAATATGAGATAAAAGTTAACAAGTAATTAAAGAGCAGCAGTGAAATAACAATAGCGAGACTATATAAAGGAGGGTACCGATACAGAGTCAATGTGCTGGGTCACCGGTTATTTGAGGTAATAGGTACATGTAGGTAGAGTTATTAAAGTGACTTTGCATAGACGACAACAGAGAGTAGCTTTGGTGTAAAGAGGGGATGAGAAGGGGTGAGGGGCACTGCACTCTGGGTAGCCATATGACTAGATGTTCTGGAGTCTCCTTGCTTGGGGGTAGAAGCTGTTTAGAAGCCTCTTGGACCTAGACGTGGTGCTCCGGTACAGCTTGCCGTGTGGTAGCAGAGAGAACAGTCTATGACTAGTGTGGCTGGAGTCTTTGACAATTTTTAGGTCCTTCCTTTGACACCGCCTGGTATAGAGGTCCTGGATGGCAGGAAGCTTGGCCCCAGTGATGTACTGGGCCGTTCGCACTACCCTCTGTAGTGCCTTGCGGTCGGAGGCCGAGCAGTTGCCATACCAGGCAGTGATGCAATACATTTAAAATAAAATAAAAAAATGGAATGACAACTTTGAAGTCTAGTTGAACATGCTCTCGATGGTGCAGCTGCAGAACCTTTTGAGGATCTGAGGACCCATGCCAAATCTTTTCAGTCTCCTGAATAGGTTTTGTCGTGCCCTCTTCACGACTTTCTTGGTGTGCTTGGACCATGTTAGTTATATATATTTTTTTATATTTTATATATATATATTTTAAAAAATATATATATTTTTTAATTGTATTTTGACTATTTTTATGATTTTTGTATAAATTATTATTATTATTATTTTTTTAAAATAACCTAACTCCCTCTTTGAAGGACAAATATCAACAACAACAAAAATCTACATATACATACATCTTGTTGTGCTTGGACCATGTTAGTTTGTTGGTGATGTGGACACCAAGGAACTTGAAGCTCTCATCCTGCTCCACTGCAGCCCCGTCGATGAGAATGTGGGCATGCTCGGTCCTCTTTTTCCTTTAGTCCACAATCATCTCCTTTGTCTTGATCATGTTGAGGGACAGGTTGTTGTCCTGGCACCACACAGCCAGGTCTCCGATCTCCTCCCTATAGGCTATCTCGTCCTATTCGGTGATCAGGCCTACCACTGTTTAATGTTGGTGTTGGAGTCGTGCCTGGCCGTGCAGTCATGAGTGAACAGGGAGTACAGGAGGGGGCTGAATATCAATTCTGTTATAGTCTCAGACATTATTTTAACAGTTTTAGAAAATTCAAAGTGTTTTCTATCCAATGCTACCGATTATATGCACATCCTGGTTTCTGGGCCTGAGTAACAGGCAGTTTACTCTGGGCACGTCAGTCAGGCGTAAATTCAGGAAACTAGACCCTGTCTCAGAAAGGTTAAAACTTCTTCAGGATTGGTGGGTCCCCTGCGGGACGTTGAGTTAATGTAGGCTAATGCGATTAGCATGAGGTAGTAAGTAACAAGAACATTTCCTAGGACATAGACATATCTGATATTGGCAGAAAGCTTAAATTCTTGTTCATCTAACTGCACTGTCAAATTTACAGTAGCTATTACAGTGAAAGAATACCATGCTATTGTTTGAGGAAAGTGCAGTTTTGAACATGAAAAGTTATTAATAAACCAATTAGGTACATATTCTCCTACATTCCTTTCACATTTCCACAAACTTCAAAGTGTTTCCTTTCAAATGGTATCAATATGCATATCCTTGCTTCCGGTCTGAGTTATAGGCAGTTAGATTTGGGTATGTCATTTTAGGTGAAAATTTTTAAAAAAAGGGTCCAATCCTCTAGAGGTTTTTAAGTAGTCATTTTTCCTAAAAGGTTAAGTTGTTTTATTTGTATTTCTCAGTTTCCAACAAAGATCAGGTGACAGGATAGATCAGCATGAGGGTGACTTGTTACAGGTCAATGAGGAAATCTGAGAAGTTACACAGTTTGAGAGTAGGATGAATATAGCAAGCACAAAGTTTTACTGTTTGGGTTGTTACAAACAAGTTCCTGGGAATTAATAAGTGCCTAAAAATAATGGCGAGTATTCTGTCCTGAAATTACGTTCCCATGCAAAACCATACAGATAGCTAACAACTAAGTCTTCAATAAAACTCCCAAGGCGTGACTTGTCTTGAATGAATATATTGAAAACGTTTATGTTGTGAAACTGCAAAATACAGAAAAGAATATACTTTAGTATTCAATTCACATCGACATACTGTAGCTGTACATTATACATTTCAAGTTAAAGTTGCATAAATACAAAGCACATGCCAAGGTATCTGGCATGTGTTACGGAGTCTAGTTGATAGGTATTCGACTAGCCGGACTGTTCCCCGGACTCCATGTGTAGGGATTTGTACAATGCTTGAACAAGGCTATTGAATTTGACATTGGTGTCTGCCTTTATTCCTTTATCCAACATATCATACTGAAACATGGTATCAGAAGTGGCTCGGAAAACACACAATTGTTATTTTTGTAGCTAAGTACAGTATAGGCGCAGTTACGTTCCATATGCGAACACACGCCGTTTCCTACTCACAACACTGATCAACTAGCTGGCTAGCTAGCATCACTACCTACCTCGATGACTGAAGGCAAAGAAATCTCCTATTCTATCGCTATGGCAGCGAACATTCCGTCACCAAATCCCATGGTTCTCACAGGGGACTGGAATACTAATTGGGACAACTTCAGGGATGAAATCAAGGACTATGCGCTGGCGACCGGTCTACATGAGAAACCCAACGAGGTACAAGCTGCAACTCTGAGAAGTTTAATGGGCAGCAAATGCAGGCATATCTACCGGCACAATCTCACCCTCACAGCACGACAACAGTGTGATGCAAAGGCTATATTGGATGCGTTGGAGAATTACTTCAAACCCGCCAGAAAAGTAATTTACGAGCGGTTCGTTTTCGGAAGCTGCAAACAGGAAGAGGGTGAGTCAGTACACAACTTTGTAACCCGTTTGAGAGAGAAATCCACCACTTGTGAATACGGGGGGTTGAAAGATGAATTTATTCGTTACAAAATAGTACTGGGAATTGCAAATGAGGGTACCTGCCGGCGTCTACTAAGAGAGAGAGGCTTAACATTAGTAACTGCCATCGAAATGTGCCGCACTGCTGAAGTCACTGACATGAGAATGAGAGCAATGGAAATCGAAACCCCACGCTCCGACGTTGATACTGTTCACGCTGTTAATAGACAAATAGACATTCAGACAAAACCAATCGAGGCAGAGTAATTCACCACAAACGGTGAACACAGAGAGCCCCGTAGCATGTAAATACTGTGGGAATGAATACACACACATGTGGCAAAGAGCACTGCCCTGCCTATGGAAAACCATGCAGATCTTGTGGAACTAATAATCACTTTGCAAAAGTGTCTCAAAAGCAAAAGGAGGGTGAGTGAGGGCAAGATTCACTGTGTTGATGATATCACTCAATGTTCAGAGCTGAACAGTGAAAGTGACATTTACATGCATGAATCCATTGGGGCTGTACACTAAAGAGGGAAGAAATGGTTTGTGACACTAGATTACACAACAAGCAACAACAATGTCAACTGGATTCGGGTGCTACATGCAACGTAATGAGCTACGAAGACAAAATCAATCTGGCACCTGACACACATCTATTGCCCAGCGATACTAGACTAAAGCTGTACTCAGGAGAGCTAATGAGCTCTATGGGCACCTTTGAGAAAGAATGTGTTATTCGGGGACGCAAACACAAGCTGGAGTTTGAGATTGTGAAAACCAGTCAACATCCTCTCCTCTCAGGCTCTACATGCGAACGCCTGTGACTGATGCAGTTCACTGTACCAAATGACCTGCACATTGTGGATCATGTCAAGCATGGACCCCTGTCCAAAGAACAACTACTCAGCAGATATAACGATGTATTCAACATGCCTGTTGAATCTGTGCCTGGGGAAGTACACTTTGAAGTGGATGAGAGCATCACTCCAGTCCAGTGTGCTCCTCACAATGTGCCCATTGCAAATGAAAGTGGCTGTGAAGGCCCGGCTGGACAAGTATGAGGCCGGTGGCCACATGACATCTGTGACTGAACCAACTGACTGGATCAGCAATATGGTCATAGTGAAAAAAACAGAGAAGCTGAGGGTCTGCATCGACCCAAAGCATCTGAACCAAGCACTGAAACGATCCCACTACATCATGCCGACACTAGAGGATATCCTCTAAAAGCTTCCCAAGGCCAGGATTTTCACCTTGGTGGATGCCCGAGATGCATTCCTTCAATGCAAGCTGGACGAAGAAAGCAGCTTCATGACTACCTTCTGGACCCCCTGGGGTCGGAAACGCTGGCTCAAGCTCTCGTTTGGTGTCTCAGTGGTGCCTGAGATATGCCAACGCAAACAGCACGAGTTACTGGCTGGGCTCAAGGGCATTGAACCCATCGCCGATGATGTC
Source organism: Oncorhynchus clarkii lewisi (assembly GCF_045791955.1). Taxonomy (NCBI): domain Eukaryota; kingdom Metazoa; phylum Chordata; class Actinopteri; order Salmoniformes; family Salmonidae; genus Oncorhynchus; species Oncorhynchus clarkii. Next base: position 34,267,286 of record NC_092153.1, read on the forward strand.
CTGATCGTAGGCTGTGGTGACACAGACGAAGAAGCAGAACGTGACCACGATGTGAAGCTCCTGGCACTGATGGAGCGCTGCCGATCAGTTAAGCTTCGTCTTGGCCTGAAGAAGCTGCAGTTCAAGGTGAAAGACGTCCACTTCCATGGCCACATTCTCTCGGCAAAAGGCCTGAAGCCGGACCCAGACAAGGTCAGAGCGATCCTCGACATGCCAAACCCGTCTGATGCAAAAGGAGTAAAAGTTCATGCCACACCTATCAGCAGTCTGTGAGCCTCTGCGCCGGTTGGTGGACAAAGACACACCATGGCACTGGCTACCCAAGCACAAGGCCGCAGTGCAGGAGATGAAATCTCTGGCTTCATCAGTGTTGCGCTACTACGACGTCATGAAGCCTGTCACAATCCAGAGTGACTCCAGCCAAAGGGGACTTGGATGCTGCCTTATGCAGGAAGGACAGCCCATTGCGTATGCCTCGAGAGCGCTCACCCCCACCGAACAAAACTATGCACAAATTGAGAAAGAGTGCCTCAGCATCATCTTCTCCTGCCAGCGATTCCATCACTACTTATATGAGCGAGAGCTGGTCACCGCTGAAACTGACCACAAACCACTCATTTCCATATTCAGTAAACCTCTCCTCAACGCGCCCAAGAGGCTTCAAAGCATGCTCCTGACTCTGCAAAACTACAGCCTGAAGGTCATTTACAAGCCAGGACCAGAGATGTACATCAGCGACACACTGAGCAGGGCAACAACACAATGTACAGGCAGAGGCACTGTCTATCAGCGGCAGGCCATCTGTTCGCTACAGCAGGAAGAACAAGATGTTCAACAGATCAATCAGGCAGAATACTTAAACGTCACAGATCACTGCCTAGCCCAGATCAGGCAACAACCTGACAAGGACGAACACCTACAGTCACTGAAGTCCATGGCTCTTGCAGATTGGCCATACCTGAAAAAGGAGACACCTTTCACAGTGAGAGAATACTGGACAATTTCGAGATGAGATCAGCGTGCAAAATGGTGTCTTGTTCAGAGGTCAGAAGGTCATTATTCCCAAATCACGATGTCCAGAGATGCTTATGTAACAGGGTTATATTGGTGATTCCCCTTGCCACTTTATTGTTAAGTCAATGGGTTTTTGGTTTGAGTTTGTCTTGCCTTCACCTACTCAACATGGCATCTTATTGGCTGGTTTGCGTAGCTTGCTTACGAGGGGGGATGTTCCAGTTAGAATCGTCCCAGTGAACAAGCACCAAACCAGCGGTAAGTTGTTGGTTGCAAAGCACTGTACATCAAAAGTGATTTTTATACTCTCAAGTGATGATTTAAATGTACAATTTATATCAAATTGTTTGTAAATGTTATTCGAACATCACACATAAGATGCAGCGGTTTTTGGAGAATATTTGTTGTGCATTTTGTTGTAGAGAATTCCCGCCAGTACTAGCTAGCAACTTACTGTGTCTGGTGGGGGGGGTTCATATATTTTGTACAGTGCGTGAGTGCAGAGTTGGATGGTGAGACGTGCATTGCATGACGTGTAATTTTGTGTCGTTCTTATCAGGTACATTGTTAGATATTATATTGTATATTGTAATTGTATTATTTTGGTAACTACCCCAGTGAACAAGCACCAAACCAGCGTGCGTGAGTGCAGAGTTGGATGGTGAGACGTGCATTGCATGACGTGCAATTTTGTGTCGTTCTTATCAGAATAAAGCTACATGACAGGTGCTACATGTTGGAGTTCCGTGTCGATGACTGATTGTACACAACGTAAGACGAGTACTGTTACAGTGGTGCCGTGACGGTTCTTCTGGATCGGATCATCCTTCGCTGGATTTCCATCTCAGAACTTCACCGTGGTTGCTGTTGAAGAATCAGATAAGACGTTGCTGGTGCAGTTTATGACGATATCGCATTTCGCCACAAGAGGGCGCCACTAGAACGTTATATTATCGAAATTGATGATTTCTCTGGCAGAGGCTCTTCAAGATAAATGATAACTTTTGTGTTACTTGTTTATTTGCAATTCTAATGTGTATCTGATATAAGTAGGGTGAGTTTTACCAGTGTACTAGATATAGGTTAGATTTTGAAAAAAAATAAAATATATATATATATATATACATGTTTTGCTATTTACATTTTTATTAGGGTGTTGATTTCCCATTGTTAAAATGGAAGGTATTGGGAGAGGTAGGGGTTTCCTGTCATTTAATCTGTCACCATCTGTTGGTAGGGGTTCAGCCAAAATTCCAGTTACTTCTACACCTATGCCCAAACTGGAGGGTTTTGATGATAGTTTACCCATGGACACGCCCAAGGATGTGTATGAAAGAGTTTTGCCAAATACAGGGAGTGGGGAGGTCTCCATGGATTTCATAGCAGACATAGTACAGCAGATTGGTCATTCCATTGGGGAGAACATTGCCTCCTGTTTGGAGTCAAAGGCAATTGCTGGACATGTTGGGGACAATGTTATGGATGCAGCTCGAGGGGTATGGATGTGTCAGGCCTGAACCTGGCATTGAAGTCTGATATCAGGGAACCGGTGTACTTTCGGGGGGATGGCTCTGAAAAGTGCACAGTGCATGAGTGGGAGGATATGGTGATGGTTTACATGCGTAAGAGAGTCTGTGATGGACCAAGCAGTTGAGGTTATGGGCAGGCTTATGGGAAGGGCCCGCGATGTTGTTAAAGTTGACATACGCAGCAATCCCTCCATTGATTTATCTAAAGGCCCGAGTCCCATCTTTGACATACTGAAACAACATTTTAGTGACACTGTTTTTTCAAGCATGCCCCTTGCTGACTTTTATGCCACATTACCTCTGACTGATGAACAACCATTTGAATATTGGCTCAGACTGAACAGGGCTATGGAGGTTGCTGAAGATTGTCTAAAGAGACAGGAAAAAAGTGTTGAAGACCCATCTCGTGAGCTCACAGTCATGTTCATCAGACATTGCCCTAATGCTGAACTGTCGCTTATCTTTAAGTGCAAGCCATTACAGCAGTGGACTGCTGCAGATGTTCATGAGAGGCTGGATGAATACAGGAGGGAGTGGAGGTACTCTCACTTATCTAAGTTGACCCCAGCCATCGCAACAATGAAGCAGGAAGTTGGTGCTGTCATGCCGATCACCATGCCTGCTGTGAGAACCCACATGGAAGTACCCAATACGTTGCCTTACCCAGCCCAGACTATTCAGGGCTCAGCTGAGCCGATGGAACGTATCCTTGCAATGCTGGAGCGTGTGCTGGAGCAGAGGCCACAACAGTCTGACCATAAGTTCCAAAAAGGGAATAGGAGCAAAGTGAAGTCTAATGGGCCATGTAACGTGTGCGGGGATGCTGGACATGATACTTACTTTCACTGCAGGGCCAATCACCTCTGCTTTCTTTGTCATGTAGCTGGCCACGCACGCTCTCAGTGCCCCAAGGCCGCAGCTCTGTGCACAGCTGGTGGAGTCCCTACAGTAATCACTGCTCAGCTCCCGGAAAACTAGTAGGCCTGCATGTAGAAGGGGAGAGTGTTGGGCCTTTTGTAGAGTCCCCATCAGTGAGAGCTGTTGATTTGGAGTCTGTATATAAAAGTGTTTGTGACAAAATGGAGACTGAGAAGAGTATTATAATGCAGAACACACAGAGACTTTCTCCGTATGATGATTTATTCTATGCCAAGGTGTTAATAGGAGGAGAAGTAGAAGTGAGACCTATGCTTGACAGTGGATCCATGGCTTGTACCTTGAGCTCTAGGGTCTTACCTGAACTGTTGCATGCAGGAGTGTTGAAAAGTCCATCATTGAGTCCTACAGGGGTAGTCTTGGTTGGTTGTGGTGGGTTGAAGACGAGGCCTTTGGGAGTATGTGAGCTGGAGATGGAGGTGTACGGATGTAGAGTTGCTGTGCCTACACTGGTGGTTGAAGGCCAGAGTGATGACCTCATCTTGGGCAGCAATCTCCTAAAGCACTTGATTCGCCACCTGAAGACGGATAGAGATCTCTGGAAGAGGGTTTATACTCCTGTGTGTGACGGGGGTGAGGAGAGCAAGCTAATCGATATGATGGCTAATGTGGAGAGATGGAGAGACTGTGAAGTACCTGACAAAGTTGGAACTGTGAGACTAAAAGGGGCTGTGACTCTAGAGCCTATGCAGGAGCACTTAGTCTGGGGCAGACTACGAAACACTCAGAATCTATCAGCTGGCAGTGCTGTTGTCATTGAGCCCAGCAGTTCAAAGTCAACACCAAGGTCAATACTGGTAGGGAGGACAGTAGCTCTATTGCGGGGGGATGGTTGGCTCCCTGTTAAAGTGATAAACCCTTCTCAGAAGACAGTGACATTGAGACGAAACGCCACTCTAGCCGATGTCTTTCCTTGCATGGCTCTAGAGGATTATGACTGTTCGTGTGTGAATGATGATTCATCCGCAGCTTTCCAGCAGCAAGTGCAGAGAACGGCTGATATACTCACTGACTGCCAAGATGACTTGACACTGACTGACTTCACGATACTGACGGACCTGACAGTTCAAGCGATCCTGAGGTCTTACGTGACTTAGGTTTGACTGATATTGATGTCTCCTCCTGTCAAGCGTCTCCTGCTGGTAAGAAGAAACTCATCCAGCTCATAGCTGAGTACCAGTCAATTTTTTCCAGGCACAAGTTGGATTGTGGAAAAGCTTCGGGTTGTCTTCACCGCATTCAACTGAGTGATGAGAAACCCTTTCGGATGCCCTACCGACGCCTTTCACCAAATAATTATGAGAAGCTCAAACAAGCATTGAATGAGATGGAAGAACGTGATATCATAAGGAAGTCTAGTAGTTTGTTCGCCTCTCCCCTTGTCCTTGTATGGAAGAAGTCTGGAGACCTGAGACTCTGTACTGATTTTCGTTTGCTCAATGCTCGCACCATCAAAGACGCCCACCCACTCCCTCACCAGGCTGACGCGCTGGCTGCGTTAGGTGGAAATGCCTTTTTCTCGACAATGGACCTTACCTCTGGCTACTACAATGTGGAAGTGCATGAGGATGACCGGAGATTCACAGCTTTTACGTCGCCATTTGGATTGTACGAATACAATCGAATGCCACAGAGGTTATGTAATAGTCCGGCAACCTTTATGAGGATGATGCTAAACATCTTTGGGGATCAGAACTTTCTTAGCCTGCTGTGTTACCTTGACAATGTCTTGGTCTATGCGCCCACTGAAGATCTGGCTATACAGCGCCTGGAAATGGTTTTTGAGCGTCTCAAGGCTCACAACCTGAAGTTGACGCCAAAAAAGTGTAACTTTCTGCAGAGGTCTGTGAAGTTTCTGGGGCATATCATTAGTGCGGATGGTGTAGCTACAGACCCTGAGAAGGTGAGGGCCATTACAGGAGTAACAGAAGCTGATCTGATGAAAGATGGCACTGACATTCCATCTCAGAAGAAATTGAAGTCATTCCTTGGGATGGTGGTGTATTATCAACAGTTCATTGAATGTTGCTCGACCATTGCAAAGCCTCTCTTTGGATTGACTACTGGACACAAGGCTCCACGCTGGAAAAAGAAGCGAAGCTCACCTGTCAGGAAGTTGACGGCTGCCGACTGGACAACAGAATGCAGACAGGCCTTATTCCAGCTAAAGCAAGCCTTACTGGACCAGGTTTTGTTGGCCCACCCCAACTTCGAAAAACCCTTTCTACTCTCGGTGGATGCATCCAGCAATGGCTTAGGTGCTGTGCTATCTCAGGTGCAGGAACCGGGAACTACAACGAGACCTATAGCCTTCGCGAGCAAGTCCCTCAGTTATGCACAGTCGAGGTATCCTGCGCACAGGCTCGAGTTCTTTGCCATGAAATGGGCTATCTGTGACAAGTTCCACCACTGGCTACGGGGACAGCAGTTCACAGTATGGACGGATAATAATCCCTTGACATACATTCTGACCAAAGCAAAGCTTGATGCTTGTGAACAGAGATGGGTCGCCAAGCTGGCACCGTACGAGTTTGACATCAAGTACATCCCTGGAAAAATAAATATTGTTTCAGATGCTTTGAGCAGAGAGCCCTTCGTACTACCCAGTGCACTCCATCGCCTGACAAGGGTCCCGTACGAGACCTGACTAGCTGAAGCCAACGCTGTGCGCACAGACAGCGTGCAAGATGTGTTTCGCTGGTCCAGCCACCCCTTTGACAAAGCCTCTGACTCCAACGAAGTGGTCATTAGCTGTCAGGCTACTGTTGACCCCCCATCTGGTGCTTTATCAAGACATGAAGTTGCAGCTGTTCTTCATTCACACAGGTGCTGGGTGGTTGAAGTGGGCTCACATGCACTGCTGTTGCCACAGCTCCCACAGGCTGTTATGCCATCAGAGCAGACCGATGTCGATGTTCTGCCACACGACCTACTGATGAGTAAGCAGCGTGATGACAACATGATCAGCAAAGTCATCTTCTTTGTGGAGAGGGGGAGAAGACCATCCCGGAGAGAGCGTGCCCATGAGAGTGTTGAGGTTTTGTGTCTTCTCAGAAGTTGGGACAAGTTGACCATGAAGATGGGTGTACTGTATCGTTTTTCGAAGAATGTGGTTACAAAGAGGAAAATGTATCTGTATGTGGTTCCAGCCTCCATGAAAGCAATGGTGTTGAAGGGTGTCCACGATGAAGCTGGCCACCAGGGCCAACAGAGAACAGTCTACCTGACAAGACAGAGGTTCTTCTGGCATGACCTGGAGAGGGAGGTAAAAGCTTATGTGAAGTGCTGCAGGAGATGCGTGGTGAGCAAGACTCCTGATCCGGAAGCAAGAGCTCCTCTTGAGAGCATAATAACAACTGAGCCTCTTGAACTAGTGTGCATAGACTTCTGGTCTGCAGAAGATTCTTCAAACAAATCCTTGGATGTGCTCGTTGTTACTGACCACTTTACCAAATTGGCTCATGCCTTCTTGTGTCCGAACCAGTCTGCTAAGTCAGTAGCTCATCAGTTGTGGAACAACTATTTCTGTGTCTACGGGATGCCTCGCCGTATACACTCAGACCAGGGAGACAACTTTGAGAGCGCTTTAATAGCCGAACTGTTGAGTGTTGCAGGCGTTCAGAAGTCTCACACCACGCCGTACCATCCGATGGGGAACGGGTCCTGCGAAAGGATGAATAGGACTTTGGGAAACATGATCCGGGCCCTGCCAACGAGAGCAAAGCACAGATGGCCTCAGGCGCTGAAGTCCCTTACGTTTGCATACAATTGTACAATCCACGAGACCACAGGCTTTGCCCCTTTCCTGCTAATGTTTGGGAGGACGCCAAGACTGCCTGTTGACATAGTCTTTGGCTCTGTCATAGAGAACCCAGAAGTTGTCGACTATGACCAGTTTGTTCAGTCTTTGAGGAGAGATCTGAAAGAAGCCATGAATGCAGCACAGGCATCTGCAGCGAAGCAGTTGAAGAGCATGCTGACCTTTATGACAGAAAAGTCAGAGGATCACCAGTGGAGATTGGGGATCGAGTATTGCTGGCTAACAAGGGGGAGCAGGGAAAGCGGAAGCTCACTGACCGTTGGGAGGATACTGTCTACCTTGTCACTGGATTGAATGCTGACAGTCACACTTTTAAGATTCAGAACAGCTCCACTGGACGGGAGAAGACGGTACATCGCAACCTGATAATGCCAGTCAACTTTCTTCCTCTTCCCCATGCTGCTGTTGAGGAGGGAACAGACATGTCTGGATTAACAGAGTCTGAGGACATGAATGACAGCCTTGTGGTCTCAGCTGCCATGGACACTGCAGTGGATGATGGTGCTGAGTACAGAACCAGAGTGTGGGTGTCAGAGTTGTCTTCTGAAGGAACAGGTGACACAGGCCTGGAGGGTGATGTGCGATCCTTGGATGCTCGGGATGTTCCACCTTTGGATTCCGTGGATGATATACTGCAGCTGGTCTGCAGGTCTGCCTCGATCAGAGAGTCTTCAAGAATCTGACCGAGACTGTAACAGTGTAGTGAGTGAGCTAATTGACCAGTCTGCTTACAATATCCGTACTGACCTACCAAACGCGGACCATTCCTTACCTGATCAGTTGCGTACTGACTGTGTTGACGGACACACTATTGCAACAGTACACAACACTGTTACCCCTTATGCAGTTGAAGGTAGTCGGGGTCATATTAGGTCAAGGGCAGGAAGGCTATTTAAACCAGTGTCAAGACTGATTGAGATTATGAATCAGCAGAAAGTTAGCTCTTGAAGGTTAAATATGTGAATAGAGGGTCAATGGTATTGACATCTTTTACTTGTTTTGCTTTTACATCATTGTGACCATGATTAGAGGTTGCTGGATGGTAATGTGACGGATATGATAAAGTCTCTTATGGTGGTTTGTTTTATTACTTGGATGTTTTAAAGTCACCGAGTGTACTTAACATGTGACAGGCATGTTTACCTATGAGGGCTAAGGGGATTGATCAATCACTTTTCACTCTAATTCTCAAGGAGAATAGTCTAATGACTGGAATATTTAGTGACTGATTTAAAGCAGGGTCTGCATCCTTGATAAATCAAATCAAATCAAATTTTATTTGTCACATACACATGGTTAGCAGATGTTAATGCGAGTGTAGCGAAATGCTTGTGCTTCTAGTTCCGACAATGCAGTAATAACCAACAAGTAATCTAACTAACAATTCCAAAACTACTGTCTTGTACACAGTGTAAGGGGATAAAGAATATGTACATAAGGATATATGAATGAGTGATGGTACAGGGCAGCATAGGCAAGATACAGTAGATGGTATCGAGTACAGTATATACATATGAGATGAGTATGTAAACAAAGTGGCATAGTTAAAGTGGCTAGTGATACATGTATTACATAAGGATGCAGTCGATGATATAGAGTACAGTATATACGTATGCATATGAGATGAATAATGTAGGGTAAGTAACATTATATAAGGTAGCATTGTTTAAAGTGGCTAGTGATATATTTACATCATTTCCCATCAATTCCCATTATTAAAGTGGCTGGAGTTGAGTCAGTGTCAATGTCAGTGTGTTGGCAGCAGCCACTCAATGTTATACACAGCTTTACCTTTTAGTTTTCTCTATTAGGTAGTATATATATATATTTTTTTCTGGATTATTCTGTACATATGTTGAGTGTCTCTGTATCTGGTATGTTTGCACAGTGCTGTTTTGTATTTTGTTATTTTTCTTGGTAAGTGGAATTCAGTAGGGGGGAGTGTAACAGGGTTATATTGGTGATTCCCCTTGCCACTTTATTGTTAAGCCAATGGGTTTTTGGTTTGAGTTTGTCTTGCCTTCACCTACTCAACATGGCATCTTATTGGCTGGTTTGCGTAGCTTGCTTACGAGGGGGGATGTTCCAGTTAGAATCGTCCCAGTGAACAAGCACCAAACCAGCGGTAAGTTGTTGGTTGCAAAGCACTGTACATCAAAAGTGATTTTTATACTCTCAAGTGATGATTTAAATGTACAATTTATATCAAATTGTTTGTAAATGTTATTCGAACATCACACATAAGATGCAGCGGTTTTTGGAGAATATTTGTTGTGCATTTTGTTGTAGAGAATTCCCGCCAGTACTAGCTAGCAACTTACTGTGTCTGGTGGGGTGGGGTTCATATATTTTGTACAGTGCGTGAGTGCAGAGTTGGATGGTGAGACGTGCATTGCATGACGTGCAATTTTGTGTCGTTCTTATCAGGCAGATTGTTAGATATTATATTGTATATAGTAATTGTATTATTTTGGTAACTACCCCAGTGAACAAGCACCAAACCAGCGTGCGTGAGTGCAGAGTTGGATGGTGAGACGTGCATTGCATGATGTGCAATTTTGTGTCGTTCTTATCAGAATAAAGCTACATGACTGGTGCTACATGTTGGAGCTCCGTGTCGATGACTGATTGTACACAACGCAAGACGAGTACTGTTACACTTACCTGCATACACTCCAGTCACGTTGGAGGTGACGCATGCTATCGCTAGGCTCGTGAAACATTATACTGGCCAAACATGCAAGCAGAAATTAAAGACTTTGTCAGAAACTGTACCACATGCAACGAGTACGCTCATGAACAGCAAAAGGAAACCATGATGTCACACGAACTGCCCACAAGGGCCTGGCAAATCGTCAGCATGGACTTATTCAGCCACAGACAAAAGGACTATCTTCTCATTGTTGATCACTACTCTGACTTTTGGGAAATTGAACTGCTCCCTGACTTGTCTGCAGAGACGGTTATAAAGCGCTGCAAGGTGCAGTTTGCAAGGCAAGGTCAGCCTGACAAGGTAATCACGGACAATGGCCCACAATTCACTGCACAGTTCAAGCTTTTCGCTTCAGAATGGGAGTTTGACCACGTGACCTCCTCTCCAAGACACCCAAAAGCAAATGGCAAGGCAGAATCAGCTGTCAAGATTGCAAAAAACCTGTTAAGCAGGGCCTTGCGCGACCGCAACGACCCATGGAAAGCGATCTTACAGTGGAGGAACACACCCCCCGAAAACATGGACAGTAGCCCAGCACAACGCCTTCTGTCCAGATGTCTGAAGACTACAATCCCCATAGCTAACAAGCTACTTGAGCCCTGAGTCATGGTTGGCGTCACGGACAAACTGCGTCACAGAAAGCAGCTCGCTAAGTGCTTCTAAGACCGGACTGCTCAAGACCTACCAGAGCTGGAGGTGGGTGAAATGATAAGGATGAAACCGCTGCCGGGAGACCACACAGGACTTTGGAGGCTGGGCACATGCCTGCAGAGAGTTGCACCACGTTCTTACCTGGTGGATGTTGGTGGCTCCCTCTATTGTCGCAATCGGGTGGATCTGTGCGTAGCAGAGCAGACAAACCAGAACACGCCATACACTCACCTAGATGAGCTGCATCACAGTCCAGGCCTAAGGGTAAGGGGTGCAGAATTGAGACATGAGCCAACTGAAGGTGAGGCTTCTACCCCACCAAGCTCTCCTGCTCGTGGCCCTAATCCTACCCCTGTCAGAGCCAATACTTACTCACAGGTTGGTTGGCTGTGCAAGCCACCGGACAGGCTTACTCTGTAAGCAAGAGACTGTTAACTTGCCCTCAGTTAATTAAAATATATGTATTTTTATTAAATAATAAACAAAAATTAAAAAAGGAAGATGACAACTGAAGTAAAAAGAAAATGTCATGCTTTTTCTATTGTTATGACCTGACTGTAAAGAACTTAATGTTATGCCTTTATGTTTGCACTTTCTATTGAAAAGGATGATGTTACGGAGTCTAGTTGATAGGTATTCGACTAGCCGGACTGTTCCCCGGACTCCATGTGTAGGGATTTGTACAATGCACAAACAAGGCTATTGAACTTGACATTGGTGTCTGTCTTTATTCCTTTATCCAACATATCATACTGAAACAGCATGTTGCCAAACCATATAGCCAAGTATCATATGAGTAACAATTAGCTAACTCCTTTCATTAGTCTAATAATGTGCAACCACCTCTGTACAATAACAAAGCATATTACACTAGAAACAGTAACAAAACTACAGTATTGCATGTTTTACAATTCATTTACATGAGGCACGAGCAAAGTAATACAGCTGATGGCACACATGAAAGGCAAGGCAACCAACTAACATTGATAAGTAAGCAATTCTATCAATAACAAGATTATCATCACTAGCAATATGCTTGAATCGAATTTACAAACAAATATTTTCCGAGGCTGATGCGTGGCAAGAAATAACTGCAGCGTAGCGTTGTTTTTAGCTGCTTCTCTGCGTGTCTTTTCCTGTTCCCTTACAGTCTTTCTAAGTACCAGAAAGCTCCACTAGGGCGGGCGATAAACGCCATGTAACACAAAGAAAATCCATATTAACCACGGTAATAAAATGATCTGTTACCTTCTAACAGGATGGCAGCACAGCGAGGCTACTTGGAAATTGATTAACTAGATAGTGTAGTCAACATAGCACAGTTTAAGTGACACGTTATAAATCATTCACTTAAGGTGTGAATTTAGAGAAGGCTCCCCAGAAACTAGTTTGAGCTGTCAGTCTGTTTCTATCGTTCTTGGTTTGTTTACTTACCTACATTCCAACATCACTGTTGTGTTAAAGGAGTCACTCCCTGTAATCCTGGCCCACTGCCGCTGCTCCTGTGTTAATGGGAGTACTTTGTGCAACCACACAGTTGCACTGCTCAACCAGACAGTGTTGATAATGGGATATGTAGGAGGGTGAGCCGGCCAAGGATCGATTCAGACAAGGTGGTCTATTGTATGACAAGTGACAGTTTAATTATGAGTAAAGATATCTGGTACAACGTATACGGGCCCATTTCATTCAGTTCATAAGGAACCAGCAGAAAAGAAGCCCCGATAACAGAGTGCATGTATGTTATATACAGTACAGAAAGTAGGTTGAGTCTAGAAGTTCTGGTCTTCTGGTTGGTCCTGTTGGGCCGTCCGTCATCCCTCTGAGTCTTGTCGTGCCGTTCCTTGTCACACAATGTTCAGCTAAGAAGGAGATTAGGTGTGTGCGCTGTCCTCAGTCACACAATGTTCGGCTAGAAAGGAGATTAGGTGTGTGCGCTGGTTTCTGCAAGTCAAGGCTGTCTCTTCCTCCCAATGTGTGGGTGTATGTCTTATCTGTGTGTCCTCGGCAGTTAGTGTGTGTAATGTGTGTGTGCTGTGTGTGTGGGTGTGGGAGCTATCCTGTATGGGACCTAACATGTTTTACTGTGAAAATACGTTGTCTCAGTTATAGCAATGTAATAGCAGTAGGCTGGTCACCTGCATAAGAAATAGCACTTCCTTACAAATCCCTCTCTTCACGTCTCCCCAGAGACGTGACACAACCTAACTAGATCCAGACACAAAAAGAAAACTTTTCCCAGAAGGAAAAGTTTTGTGATTCCCTCTCTTCACATCTCCTAAGAGATGTGACATAAACTAGGCTAACAATTACAAAGTTTAAAATACCTTCATGTTCTCCATTCGATCCCACTATGTACTAGATTGGCTACCAGCCACCTAGGAACTTGCAACCCTCATGTCAAAAGAGAACAACAGCTCATTGAAAAACAGAACAAAAGAAAATGGTGTGAAATTTAAGCCCCCCTTTTTGACACCCACTAGGGTGTCACTCATTATCCCTTATTTCAGCAGTCATAGCATTTCATGAAAAGAAAAACAAAACCTAGTAGGCACTCTCAACCTCATCCTCAAATTCGGCCAGGTCATTAGCAAGCAGAGGAAACATCTGGGAAAGGGGGGAAGGGTCAATAGCTCTAGAGATAACCCTAGTGGTAAGGGAACGGATACATGGAATGCAACAGCATCCACAGAGAACCAAAATGGCCGCGAACACCGAAATGGAGACCAAAATGGAGGTGACCAGGGTTTTATATTTACCAAAGGCACTCATCCAGGAGTCCCACATTGAGGTATCAATCCCAGAATGAGATTTCATTTTACCATTAAGAGTCCTCAAACCTTCTAGGGCTACGGTCAAGCTACCATCGGAGGCTGTGTTATTAGGGATGAAAGTACAACACTGTTCACCAAACATAGTGCAAGCTCCACCTTTCTCTGCCGGTAGCATATCCACTGCAATGCGATTCTGGAATGTATTCTATCCACATTTTTATTAACAGTGCACCACCAACAAATGGAGGACTCAAACCCAGCTGCCACCTGATCCACCAACTTGTACTCGTCAGGAACTCCCCTTGGGACTCCAATGGCGTCTATGTACGTCGGATCACCACTAGATGGGGTGGTGGCACGCCTGGAACGTCCCCTCCAATATTCAGGGTTCACCCTCTGGACCCTAAGGATGAGGTCTCCAGCCTCTGTAGGGTAGATAGAAACAGGCAAAAGGAGAGTAACAAGTGCACAGCTTCCAGTAGTATTGGAGGGTAATTTATCAAACAGGACAGTGTTGCCACACCACCACCCCACATCTGCTCTGGATATTGGCCTGAAACTCCCAACAATGTTGATTGTATCCAGACACCAATTCCCAGGAACCTGTCCCACATTAGTACCGCCTCCCGTCATTTTGACACAGGTGAAATGTGCCCTGGCAACCTTGTTGGAAAACAATGGTTTCCTAGCAGTAGATTTAGTCAAGGGATAGACAGCATCCCAGGCAGAGCAATTACAACTGGGGTTATCCGTAGTCATTAATGGGATTAAACATGTTAGAGTCACATCTGTAACAGACTTCTTAAAACACGGTATGATGCAAGCAGCACAACACATCAATAATAAAAATACAAGAATTAGGGTCAGAAATCCAGTAACCACCATACCAGTGTACTTACCAAACCAGGCTCCCAACCAAAAGAACAGTCCAGACTCCTCCACCCCCGCCATGGTCCTCATCTCAGCAGATAGTGCACCAAGCCCATTAAAGGCCTTAGCTATACCACCATCTGGAGTGGTGTTGTTAGGAATATACGTGCAACATTGTTCACCGAACATCTTGCAGACTGTCTGGCAACCCTAGATGTGGCCTCAAGCTGTTCAGACAGACCAGTGAGTGCATCACGGGGGTAATTCACAAAACGCTGTTGATTATAGTAGATGTCATTAATCCATGCAGTCTGCCTTGCATCCACTATGGCTGGACCTATAATAGGTAGTAAGTGCCAGAGTCAATCATTCCTACCCAAGGCCTGAAACTCATGAGGAACCCCCACTGGCACTCCCAACAGGTTAGTGTGTATGTCAACTACATCCTCTGTCCATGGAGCACTACATCTATGTCTCCCATGGGATGGAATGTTTTCAGGTCCCCTGGATACAGAACCCAACAGCTGTTCAGAAGTAACATCAACAATGGTCAGTGGAATTATCAAACTGGTCAGAGCACACGTACCTTGCCAGTCTCCTCTAAGAATGGGTCTCAGTACTCTTTTGGGTCCACATATCCACCACACATCAGCCAGACCACTAGTTTGGTTTAGGCCTGTAACTGGCCAAGTGGCATAAATGGTTATGTTACTGCTGCAATCAGCTTCAGGCAATCTCCCATAGTCCATGCCACTACCTGTACCCGTGATGCAACTGTAATTGCCCCCATATGCCTTAACACCCCAAGGGGCCCGATGAGGAGGTACTGTAGGAAACACAAGGCTCAAAGAGGAACAGAGGGTTGAATTGGGCTGAACCTGGTAAAAACCTCTCAGAATACACAACCACCCCTCTCCTTCTCCTATAGCAAATGGGTGTGTAGCCAGAACAAGTCTAGCATGACTACAAATAGTGCAGTCCTTTCTTCTCAGGGTTTTAGCTGTGTACCTCATATAAGACAGCCACAAATTGTCCCTACCATCAAAACCAGTCTCAGTGCCTAATTGATCAATAGCTGTGTAGTCTCTAACATTAATTACCTGAATGGGATTTTTTAACACAGTGGTGGTAGGTGGCAGGTTCGGTCCAGGGGTGGTAGAGGAGTGTGTCTGGCCCTGGTTCGTCTGGGACCTCTGGTTTTGGCAGCTCCCTAATAGAAAACACACCCATCGTGTCTGTCCCGGTCCTTTGTAGTCCGAGGGTGTAAGTGCCTGCATCAGAGAGCTTAATAGTTTTGATGGTTAGTAGGATTTCATCACCTTTACAAAGTTCAACAGTGCTCCCAGGTTTTCCCCATATGATGGAAAACCTATCCACCTTTGTGGGATCCCCTATGCTATAAGAATACCCTCTTCTCCAATCCTAGAATTGTCCCAAGTTGGTTATCATGTAATCCCCATATGGACACCCTCCCCCATTACACAGGTACACTGACACTCCTGTAAAGCCCCACCCTCTCCCAGAGAACACATCACTAGCAAGAGCCAGACACATCTTCACTTCTATGAACAAAAACAGGGGTGACAGGACAGGGAGGGTTACTTCATTCGAGAGATGGCCCCCGGAATCCTGTTAATTCCAGTTCTCCTCTCGAACACTGTTTATTGTTCGACAGTGTCATTGTGTCCTACCCTCCCCCGTGCGATATGAATCCGGGTAGCTCTTTCAGCTAGCTGTCACCAGGAGTCCTTGTATGGTCCCCCCAACAAGCCTCTGGGACTGGATTGAGTGACTTCACCTGTAGTTCACCTGTAATGCATAAAATCCTGGACATACAGGCTTGGTTAACAAACAGTTTCTCATATGTTTTATCTGATTATATCTTTAGTTTCTTATCCAATAGGCCCCATCCTATCCTAGACCACAATTTACCCATCCCCCTTTTGATACCTGGCTCTGCCCAGGTAACAACCTTACCTACTCTAAATAATGACTTAGGTAAGATTAGTATATTATCCTTCTGTTCTGACATTATCATGTAGGAGCGCCCCTTTCATTTTCCACATGTCCAATTCTCCCTTTTGTCTCCACTCAGTAACTGTTATCTACACATTCTGTTATCTTTGCTCGTCCTGGCTCCCTTTTAAAACTTCTCCTCTCTGCTCTCCAACCTTCAAGGTCTCTGCAGTGCGGGGGAGGGCTCTTCTGTCTGCCTTTTCCCCTTATCTGTCTGTAGCTCGTTTTCTCATGTTTCCAAATTTGAACTAAATGTCTCACTGTTTGGCTTTATCTCAACTCATGGATTTTTTTTTTTTTTAAAACATGTCTATGGTGGCACTTTCTAAAGTCCTTATATAGGTTAATTAAACCCCACTATAATTAATTTACCTTAAAAAATAAAAACAAACCGTATTACCCATGACCACAAATTAAATATTCAAATGGCACCCCCTATACACAGGTGTTAAAACCAAACACAAATATCTCAATTTCTTCCCTGCCCTGTTGGCTCAAAATATGTCCCAAATACTTAACATGAGTCTACCATAAATAAAACTTATCCTAGCTAAATTTTCACACCACGTTCATCAGAGAAAATATAATGACACTATAATGTAAATTTCACTGCCTTTTTGTATTAAATTACCTTAATATCAGTATTACAAATTACCCTAGATTCTCCATCCAAATGGCTTTCCAATGAGGCTGATCAGACCACAAAGGAAAGTTACAATGGAGGTCATAAGTCATACCACCCCTCCAAAGAAGTGTTTCTTACTATATTAAACAACATTCCTCTATCAAAAGATTTCACCTATTTAATTAAGACTCAGAAAATAAAAACGTATAATATTTCATATGTGAGTGTACCCCTTTAAGATATCTTGTCTCTGGGAACATTGAAATCCCCTTAAACCCAACACGTTTGCTACAAACAAAACCTAATAATTATAATAATACCTTCAAATAATTTGTTTAAAATTTCCTCAATGTTTCATGTAACTCATTCAGTCTTTAAAGGATTGTCTCCCCAAAATGCTTTATACCCTGCCAATAAACTCACACAATTGTGATAAACGTGCACTGTCCCTTTAACATAAAATAATATCAGACTGCAATCCACTCTGCGGGCCTTTCATTGTTCCCCATAATGAAAACAGATTCTAATGTTAGTATACCTTAACCTCCTGTTTAATTTCAGTGGTGTTATCTGAACAATCAAACCAAAATCAATAACCGGGAAGTACTTGTGTAAATTAATTAAAAGAACAAAATAAATCTACCTTATTTCTCAGCACTTGGTTAGAACATCACTCCCGTTTTACATCGACCACACCCTTCGCCCCGTCCCTAGTGTATATCTTATCTATTATTCAGTGGCTCAATTAATGTTTAACGTAAGTATGTTCAGATGTTGATTATGGAATTCTACAATATTAGTATAGTTCAAACCTCATAATATAAATCTACACACAGAATTTTACGTTAATAGAGTTTAACACTTTTTCCAACAGTCATGCACACCCCCTCAATATTCTATGATATAACTCTCATCAGCAAGCCTGCGACTTTTTCAACATTCTCACCGGTACCAGCTCCAACTGAAATACCTAATGTACCACACTCGCTTGGTCCCCGACCTCATTCATACCGATATTAGTTCCCGACTGAATATCAAGCGTATTTCATGCACCCCAGCAAGCAGACCAGTGGGAGACACAATGGCCCCGCCTTCTGTCCATTCTCCGTACAGCTTCTCACCCCGTCTCTTCCACTCCTTACCCTCTCTGCCTTCATTCAATTCTAGAGTGGACTTCAGCGTTTTCAACACCTTTTCTATATTCAACGATATTTTATGTACATTACAATACTGTCAACAACCTATGCCTTTACTAAAACTGCCTCACTCAAACTTGGTAGTCAGTGCGCCGACTTCACTACCCGATGTACTTCACACACACACCTATGCTTTGTTAGGACCTTAGAGAGACCCTTTCCCAAAGGCTAAATCGGTCTCAAGTCCGAGTAATCAATTCAAATATCCGTCATTCACACTTGGCCCTGCCTAGTACATCACATTCGCATCATATGGCTTTCCATTCGCACTTTGGTGGTCACTCGTTACCCACCACTCGTACATGTAGTCCCAGACTATCCATTCACGCTTTGGTGGTCACCCGTTACCCACCATTCATACTTGTAGTAAGTGTTCTCTGTTACCACCTACCAGCCAGGCATGCCAGTACATCCCATACACAATGCACCATTAAGTATTGTCGATCAATAATAAAATTGCAGTTGCCAATAGAGATATTACTTTCTCAACTATTTTCCAATCTCACACATCATAATAGTTTAAATCTAGTAACTTACATCAAACAGCAGAGAGGGATTTTGCGACATCTCCTGAGGGAGGTCCGTCAGCTCATCTTCCCCCTCTGTGGGAGTAACCACCCCCATCATTTCTGGTTTCTTATTCAGTTGCACTCTGCGTGTTTCCTCGATAGCCCAAGTTCCTATTTTTTTAGTTCCGCTTCTGCTCTTTCTCTCTGTTTAGTCCCTTGATTCTTAAATAAACGGCTCTTGTTTCTTTCTACCTCCTTGTCTTTAGCTTCCTGTAATGCTTCACGCAACTCGCCTTCCATTGTGCTAAGCTGGACCCTATTTGGCGTTCCCCCTATTAAATAACCTGCCTGTGTCCACTTCAACTTCAACCCTTCCCAAACCTTCTTTATTGACTTCCACTGTTCCTTTCCTCCTGACCTATCTTGCATACGTTGGTCTAGAAAATCATTGAATTTTAATTTGGGAGGTTGCGGAGTTGCCATTTTGAGTTTTAGAAATATTTTGCACACTATCTGAATATACTTAGCTCGTCACTGGCTTGCACCAGTGATGTATTCTTAGGAGACACTATTACTCGTACTCTGCCTTAACTCAGAGCTTCTCCGTCATATATCCAGAATTTTCAACAATAATGGTTTAATGATTGGATAATACTTTTAGAATTTAGGAAATAATAACAGGGTCTTGTGAAACTCCGTTTACATTTATACTATAGTCGATACACGAACATTCTTACATACATATAGAATTAACACAACATATTTTGCGACGTCTCACAATTATACATTTATCACATCATTTCACTGTTCATATACTATTTCATCATTCTCATTTCAAGGACCTTACTGGGCGCTGCCAGACCGGACACACTAGCCGGACTATCGGTCCACTAATATTAAACTTTTGTAGACCACCTTACCGGTCGCTGCCGGACCGGACACAAGCCGGACTATTGGTTAAGTCTATGCCCAATTATAGATCACCTTACCGGACACAAGCCGGACCGGACCCTAGCCGGACTATCGGTTGCAAATCTATATTGACTATTTTTATTCCTTACCGGTCGCAGCCGGACCGGTCACAAGCCGGACTATCGGAATATTCTATATCTACTATTACTTATCCCTGACCGGACACTACCGGACCGGACACAAGCCGGACTATCGGGATATTCTAATTCCCACATATGTTTACTTCACTGTCAATTTCAAGTCAATTATTTATGTTAAATTTACACAAAAATTCTTACCCACACTCGGTACTACTGATCGTAATTTGGTTGGACTATACGACAATATGCAAAGTTCGATTTAACAGGTTTTGCTTACCTTATTTTGTGGTCGACCAGAGATCAGTTTCCCGAGTTGAGCAGAATTGTTGTCCTCCCCCGAAAGTTTTCACCTGTCCTCCGGGAACCGTCCTTTCACCAACTCGCCCCCTCACACCCACATCAACCACTCTGGACTGGGTCGTTAGTAAACCATCCTCTGCTACCAAGATTCTGTTGATAATGGGATATGTAGGAGGGTGAGCCGGCCAAGGATCGATTCAGACAAGGTGGTCTATTGTATGACAAGTGACAGTTTAATTATGAGTAAAGATATCTGGTACAACGTATACGGGCCCATTTCATTCAGTTCATAAGGAACCAGCAGAAAAGAAGCCCCGATAACAGAGTGCATGTATGTTATATACAGTACAGAAAGTAGGTTGAGTCTAGAAGTTCTGGTCTTCTGGTTGGTCCTGTTGGGCCGTCCGTCATCCCTCTGAGTCTTGTCGTGCCGTTCCTTGTCACACAATGTTCAGCTAAGAAGGAGATTAGGTGTGTGCGCTGTCCTCAGTCACACAATGTTCGGCTAGAAAGGAGATTAGGTGTGTGCGCTGGTTTCTGCAAGTCAAGGCTGTCTCTTCCTCCCAATGTGTGGGTGTATGTCTTATCTGTGTGTCCTCGGCAGTTAGTGTGTGTAATGTGTGTGTGCTGTGTGTGTGGGTGTGGGAGCTATCCTGTATGGGACCTAACATGTTTTACTGTGAAAATACGTTGTCTCAGTTATAGCAATGTAATAGCAGTAGGCTGGTCACCTGCATAAGAAATAGCACTTCCTTACAACAGCAAACTACTCTCAATTTGGGATTGGTGCATGGTATACACTACCGTTCAAAAGTTTGAAAGAAAAGCACATTTTTTGTTCATTAAAATAACATCAAATTGATCAGAAATACAGTGTAGCTGGAAACGGAAGATTTGTTATGGAATATCTAGGCAGAGTTGCAAAGAAAAATCCATACCTCAGACTCACCAATAAAAATAAAAGATTAAGATGGGCAAAAGGACACAGACACTGGACAGAGGAACTCTGCCTTGAAGGCCAGCATCCCGGAGTTGCCTCTTCACTAATGACGTTGAGACTGGTGTTTTGTGGGTACTATTTAATGAAGCTGCCAGTTGAGGACTTGTCCTCTAGTCTGTTTCTCAGACTAGACACTCTAATGTACTTGTCCTCTTGCTCAGTTGTGCACCGGGGCCTCCCA
The DNA here is from genome assembly GCF_045791955.1 of Oncorhynchus clarkii lewisi. Classification (NCBI taxonomy): domain Eukaryota; kingdom Metazoa; phylum Chordata; class Actinopteri; order Salmoniformes; family Salmonidae; genus Oncorhynchus; species Oncorhynchus clarkii. The sequence continues at coordinate 34,288,472 of NC_092153.1, forward strand.
CTCCTCTTTCTATTCTGGTTAGGGGCAGTTTGTGCTGTTCTGTGAAGGGAGTAGTACACAGCGTTGAGCATTTTGAGCCTTTCATCAAACCCACAAATGCTAATGCTCCAGATACTCAACTAGTCTAAAGAAGGCCAGTTTTATTGCTTCTTTAATCAGTACAACAGTTTTCAGCTGTGCCAACATAATTGCAAAAGGGTTTTCTAATGATCAATTAGCCTTTTAAAATTATGAACTTGGATTAGCTAACATAACGTGCCATTGGAACACAGGAGTGATGGTTGCTGTACGCCTATATAGATATTCCATAAAAAAAACAGCCGTTTCCAGCTCCAATAGTAATTTACAACATTAACAATGTCTACACTGTATTTCTGATCAATTTTATGTTATTTTATTGGACAAAAAATTTACAATTTACTTTTCTTTCAAAATGACATTTCTAAGTGACCCCAAACTTTTGAACGGTAGTATATATGAGTGATGTGATGATCTAAGTGCCCGTTGTTATTCCTAGGGGTTGAAGCTAGACCCTCCTAACAGGAGGGTGTTCCTGTCAGCAAGACCCAAAGAGAAGAGACTGGTTGAGGGAGTGAGGTAAAATGTGGATAATTTCTCATAATCTGAGTTAATCTTTGACAACTGCTTTAAAAATAAATGCATTTGATTGTGTAGCCACTATGCCTTAATTACATGCCAAACTACATTCCAATCAAGAAACACTCCCCAGTGTTCCCTGAACTCCAGACACTTGTGTAGATTGAAAGGGGGTAGGTAAAAGCAAGATGGCAACAATTCCAACCAGCTAATCAATGGACAAGGTGCAGTTATTACCATCTTGCTTATACCTATAGCCAATCCTTCTGAATCGACACAAGTGTCCAGGCAGTAGGAACTAGGGGTTTCCTGATATGGCCTATGACTGAAATTCCTTTTTTGTCTTTATCACAGGAGTATTTTCTATAGAGGTGTCACCAGGGGTGCTGCCTGTCCTCTAAGTGGCAGAGGTGTACAGGAACTTTGCCAATGCTACAACCCCTTTGGTCACTACAATGGACATGTCCATTGAGGTCCCATTAGTGGATTCTGGCCTTGGTGAAGTCCAGGCAGGGAGCATCCTGGCATACCAGCAGCCTGCTACAACAACTCGCAACATCACTTCGTGTGAAGATGCCCCCCCTCCATCTCTGCCACTTGATGGTTACAGTCTTGGCCCATCTGTGTGCATATTTGTCCATAGTGAGCATGAACTCCTACACATGAGCTCACTGGCAATTACATTGGAAACGGCCCACAAGGTCGAGAGTGCTATGAGAGTGCATAGCTTATCGCTGGAGGGGCGTCACCTTCACAAGCCACGCATAACCTCCTCCGGCTTCAAAGAGGTCTGCCATGTGAGGGGGCAGAGTTCTGCAGAACACCTGGCTGACAGAATCCTCAGGGAACTCGTCAGTCTGCAGAGATGAAGAGAGGTCTGTAGATGGTGTTTGCCGCTGTGGAGAAATACAGTGTTCTCCAGAATGTCAACTGTTACCGCTGTGCATTTCTTATCTACCCAGATGCCCCTTGGCTTTGGGTATTTCCTGATGGACCCCACAGAGAGTCCATCATTTGGCCTTCTGGAGATAAAGTGCCCAAATGTCAAGAGCTACGTGGACTGCCCTTACCTAAAGACCCAGAATGGTGCAACAGCACTGAAACACCAGCATGCATACTACTAGCAGCTACAAGGTCAGATGCTGATCTCAGGGTTGGAGTGGTGTGACTTTGTGGTATATGCCCAGGAGGACAAGCTTATACAGCACATCCACAGACTGCCAAGTTTGGGAAGCAATCAGAGAGAAAGCTGGCCATTTGTTTTATTACTCTCCTAGGTAAAATGTATCCAAATGTAAAATGTACACTTTTTTCCAGAGATGACTTGTTGAAGTATCACTTATAAATAACCATAGTCTTGTTTTTTCATTCTGATGAATATTAATTTTAAAATATATATTTTTTAACTTTTGTACATCTTCCCTTTATCTGTGATTATTTCTAGCATATATTATTTCCTAATGTTATGAGGTATAAGGCATTATATTATGAAAGATAACCACTTTTTTGTGCTAACAGTTAAGCATCCAACAAATGTATTATATTGATGTCAAAAGTTTTGGGTTTGTTAGTGAAAACACTGGACAAAATAGTAGAGTGCAGGCCTGTAGACTTGCAACACTGAGCAGAAGCAGAGAAAAAAACAGGCCAATCCAGTTACCAGTCTAATCGTATTGAAATTGACATCATCACTAGTCCTTTGCCCAAGCTTTGACCAGCGGCCCATTCTGGTAGTTGATGAGGAGGCAGGCAACGGTGTAGAGCTGGTTGATCCCAGTGAAGGAGAGAGGTATGAGTGTCAAACAGCTTATGATCTTTCGTTCTGCTAATCAGCCGCTCCACATGGACCCTCAGCCGAGTGGTGGAATGCATCTCCCTGACTTCTGCTGCTAGCATCTGTGATCTCTTTAAGAGAAAAGTCGGTGTGTAGACCTTGCAGGGCACACAGTCGTCCACAAGGAAACCTTTGTCCACCATAATGGTTATCCCTGGATTCAGCGGAGACACGATGCCGGACTGCTTCAGGATCTCCTTAATACGGCGCCAGCATAAAGGGCTGAAACAAAGGTGATTGCATCATATGGTGCCATGCCAATCATCATTTCGAAGGTGCAGTGGGACAGCGCAACTCTGTGCAGTCTATCACCACTTGTGTGTCTGGGTATTCCTTGAATTCCTCTGGCAAGTGAGTGCTTAACTGCTTCCTTGGACATTCAGATACATTGATAATTAACATTACATTAATTTACCATTGTAATTCCTGGTAGTGTGACCTCCTCATTCCTCTTTGCAGCTGCCCTTGCTCTGGTCACACGTACCATGTTGTGGGATGCCGGTTCGATGAGCTTCCAGAAGGCCATTAGGTGGGCATATGTGGCAAGCCTATGTCAGAAATTAGAAATGTTATGATGAATGATGAGAGAAGATGTATTTATATCAATCCTAGGTACCCATTCACTGCCTCCAGTGTAGAAGACAAGATCCCACAAGCATGTACACTTAGGCATGATGAGAAAATAAAATATTTTTATTACCTGAGAGCAAAGCTCTAGAAACAACGTGTAACTTCTAAGCCTGCAATAAAGATCAAGGCACTCCTTTTGTGCAAAAAAAAAAGCCTTTATTTAGGTTGATTTTTACTTACTTTGTTGCATGCTTATTGTTACAAAACGTTTCTACTCAAGCCACAACATAGTTTTGTTCTCAGTCGATTTAGACCTTATTTTCAATGCGCATCCTTTTATATATATAGTAATATATTGTTATTTTTATTGAAGTAAAGCAGAACTCTTTATCCTCTCTTCTCTATATTATTATTACCGTTATTATGACCTACCTTGTGTAGATCCAACCGTATGTCGTGTTGGATGCAGCAAATCGCTCCAAACAGAATCGGTGATGGACAGACGTTTCCTCCACCTGTCTCCCCAGTTGCTCTACCTCCTTACGAAAAAAGATTGCAGTCAGAGTGCAGTATAACTGCAGTTAGAGTCAAGTATAACTGCAGTATGCTGCTAATACTGCATCCAATTTACAGTTTTTTTAAGGCAGTAATTTTGCAGTGTAATTGAAGTTTAACTGTAGTACACTGCAGACATTATTCATTTACTGCATCCAAACCAAATTGGTTGCTCTCTCCTTAGTCCTACACCGGATCTTGCCCTTACGAAAAAAGATTGCAGCCAGAGTGCAAATAAATAGAGTGCAAATAAACGTCCTCTCACTGTCAACTGCGTTCATTTTCAGCAAACTTAATAACGTGTAAATATTTGTATGAACATAACAAGATTCAACAACTGAGACATAAACTGAACAAGTTCCACAGACATGTGACTAACAGAAATTGAATAATTTGTCCCTGAACAAAGGGGGGGTCAAAATCAAAAGTAACAGTCAGTATCTGGTGTGGCCACCAGCTGCATTGAGTACTGCAGTGCATCTCCTCCTCATGGACTGTACCAGAGTTGCCAGTTCTTGCTGTGAGATGTTACCCCACTCTTCCACCAAGGCACCTACAAGTTTCCAGACATTTCTGGGGGGAATGACCATGGTAGAACACTGACATTCCTGTCTTGAAGGAAATCACGCGCAGAACGAGCAGCATGGCTGGTGGCATTGAAATGCTGGAGGGTCATGTCAGGACGAGCCTGCAGGAAGAGTATCACATGAGGGAGGAGGATGTCTTCCCTGCAACACACTGCGTTGAGATTGCCTACAATGACAACAAGCTCAGTCCGATGATGCTGTGACACACCCCCCAGACCATGACAGACCCTCCACCTCCAAATTGATCCCACTCCAGAGTACAGGCCTCGGTGTAACATTCATTCCTTTAACAATAAACGTGAATCCAACCATCACCCCTGGTGAGACAAAACCGCGGCTCGTCAGTGAAGAGCACTTTTTGCCAGTCCTGTCTGGTCCAGCGACGATGGGTTTGTGCCCATAGGCAACGCTATTGGCGGTAATGTCTGGTGAGGACCTGCCTTACGACAGGCCTACAAGCCCTCAGTCCAGCTTCTCTCAGCCTATTGCGGACAGTCTGAGCACTGATGGAGGGATTGTGCATTCCTGGTGTAAATCGGGCAGTTGTTGTTGCCATCCTGTACCTGTCCCGCAGGTGTGATGCTCGGATGTACCAATCCTGTGCAGGTGTTGTTACACGTGGTCTGCCACTGCGATGATGATTAGCTGTCCGTCCTGTATCCCTGTAGCGCTGTCTTAGGCGTCTCACAGTACAGACATTGCAATTTATTGCCCTGGCCACATCTGCTGTCCTCATGTGCCTAAGGTATTTTCACGCAGATGAGCAGGGACCCTGGGCTTCTTTCTTTTGGTGTTTTTCAGAGTCAGTAGAAAGGCCTCTTTAGTGTCCTAATTTTCATAACTGTGACCTTAAATGTCTACTGTCTGTAAGCTGTTAGTGTCTTAACGACTGTTCAACAGGTGCATGTTCATTAGTTGTTCATGGTTCATTGAACAAGCATGGGAAACAGTGTTTAAACCCCTTACAATGAAGATCTGTGAAGTTATTTGGATTTTTACAAATTATCTTGGAAAAACAGGGTCCTGAAAAAGGGATGTTTCTTTTTTGCTGAGTTTATAACTGCAGTATGCTGCAAATACTGTGTCCAAAATAACACCATTTTTTTACTGCAGAAATTTTATAGTGTAACTGCAGTTAGAGTGCAATATAACTGCAGTTCAACTGCAGTACACTGCAGTTATTCTGTCATTACTGCATCCAAAATACCAAAGTCGAATGCAGTTACTGCACTTTTACTGCCGTTTCAAAACAGTCCTATTTTTTTGTAAGGGTGGTGCTGGGACTGAGCAGTCATTTCACTGGAACAAGGTGATGGGAAGCTCCCTTCTTGATTAGCCGACGTTTCATTGATGCAAGCTTTAACGGAAACTTATCAAAGGGTGTGTTCGTAATTTCACTCTGGTTAACTACTCTGATTTCAGAGCATTATCAGAATAACTGATGAATTAACGAACGTACAACACCCTTGAATATGACCGGTGTCAGTAAACATTGGCAAAAAAAACGTTATTAAATTGTTACCTGCAGCACAGTTAGTCACCAACGCTCTAGATAACAAGAAAACAGCCTAACCAGCTCTGCTAGGGTGAGTAAAATGGTCAGAGTGAGGTGTTCTCTCATTTGTGTCTGGAAGTAGCTTGCAAGCTAGAAAACTTTAGCCAGTTAGCTTGGGTGCTTAAATGCCGGTGTGCACTCTGAACCCTCCGAGAGCGAAACGCTCTGAATTTTCGAATGGACAATCTGACAACACTCTGAATTTACAAATGCCCGAGCGCACTCTGATCACACTGTGGCAACCCAGAGCCAATTTACAAACATACCCTGCAAACACACCCTATGCACAGAAATATGACCACGAGCATGCGCTGACCAACTGGCAAGTGTCTTCACAGACCTTTTTATCCTCTCCCTGTCCGAGTCTGTAATACCAACATGTTTAAAGCAGACCACCATAGTCCCTGTGCCCAAGAACACTAAGGTAACATGCCTAAATGACTACCGACCCGTAGCACTCACGTCTGTAGCCATGAAGTGCTTTGAAAGCCTGATCATGGCTCACATTAACACAATTAACCCAGAAACCCTAGACCCACTACAATTTGCATAGATTATGCAATCTCTATTGCACTCCACACTGCCCTTTCCCAACTGTACAAAAGGAACAACTATGTGAGAATGCTATTCATTGACTACAGCTCAGGACCCTGGGACTAAACACCTCCCTCTGCAACTTGGTCCTGGACTTCCCGACGGGCCGCCCCCAAGTGGGGGGCGGTCCCAAGTGGGGGGCTGGTCCGACCAAGCTGACTCCACACTCCAAGACTGCTTTCATCACGTGGACTGGGACATGTTTCGTATTGCGTCAGACAACAACATTGACGAATACGCTGATTCGGTGTGCGAGTTCATTAGAACGTGCGTTGAAGATGTCGTTCCCATAGCAACGATTAAAACATTCCCTAACCAGAAACCGTGGATTGATGGCAGCATTCGTGTGAAACTGAAAGCGCGAACCACTGCTTTTAATCAGGGCAAGGTGTCTGGTAACATGACCGAATACAAACAGTGCAGCTATTCCCTCCGCAAGGCTATCAAACAAGCTAAGCGTCAGTACAGAGACAAAGTAGAATCTCAATTCAACGGCTCAGACACAAGAGGCATGTGGCAGGGTCTACAGTCAATCACGGACTACAGGAAGAAATCCAGCCCAGTCACGGACCAGGATGTCCTGCTCCCAGGCAGACTAAATAACTTTTTTGCCCGCTTTGAGGACAATACAGTGCCACTGACACGGCCTGCAACGAAAACTTGCGGTCTCTCCTTCACTGCAGCCGAGGTGAGTAAGACATTTAAACGTGTTAACCCTCGCAAGGCTGCAGGCCCAGACGGCATCCCCAGCCGCGCCCTCAGCGCATGCGCAGACCAGCTGGCCGGTGTGTTTACGGACATATTCAATCAATCCCTATACCAGTCTGCTGTTCCCACATGCTTCAAGAGGGCCACCATTGTTCCTGTTCCCAAGAAAGCTAAGGTAACTGAGCTAAACGACTACCGCCCCGTAGCACTCACTTCCGTCATCATGAAGTGCTTTGAGAGACTAGTCAAGGACCATATCACCTCCACCCTACCTGACACCCTAGACCCACTCCAATTTGCTTACCGCCCAAATAGGTCCACAGACGATGCAATCTCAACCACACTGCACACTGCCCTAACCCATCTGGACAAGAGGAATACCTATGTGAGAATGCTGTTCATTGACTACAGCTCGGCATTCAACACCATAGTACCCTCCAAGCTCGTCATCAAGCTCGAGACCCTGGGTCTCGACCCCGCCCTGTGCAACTGGGTACTGGACTTCCTGACGGGCCGCCCCCAGGTGGTGAGGGTAGGCAACAACATCTCCTCCCCGCTGATCCTCAACACTGGGGCCCCACAAGGGTGCGTTCTGAGCCCTCTCCTGTACTCCCTGTTCACCCACGACTGTGTGGCCACGCACGCCTCCAACTCAATCATCAAGTTTGCGGACGACACAACAGTGGTAGGCTTGATTACCAACAACGACGAGACGGCCTACAGGGAGGAGGTGAGGGCCCTCGGAGTGTGGTGTCAGGAAAATAACCTCACACTCAACGTCAACAAAACTAAGGAGATGATTGTGGACTTCAGGAAACAGCAGAGGGAACACCCCCCTATCCACATCGATGGAACAGTAGTGGAGAGGGTAGCAAGTTTTAAGTTCCTCGGCATACACATCACAGACAAACTGAATTGGTCCACTCACACAGACAGCATTGTGAAGAAGGTGCAGCAGCGCCTCTTCAACCTCAGGAGGCTGAAGAAATTCGGCTTGTCACCAAAAGCACTCACAAACTTCTACAGATGCACAATCGAGAGCATCCTGGCGGGCTGTATCACCGCCTGGTACGGCAACTGCTCCGCCCTCAACCGTGAGGCTCTCCAGAGGGTAGTGAGGTCTGCACAACGCATCACCGGGGGCAAACTACCTGCCCTCCAGGACACCTACACCACCCGATGTCACAGGAAGGCCATAAAGATCATCAAGGACATCAACCACCCGAGCCACTGCCTGTTCACCCCGCTATCATCCAGAAGGCGAGGTCAGTACAGGTGCATCAAAGCTGGGACCGAGAGACTGAAAAACAGCTTCTATCTCAAGGCTATCAGACTGTTAAACAGCCACCACTAACATTGAGTGGCTGCTGCCAACACACTGACACTGACTCAACTCCAGCCACTTTAATAATGGGAATTGATGGGAAATTATGTAAATATATCACTAGCCACTTTAAACAATGCTACCTTATATAATGTTACTTACCCTACATTATTCATCTCATATGCATACGTATATACTGTACTCTATATCATCGACTGTATCCTTATGTAATACATGTATCACTAGCCACTTTAACTATGCCACTTTGTTTACATACTCATCTCATATGTATATACTGTACTCGATACAATCTACTGTATCTGCCTATGCTGCTCTGTACCATCACTCATTCATATATCCTTATGTACATATTCTTTATCCCCTCACACTGTGTACAAGACAGTAGTTTTGGAATTGTTAGTTAGATTACTTGTTGGTTATTACTGCATTGTCGGAACTAGAAGCACAAGCATTTCGCTACACTCGCATTAACATCTGCTAACCATGTGTATGTGACAAATAAAATTTGATTTGATTTGATTTGATTTGGTAGGGGTCGGTAACAACACATCCGCTATGCTTATCAATCCCTATCCCAGTCTGATGTCCCCACATGCTTCAAGATGGCCACCATTGTTCCTGTTCCCAAGAAAGCTAAGGTAACTGAATTAAAATACTATCGCCCTGTAGCACTCACTTCTGTCAACATGAAGTTCTTATTGAGACTAGTCAAGGATCAAATCACCTCCACCCTTTCTGCCACCCTAGGCCCACTTCAATTTGCTTTACCACTCTAATAGGTCTACAGACGATGCAATCGCCATTACACTGCACACTGCCCTATCCCATCTGGACAAGAGGAATACCTATGCAAGAATGCTTTTCATTAACTACAGCTCAGCATTCAACACATTAGTACCAGTACCCTCCAAGCTCATTATTAAGCTAGAGTCCCAGGGTCTCAACCCCGCCCCGTGCAATTGGGTCCTGGATTACCTGACGGGCCGGCCCCAGATGGTTAAGGTAGGAAACAACATCTCCACTTTGCTGATCCTCAACACTGGGGCCCCACAAGGGTGCATGCTCAGCCCCCTCCTGTACTCCCTGTTCACCCACAACTGCGTGGCCATGCACGCCTCCAACTCAATCATCAAGTTTGCAGACGACACAACAGTGGTAGGCTTGATCACCAACAATGACGAGACAGCCTACAGGGAGGAGGTGATGGCCCTCAGAGTGTGGTGTTAGGAAAATAACCTCTCACTCAATGTCAGCAAAACAAAAGAGAGGATTGTGGACTTGAGGAAACAACAAAGGGAGCACCCCCCTATCCACATCAATGGGACAGCAGTGGAGAAGTTGGAAAGTTTTAAGTTCCTCTGTGTTCATATCACCGACAAACTGAAATGGTCCATGCACACAGACAGTGGTGAAGAAGGCGCAACAGCGCCTCTTCAACCTCAGGAGGCTGAAAAAATGTCACCGAAAAACCCTCACTAACTTTTACATGTGCACAATTGAGAGCATCTTGTATCACCACCTGGTACGGCACTGCACTGCCCACAACCGCAAGGCTCTCCAGAGGGTGGTGCGGTCTGCAGAACGCATCACCGGGGGAAAACTACCTGCCCTCCAGGACACCTACAACACCCGATGTCACAGGAAGGCAAAAAAGATAATCAAGGACAACAACCACCCGAGCCACTGTCTGTTCACTCCGCTTCCATCTAGAAGGCGAGGTCAGTACAGGTGCATCAAAGCTGGGACATAGAAATTGAACAGCTTCTATCTCAAGACCATCAGATTGTTTAAACAGACACCACTAGCGCAGAGAGGAGGCTGCATACCTACAGACTTGATATCATTGGCCACTTTAATAAATGAAACATTTGTCACTTTAATATTGCCACTTTAAGAATGTTTACATATCTCGTATTACTCATCTCATATGTATATAATGTATACTGTATCCTTCACTATATATTCTTTACTATCTATTGCATCTTAGCCGCTCTGTCACTGCTCATCCATATATTTTATACTTATATATTCTTATCCCATTCCTTTACTAGGTTGTGTGTATTAGGTTTTGTTGTGTAATTTTGTTAGATATTAGGTTTTGTTGTGGAATTGTTAGATATTACTTGTTAGATACTGCTGCACTGTCAGATCTAGTAGCACAAGCATTTTGCTACACTCACAATAACATCTGCTAACCATGTGTATGTGACCAATAAAATTTGATTTGATTTAGATAAAGGGGGAGTAATCAGTGTAGTGATGAAGTCCAGGTGTGCCTAATGAAGGGCTTCCAGGACCTGTGGTTAGTAAATCGGTGACTGTTGAGCGTTGGAGCGGGAGTAGACGTGACAGGTGGTCCCCCCACGGCAGGCACACTCTGAGGGCTCCATTTTACTGAGTGAAAGACAGATTATGTCAGCAGATGGCGCTGTTGCGCTGAGGCACCAAAGGGCCTAGTACAATAACCCTCCACAATATCTCTCCAAAAGGATTAAACAAAATCACAATAAACCGCTATAGAACTAAGCAAAGGAGTATAATAATATTAAAGAAAAAATAAATGATAATAGGAAAATAGGGAAGAAATTCAAACAACTCAATGAGTCAAATCAACAAGGCTTGATACAGTAATTAAACCAAGACAAATTAAGAGGCAAGGGATAGTGGCACAAATAACATTATCTGGTATCAATAAAGGCCCATATCTATTGATGAGAGTTCACATTTGTCTTTGTAGTAAGATCTAGTGGTGGACAATAGTGAAAAAAATAGTTCAGATGCAGAGGACGCTGGTAGGGGGGGGGGGGGGGGGGGGGGGGCATTACAATGTGCCAGACCTCCTTATGCTCCTCCCACCGGCCTCTTCTGTTCAGATGTGAGCTGGGAGTGTTCAGGCAGAAAAGTATCTGTAATCGACTATGACTTGTCGAGTGCAATCGAAAGGAAATGGCTCTGGTTGTCAGTCCTTACTGGTACGGATGGATTGAGAGAGGTGGGCTAAATATTAGTGGCACTGACTGAATTCAAAATTGAGTTGGTTTCGGGGTGTGGTTTGATGTGGGTGTCTCTTGTGTGTATTTGCAGGTAGTAAGAGTTAGACAAATTATTTTGCCAATTAGCTTCAGTCGGCTGTAGTACGTACAACTGTGGCAAAGTTGGTTTGACTCTGGTGACTGTCAATAAATTACCCAATGTAAATGGGACAATCATTTCATGGTGCACATCTTTTAGCTGTGTCATTGAATGCTTTCAATTATTTGTATGAATGTCTGCAAATTATAGTTGGTTTGAGGTTTTTAATTCATAGAAATGTGGAGCTATTGACCTTTTAAAATATTGTCCCATGTACTGTACATTGTGTAATGTACTCATGATCCCTAACTAGCCCCACTGGGATATCGATTCACGTGCAGCTGTGCTCTGAATTGATTACCAACACTCTAGATAACACGAAAACAGCCTAACCAGCTCTGCTAGGGCGAGTAAAATGGTCAGAGTGAGGTGTTCTCTCATTTGTGTCTGGAAGTAGGTAGCAAACTAGAAAACTTTAGCCAGTTAGCTTGGGTGCTTAAATGCTGTGTGGGGATGATTTAAATAAACCTAACCCACGGAAAACTGTTATGATACCCTTTATTCCCCATGACGTACGGGTTGTTCCTATCTCGCAAATCTCAGTTTTGGATGAGACTGAAATTATCCTATTTACACTTTGTAGTGACTAGAATACATTTTTCCCACTCATATCGATGCCACACAAGCCATTTTCAAAATGAGAAGTTGATTTTTGTAACTGTCTGGGTGAAACCCATAGTAGGTGAATAAGGTTCTAGTCATATAATGCAATGAAAGAGGGCAGCTTCTAGATACAGTACCTTCAGAAATTATTCACACACCTTGACTTTTCCCACATTTTCTTGTGTTACAGCCTGAATTTAAAATATTAAACAGAGGCAAAATCGCAGAGCCTGGTTCAGTCAGCTGGGAGATTAATTCACCTTTCAGCAGGTTAATAACCTGAAAGGCCAAATCTTCACTGAAGTTGCTTAGAAAGACAGTGAATGTTCCTGAGTGGCCACGTAACAGTTTTGACTTAAAAGTACTTAAGAATCTATTGCAAAACCAAAAATGATCAACAACCAATTTGAAAGAGAACGAAAAATGTTGAAAAGGATAATGGGCAAATGTTGCACAATCCAGGTGAAGAAAGCTCTTAGAAACTTACCCAGAAATACTCACAACTGTAATCACTGCCAAAGGTGCTTCTACAAAGTAGGTGTGAATGATTATGTAAATGAGATATTTATATATTTCATTTTCAATGCATTTGCAAAAATTTCTAAGAACATGTTTTCACTTTGTCATTATGAGGTATTATGTGTAGATGCCTTAGATTCTATCCATTTTGAATTCAGGCTGTAACACAAAATGTGGAATAAGTCAAAGGGTATGAACATTTTCTGAAGGCACCACCTTGACAATTAATATAAAGGAAAATGGTACAAATGAAGTAAGCTAGTCCACACATCCTCAATATTATTCCATTTTATTTAATGAAGTTTATATCATCATTCATGAGTGAAAACAATACAGATACAGGCCCAGGACTTTGAGTTTCAGATTCAGATTAAGAGCTTAGGTACCAAGGCCCACAATCAGGCCCAGTTTCATCAGGCCCACTATACTAATCTTATATAGACAGTCATCATCTCTGCTGGTGCAATTTATGACAACCATAGAGCAGATTACAGAGATGCATTGATAGCATTTCGTAAATGTATAAATCAACAGCTTGGTATGGGTCTCTTGGAAGATTAAGCCATGATGTCACGCCCTGGCCTTAGTATTCTGTGTTTTCTTTATTATGTTGGTTAGGCCAGCGTGTGACATGGGTGATTTATGTGTCTTGTTTTGTCTAGGGGTTTTGTAGTCTATGGGGTTGTGTTCAGTTGAGTGTTCTAGGTAAGTCTATGGTTGCCTGGAGTGGTTCTCAATCAGAGGCAGGTGTTTATCGTTGTCTCCGATTGGGAACCATATTTAGGCAGCCATATTCTTTAGGTGTTTTGTGGGTGATTGTTCCTGTCTCTGTGTTTTGCACCAGTTAGGACTGTTTCGGTTTCGCAACATTTTCTAATTTTGTATAGTGTTCACATTTTCATCTTTCATTAAAGATGTTTATAAATAAACACGCTGCATTTTGGTCCTCCTCTCCTTCCCAGGAAGAAATCCGTTACAGATTATAATATTGCATAGTTCATATGGGTCACATGGCACTGTTTGGCGAAAAGTACATTCTGTCCTGCACATCTGAAGATCTTCATTTTCAACTTGGGAAAGGAAATCTGTGGTTTTGTAAAGTTATGTAAACCCAGACATTACATTGGGCCGACCGCTGGGCTTGTCGACAATCTTTGATGGCCTGGGCCCAGTTTTTCTGAAGTTATCTGGATTTTGCCTATTGGATAGGATTAAATGATTTTAGAAAGATAATGAATAGAACGGACAAATCATTGACTTGAATGCGGACTTCCATTCTATTCATTGCATTTCTATGTATTGAGTCCTATTCGATAGCTGAAATGCGGATAGGTAACTTTTGAAAATCTGGGCCCAGATGATGTGTAAATCCCAAACATGTGATGTGCAATCCCAACTCATCCTACGAACACAGAAAACAGTTTAGACAATATTTGTCATTATTTATACTTGTCAATATTTCTACTTGTCACATGTCATTCCAAGCCTAAATAGTTTGATTCAACCTATCTTCCCTGCAAAATGATCTCATGGTCAACAGATCTGATCATGGACTGTTGGATAGCAGACAAACGGCGGCAATACACAATTGCGTTTATATTGTTTTGTAACCAATAGAATACAGTTGACTGATACACTTCTTCTCAATAATTAGTTAAGATTGAGTCACTTTAGAAGCTTAGACACAAGGGAATGTTCATGAAAACAGATACAGAAAGAATACTGGACAATTGATTGGTGCATCTGCATTAGCATTATAAATTACAATATGTTCAGAATTGTATGTACTGAGCAGACATTTACAGTGGGGCAAAAAAGTATTTAGTTATCCACCAACTGTGCAAGTTCTCCCACTTAAAAAGATGAGAGAGGCCTGTAATTTTCATCATAGGTACACTTCAACTATGACAGACAAAATGAGAAAAAAAATCCAGAAAATCACATTGTAGGATTTTTAATGAATTTATTTGCAAATTATGGTGGAAAATAAGTATTTGGTCACCTACAAACAAGCAATATTTCTGGCTCTCACAGACCTGTAACTTCTTCTTTAAGAGGCTCCTCTGTCCTCCACTCGTTACCTGTATTAATGGCACCAGTTTGAACTTGTTATCAGTATAAAAGACACCTGTCCACAACCTTAAACAGTCACACTCCAAACTCCACTATGGCCAAGACCAAAGAGCTGTCAAAGGACACCAGAAACAAAATTGTAGACCTGCACCAGGCTGGGAAGACTGAATCTGCAATAGGTAAGCAGCTTGGTTTGAAGAAATCAACTGTGGGAGCAATTATTAGGAAATGGAAGACATGCAAGACCACTGATAATCTCCCTCGATCTGGGGCTCCACGCAAGATCTCACCCCGTGGGGTCAATGATCACAAGAACGGTGAGCAAAAATCCCAGAACCACACGGGGGGACCTAGTGAATGACCTGCAGAGAGCTGGGACCAAAGTAACAAAGCCTACCATCAGTAACACACTACGCCGCCAGGGACTCAAATCCTGCAGTGCCAGACATGTTCCCCTGCTTAAGCCAGTACATGTCCAGGCCCGTCGGAAGTTTGCT
This sequence comes from Oncorhynchus clarkii lewisi, assembly GCF_045791955.1. Lineage (NCBI taxonomy): Eukaryota > Metazoa > Chordata > Actinopteri > Salmoniformes > Salmonidae > Oncorhynchus > Oncorhynchus clarkii. Next base: position 34,303,641 of record NC_092153.1, read on the forward strand.
AGAGAGCATTTGGATGATCCAGAAGAAGATTGGGAGAATGTCATATGGTCAGCTGAAACCAAAATAGAACTTTTTGGTAAAAACTCAACTCGTCGTGTTTGGAGGACAAAGAATGCTGAGTTGCATCCAAAGAACACCATACCTACTGTGAAGCATGGGGGTGGAAACATCATGCTTTGGGGCTGTTTTTCTGCAAAGGGACCAGGACGACTGATCCGTGTAAAGGAGAGTTGCATGGGGCCATGTATCGTGAGATTTTGAGTGAAAAACTCCTTCCATCCTCCTTCCATCAGCAAGGGTCTTTCAGCATGACAATGATCCCAAACACACCACCCGGGCAACGAAGGAGTGGCTTTGTAAGAAGCATTTCAAGGTCCTGGAGTGGCCTAGCCAGTCTCCAGATCTCAACCCCATAGAAAATCTTTGGCCGGAGTTGAAAGTCCGTGTTGACCAGCAACAGCCCCAAAACATCACTGCTCTAGAGGAGATCTGCATGGAGGAATGGGCCAAAATACCAGCAACAGTGTGTGAAAACCTTGTGAAGACTTACAGAAAACGTTTGACCTCTGTCGTTGCCAAGAAAGGGTATATAACAAAGTATTGATAAACTTTTGTTATTGACCAAATACTTATTTTCCACCATAATTTGCAAATAAATAAATTCAAAATCCTACAATTAGATTTCTGTTTTTTTTTCTCATTTTGTCTGTCTAGGTTGAAGTGTACCTATGATGAAAATTCAGGCCTCTCTCGTCTTTTTAAGTGGGAAACTTGCACAATTGGTGGCTGACTAAATACTTTTTTTTGCCCCACTGTATGTGAAATCAGTTTCAATATAGTTTAGGTGTAGAGTGGATGGGCCAACTAGGCAGGCAATATAGTTTAGTTGTAGAGTGGACAGGCCAACTAGGCAGGCCATTATTATTATTATTATATGTGAAATCAGTTTCAATATAGTTTAGGTGTAGACTGGACAGGCCAACTAGGCAGGCAACTGTCAGAAAATTCACTCATCTTATTTTAGTACTTACTGTCTATGCAAGTCATGGGCAACTTTGATGGGGGTAGGGGCCACAATTTTTTTATCAGTGACAAGGTAAAAGATCTGTCGTTCGGCCCCTGAACAAGGCTGTTCCTAGGCCGTCATTGAAAATATAAGAATTTGTTCTTAACTGACTTACCTAGTTAAATAAAGGTAAAAAGAAATATTCCTTGCCACTGCGATATAAAGGCCCAAGGCTGAGACAATAAGAAGACACAGTGGCAGAATAAATTAAAAGACACCTGTGTTTCATCACAAAACTGGAGAGCAACATCTATTTGGTGAAGTCCACAAAGCATATTGCGTCTAACAAACAGTTACATGACCCACTACAGCATGGTCAAGCAAGTTAATGGTTCTGACATTTTCGGACTATTAAACAACTATTGATTTAGAACCACAGCGAGTTACCGCAAGTCACACAGAAAACAGCAGCAGCCTCTACTACTATTCCAACCTGCACCATTTCAACTTTAACATTTCAAAGTCATCAAATCACCTTAGTCACGCTTAGTTTAATACAGTGACAATTAAAAGATACCAAACTTTTAGTCCAATCAACATAAGCTAAATATGATGTGGCTGTCCATGATTTGTGTGTGCGTGCGTGTTCGAAGTCGATTAAAACATGTTGACTCACCCTACTTGTAGAGAAGCGCAAATGCCATTCTCCTCTCTTTCCTGTTGCCAAAACAGTCTATGACTCAGTACACGCTGTATGACAGAGTTTTTGTTGTCCTAGGCTACCTGGCTAAAATGCTTGCTCGATAGCCTAACTATATATCACAACACAGGCAACGATGAGCCCGCTAGTTAACATTAGCCTGCACTACTAGCTACATATTGAACTTCCATCCTCTCAGGCAAGGGGCACAATTAGGGCTGTTACGGTGACCATATTACTGCCACACCGGCGGTCACGAGTCATGATGGCAGTCAAATTCCATGTGAACATTTATTCATGGTAATTAGGCTTCTCCAAGCTCTGATGCTGCTGATGGTCATTAGTAGCCTACTAAACTTGCTAACTGTCTGGTACTCCACACTCTAATCACTCTAATCACTCTCACACATGCACACCGGCATCAATACAAATGTAATTGAAAATCTAATCAAACACTTTTTTAATGGAGTGATGGCCTCTATCTATCAGCTTTCTATAGGCTAGGCCTACTATATTTATTTCTCAACCTTCCTAATATTAAGCACATTGCTTCTCTTTAAAACAGGAGTATAGCCTACCTGGCTGGCATGAAAATTAACCACCGGGAATGATTTCTCCATTTGCTATTTAAGTGGATCGATCATATTTTTTTATTTTTTTTATGCCTGTTTTTCAAGACAGGTGCATGATAATGATCCATTCTAAATCAAAACAAATGTCACACATATATTATTTAGTGTATATGTAAAGACAAGATTAAATAAAGAATAGTGTGATGGGTGACAATATTGTGAAGGATTTCCAGCTTAACGCAAACAGCGCATGCTTTCTTTGTGACTTAGTCGCTCACCTCACATAGCTTAGCCCATAGGCCTGTATGTCTGAATAAGGTTTGTATCACAACTAAAGTGCCCAAGTAACTTCTTAAAATTAAGCACATTAATCCACTTTACAACGGGTGTAGATCCTAACTGACATACAAATGCAGCGTGGGAGTTTCAAGTTTGGGGAAGATCATTTTCACCATAAAAATACACCTTTATAATAAAAGCATTACATGCATAATCTCATTTTTGGTCACTTTTGAGAATGGTGTTTTCCTGCTAATGGAACATTCGTGCTTATGGCCTACTGCCGTGTGCGCATTGTTGCGCTTATAATGTGAAGTAATAATTTATCAACATTAACATTATCAACATTCAACGTTCTCATCTGTTGCATTGCTTAAAACAGGTTTTTTGATACTCGTTGTTGTTTTCATTTGGGATCTATAGCATCTCACAATTGTGTCAGACTATGTTTGGAATATTTATTTCTCGCACAGAATAAAATAGGTAAACTTTTGTACTATGGGGGGCAGTAGATTGACATATGACATAGCCTAGTGCTTTTGCTGTTCGTTAGGCTGACGAAAAGTAAATGTGGACAGTTCTTCCAATATCTTCAATATTCACCTCCGAATTGGATAAGGACACGCCCAGTTGCGTCCCCGATGTGTCTGTATTCACTTGTAGCCTGTGAGAAAGACCTGATCACGTGACTGAGCGCCATGTGAGTGAGAGGTGCTTCGGCACGTAGCAGGAGAAGGGAATTATAATTATTATATTCAGCCCAAAGGCATAACGGACACTGGCTGCAAAAGGCATGGATTTTTTTAGGGGGATTATGGCCACACAAAGAGGATGCAGCCGGGAAAATCCAGGCATTATCAAGTGCTTGTCAAATTGGGAATGAGAGACTGATGAACTGTGTACAGCCTATGAAAAAAACAAAGCAAAGCTCATGCATCATGCAGCCTTAGAATGTATTGAAAATCAAAACATATAGCCCAACATTTGTATCATAACTAAAGTTTCATAAATAACTCTAAATTAAGCATATAGGAGTACCTGTTTCTTTGTTAACTGCTCAACACACAACGCTGCACGTGCGCACTCCCTCAAATTGTTTGGAGAAAATATCCTTCCTATTTTATTCAGCTATGTTCAATTTTATTATTTTTACTATAAAATAATGCCATGGAATTCTAGGCAAATCTTGTCTGTTAAATTAACTAGTGTAGCCCACAGCCATATGGCATAGCCAGATCAGGGCCTAACAAAAGGACAATGCAGAGTATGCTTTTCTGTTCTTATGAAATAGACAACATTTTCTTCATATGATGTTTAAAATAAAATAAATACAAATAAATAATGGATTTATTGTGACTGTGTAGGCTATATTAAATGGATTTATTAGACTTTTTAAAATGTAGATGCTCTAAAGGTCAGTGGCTTTTAGGCTGTGTGGGAGACAGGAGATGCTAAATGTGTTTATGTTAATTAACGGTCAATTACTGTGAGACCGTCAGTTATTTGCTTGACAATCACCTGCTGACAAAATGTCATGACCGCTTCAGACCTAGGCACAATGTATGAATTAATGGTTAGATCAGAATCGCAGATATAATCATGGAGAATTAAGTAAAACCACAAATTCAAATCCCTATCTCCATCCTTGGCTAATTTAGGAAAGGGACAATGGTATTTGGTATTTAATGCAATGTGATTGGTGTGAAGCCAAAATCAAAACTGGCTTACCTTGACACTGTCACATTCTGACCATAATTCTGTTATTTTATTCATTGTTTTAGTATGGTCAGGGCGTGAGTTGGGGTGGGCAGTCTATGTTTGTTTTTCTATGTTGGTTTTCGTGTTCGGCCTAGTATGGTTCTCAATCAGAGGCAGGTGTCTTTAGTTGTCTCTGATTGAGAATCATACTTAGGTAGCCTGGGTTTCACTTTTGGTTTGTGGGTGTTTGGTTCCGTGTCAGTGTTTGGGCTGTGGTACTGTTTCGGGTTTTGTAAATTCAGCATTAATAATAATCGTTTTCTTTTCACCCAATTGAATGGGATGTCCTCATTGTCTCATGCTCAGGGCAGCATCACAGCCATAGGCTAGGCTGCGTGGTTGTGCGTGGATAGCGTTAATAATTTGTTGACATGACTGTCAGTGACTGACATAACAAGAGAAAAACTTGCACTTGGACCTTGTGTAATTCTACTATTCTAACTTATCTCATTTATGCCTGGAGCCAGCCTGTTCTTGCAAAAGAAAGCCACAAGAAAGCTAAGCATTTCAATACATTTCATCGGAACTGGAGCCGGAACTGCTCCTTTAACTAAGATCTTCCCTGGCTCTATATTGTTGTTTTATTCTCTATTGACCCAGAAACTCTAGGAATATCTTATTAAGGGACAGCACGCCTACCAAAACCCAACACTACCCAGAACTACTCCAAGGATAACATCAAAATACTCGCCACATCACTATTGCAACAAAAAAAACATACGTGACAAGAAAGACCTTTTCAAAGTTTCATATAAAAGCAATTTTTTGGGGAAGGAATGGACTGTGAATAGGTTTGTGCTTATGTGTCTGGAGTGTGTGTATAATTCTGCTTGCATAAGATGTATGTGTAAATGCATTTTGTGTGTATGTGTGCATGCGTGCCGGTGTGCATGTGTGAGAGTGTGTTTGCAAAGTGAAGGAGTATGTATGATCAGTGTGGTGATGGTGGTCGTCGGAAGGAGGGGGTCCGACATTGAGAGACAGACGCCAGGCTGGGTTTGGAACAGATCCTGTGGAGGGACTGTGGCCAATGGAGTGTGGCTGGGCTGAGGGTGGAGGAGAGGGGGAGAAAGACAGGGAGGGGAGGGGAGGGGGAAAGAGGGGAACAGGGCTAGCTGTGTTATGTTTAAAGTGCCAGAGTGATGCCGGGGTGGGTTGGTGGGGGTGGCTCATTAACTAGGGTGAGATTGGAGTCCCAGTGGCTCGCATTCAACCACATACTGCCTTTGATGAGGGCTGAATCCTCAAGCTCAACCAGTCCCACATGAGAGAGAGAGAGAGAGAGTTTTGAGTTTTTATAAAACCTTTATTTTTTACTCAAGTGTTAACATAAATAATGACACACTGCCTTTTCAGAAATGAAACAACAAATGTAATTCCTAAACAAAAATAAATACATAACATATACATTCAACTTATTTCATCAGAAAAAAATAATTTCCCCTCCTCTACAAAACAAAGCGCTCCTTCGTAGGCCCACTTCTCCTCAAATAATAGGAGATCTTTTACAGCTGAAAAGAACTCAAAATCTACTTTTATTATTGCTTTCACTAAACCTTTAAAAACACATATTACATCCTGCCCATATCCCGTTTCTATCTTATGTTTCCTACTCAGAAAAATTGACATCTTAGCTTGTCCCAAAATAAAATTTAACATTTGACATTTTCTTTTCTGTTGTTTACTATATTGAAACCCCAAAATAAAAACAGTGTTATTGAAAAACTCCCCTACAGCTTTAAACAAAGATTCCAACATTTCCAATAGCGGTTTTATCCTCTCACACTCCATAAAACAGTGAAAAATGGTTTCTCTTATATTACAAAAAGGACATCCATCTCTAACATCTGAATTAATAACAGATACAAAAGCATTAACTGCAATGATGCCATGTAAAACCCTCCATTGCATATCACCAGTACCCTTTTGTAACGGTGGCTTGTACAGTGCTCTCCATGCTGGCTTTACCTTGTCATCAATGCCCAATTTTACCCTCCATGGAGTATCTTTTCTATTTTTCAATTTATCTTTATTCAACACCTTGACACACCCCCTATACAATTCCTTCCCATTCACCTCATCCAAACCCACCTCCTCCAACCCTCTCAAATCCAGCAATAACGCCTTTCTTTCTGACTCTGGGATATTTGGTGTAATCCCTAGTTTTGGAAATGAGATGTCTTCATCTTGCACCTTCTTCTTGTGACTACTAAGCATACCCCATTCTTCCGCTGACAGAGCCTTCCTACAGCTCCCCAGCATTTGTCCGACAATCCTTTCCGACCTCATCCCCAAATGTTCTGCCACCCGTCTTCCATCCATTAAGGCGGGCCCAGCCATGGCCATTAACTGTCTTAAGGTGATGATTTTCCCCTTCACCAGAATCTTGGAGAAATGTGGAACAGCTGCAGTTGTACAATCCAGTCTTGCCCCATACACCAGAGGTTCCTCCAACAGCCAATGCACTGACTCCGCTGAAGTTCGTCTGGACACCTTCATTATGCTCCACACTCTGAGAAGGCCTCTGTAAAACGGAGGTACTCCCTCCCTAGAAATCTGGCTACTATCAACCAGAAATAAAGCCTTCTTTAAACCTAATCCTCCAACCCGCTGTAATATAAGACCTGCCACCCCTCTCCACACCACATTTTCCGGTCCATAAAGCAACCTTTGAATAAACTGAAACCGGAAAGCAGCAGCCCTACTAGCAAGATGTACAAGACCTTGTCCCCCCTCCTCTTTTGACAAATACAAAACACTTTGTGGAACCCAGTGATATTTATCCCAAAAGAAATCCACAATAATTGCCTGTATCTTAGCCAGAAGGCCAGATGGTGGTTCTAAAACTGAGAACCGATGCCACAGTGCAGAGGCAATCACATTGTTAACTATAATAGTGCGCCCCCTATATGACATACGAGATAGTAACTAACGCCATTTCCTCATCCTCCCTTCCACCATTTCAACCACCCCACTCCAATTTTTTTCCATAGTCCCCTCATCTCCTAGGTACACTTAAAACCTCCCTTACACCATTCTAGCCCCCCTGGCAAAGCCATGATCCCTCCAGACCATTCTCCAATCTGTAAAGCACAACTCTTTTCCCAATTTACCTTTGCAGAGGATATTCCCCTAAAACGATCAACCATTAGACTCAAGCTATCCACCTCCGCTTGATTTTTCACTAGCACAACTACATCATCAGCATAGGCTGAAAGACGAATAGGAGGAATATCCTCTGAAAGGCACACCCCTGCAATGCGACTTCTAATGCTATTTAGTAGTGGCTCTATAGCAATAGCATATAACATCCCTGACATAGAACATCCCTGCCTAATACCTCTACACACTTTAAAAGGAGCACTCAAACCACCGTTAACTTTCAATACACTTTCAATGTCACCATATATCACCTTTATCATGGCAATAAAACCAGAGCTGAACCCAAACGCCTCAAACGTGTGCCATAAATATTGATGTTCAACTCGGTCAAATGCCTTTTCCTGATCAATTGAAATTAGACCAGCATCCAACCCAATAGCCCTAGAGACGTCCAAAAAATCACGAATCAGAGAAATGTTATCCCCTATCTGCCTGCCAGGAACACAGTAGGACTGATCCGTATGTATGATTTGCCCCATCACCTCCCTCAGCCTGTTGGACAAAGCCTTTGACAATATCTTATAATCAGTACACAATAAAGCCACCGGCCTCCAGTTCTTCACCTCCCTCGGGTCACCCTTTTTGGGCAGTAGGGTGAGGACAGCCCTTCTGCAGCTTATTGGTAGTAACCCTCCGGTTAAACTATCATTAGCTACTTCTAACCAATCCTCTCCCAACATATCCCAAAAAGACTTAAAAAAGTCAACGGGAAGCCCATCAATGCCTGATGCCCTTCCATTTTCCATGCCTTTTAATGCAGTGTATAAATCCTGCAAAGACAATGGTTGCTCAAGCTCAACCTGAGCTTCTGCAGGCACCTTTGGGAGCCCATCAAAGAACTGCTGTGTCACTGTTTTGTCCTCTTTGTACTCACACTTGTAGAGCTCAGCATAGAACTCTACTGCCCTCTTTCTAATTTCACTAGGGCTAGTGAGCTCTTGTCCAACAGCTGATTTGAGACAATGAATAATTTTTCTTTGTCCATTCTTTTTCTCTAAACAAAAGAAAAATTTGGATGAGGCATCCATTTCAGATATGCCCTGAAATTTACTTCTCACCAGTGCCCCCTGTGCTCTGATACCCAGCAGATCTGCCAATGCAGCTTTTCTCCTCTTGAGGGCCTGAGTATGGCCTCGATCTCCTGTGGTCTCAACCAACGTCATGAGTTCCACTATTTCAATCTCTAGGGCTTTCATTGATCTGGTGATGTCCTTGGTGACATTCCTCGTGTATTGATTACAAAATTGTTGAATCTGGATTTTCCCTATATCCCACCATTGTTGAAGGGATACAAAACTGTCCTTTTGAGACCTCCACCTCTCCCCAAAAAAACTGAAACAGTTCCTGAAGTGAGCATCACTCAATAAAGTTATATTAAAATGCCAGTATGCGCTTTTAGGTTTTACATCGTTAATGAACACCACCTCTGTTATTAAACAATGATCAGAAAATCCCACTGGAGTTATCACACTTGATTTACAGACCTGAGATTGATGCTCAAAAACATAAAACCTATCTAACCTGGCCATAGAGATGATGTTCTCTCTCACATGCGCCCAGGTGTACTGCCTTGTTCCTCCATGTTGACTCCGCCAAATATCACACAGTTCATTTGTTACAATAAGGCGTTTTAAAAACGTCCTTGAGGCTATATGAGGTTCTTGGTGATTTCTATCTAAATCGCTAACTGTGCAGTTAAAATCCCCAGCAATAAACAAATAATCTTCTTTGTTACATTTCTCAATGGTATTTGATAATGTCTCTAAAAAACATACCCTCTCAACTGTCACCACTGGGGCATATACATTTATCAGACACATATTGATGTTTTCATACCTTGCTCTAACTTTTAATAACGTCCCCTCAACTACCTCTTCAACCTCATATGACAAAGGCAAAAACCCTTTTGAGAACAAGATAACCACACCCCCACTTTTTGAGTTTTTATGACTACACACCACTGTCCCCCCCCACTCCTGTTGCCACATAACTTCATTTTCCAAATTACTATGCGTTTCTTGTAGAAAAATTATGTCACTTCCCTTTCCCCTCATTAACTCATACACCATGGCTCTTTTTTTAACATCTCTTGCCCCATTTACGTTTAAAGAAGAGATCTTAAAACTGCTCACGGATAAGAAAAAAATACAGAGGAAGATACAGCCACCACATCTCTTTACAGAGTTAAAACTGCAACTGAACTCTTTCATTTTCTTTAGAATTTGCATCACTTATTACTCTCGTGACCACTTTCTTGAGTCTAGCAATTTCAGGGCTTTTCAAACCTCCCCCTGTAATTTTTGACATCAGAAACTTTGCTGATTCAATAAACAATTCACGTTCAGGGAAAAAATCAGTTACATTGTAATCCTGCATATATTTCTTCCCTTTTGTCAACTTCAGAAATTGACGTATCTTCTCGATCCCATACCTCCCTTCCACCCCATCTATCTCACTATATTGTTGTGACGCGTCAGATGACTCACTCTCGCTATCCTCCCCAGAAGAAAACCCCATCTCTACAACCTGTTCATCTTCACCTGATTTATCCATCTCTACCTTTCTCTTAGAATTAGACCCTTCACCACCCCTTAAATTCTTCCTTTTACTCCTCGGTATTTTGAAAACATCCGCTTCCTTTTCCGTTATTTCAATCTCCTCTTGACCTCCAATTTCATTTTCCAGCACCACCTCAGCGACGGCAGTCGCAATCTCACCTACTGTTTCCCCTCCCTCTTTGTTCTGATCTACCACAATTGCCCCCGTATCCACAATGCCTTCCTCTCCTACTTTTCCAACCACATCTGCCCACCTTCTCTCTTCCCCTACACCTGTAGTATTTTCATCCCTTCGCTGTGGTACGTTAGTTGCACCCGCACCAAAGCTACTACCAGGCTCAGCGCGCTCATTCTCGGGACAATTACGCACCAAATGCCCCTCTCTTCCACATCCAAAACATTTCATTGATTCAGTAGATGCATAGAAGACATAATCAAATCCATCAATCTTAAAACTAAACGCTAAATTCAGTTCATCTCCTTCCTTTTTAAAAATCATATGCACTTGTCTCCTATGAGACACGACATGTTTCAACAACGGAGATTTGCATCCAAAAAGAACCTTCTTTATTGTAGATACGATTTGACCATGGCGAGATAACTCTCGTTCTAACACTTCATCTCTAACAAATGGTGGCACGTTAGAAAGCATAACTTTCTTCGCAGGATTCATAAGCGGAAATACCGGCGTCTGTGTCTCCCGCAACACAACACCCCTCTCAACTATCTTATTAACCTTTTCAATTGAATCTAAGAATATCACTACAGCGCTATTCATCCTTGAGGCTGATTTGATGCTATCATACCCAATGATAGCACCCACAGCCAAGCTACATTCTTCCACTGAACACCCGGCCGCAGCAGGAATTTTTACTCCATGCCTCCGACTAAGTTTTTCAAACTCTACATTTCCGCGAGTGGCCATTGCAACCAGCCCCACCCGCTGGTTGTGCCCTCGCGAAAAACCAACCTCAAAGATCCCACCACCCCTATACGTGCTTAGTAATAGTTAAACAATATACCCTTAAAACAACTAAACTAATCAATATATATATATGTACATACCAAAACCCAATAGAGTGAAAAGAAATTCCATTCGCTCTCACAAACACTCTGCTTGACGACTCACTCCCAGCATGCACTCCGACGAGAGAGAGGGAGAGAGAGAGAGAGCGAGAGAGAGAGAGAGAGAGAGAGTTTACAGGAATATCATTTTATTTGTCACATTCGCCGAATACAACCTTACAGTGAAATACTTACTTACAAGTCCTTAACCAACAATTCAGTTAAGAAAACTATCTCAAAAAAGAAAATAAATAAAAGGAACAACTAATTAAAGAGCAGCAGTAAAATAACAATAGTTAGGCTATATGAAAGTGACTATGCATATATAATAATAGAGGGTATCAGCAGCGTAGGGGGGGGGGGGGGGCAATGAAAATAGTCTGGGTAGCCATTAGATCAGATGTTCAGGAGTCTTATGACTTGGGGGGTAGAAGCTGTTTTGAAGCCTCTTGGACCTAGACTTGGTGCTCCGGTACCGCTTGCAGAGAGAACAGTCTATGACTAGGGTGGCGGGAGTCTTTGACAATGGTTAGGGCCTTCCTCTAACACCGCCTGGTATAGAGGTCCTGGATGGCAGGAAGCTTGGCCCCAGTAATGTACTTGGCAGTACGCACTACCTTCGATGAGAATGGGGGCGTGCTCGGTCCTCCTTTTCCTGTTGTCCACAGGAAGAAAAGTGTCAAAACAGAACCCAGAATGTCACTTAACCTCTCAATACAGTACTGTCCAAAACTATGTACATAATTATAGATATTTGACAGGATGTTTGACTAGGTGCGAGTGTGTGACTATGCATATGTTTGCATGTGAGAGTTTACATATACAGTAACTTCATTGTGTGTGTGTGTGTGTGTGTGTGTGTGTGTGTGTGTGTGTGTGTGTGTGTGTGTGTGTGTGTGCGTGATTGTTTGACAGGCATGTGGCATGGCATCATTGTGCTGGGTGAATGTGGCACCCATTAGTGATTCTTCTGAAAAGTTCACACACACACACAGACGCCCTAGAAAGTCGACAGCAGCTCAATATCATTACCTCATTACAGTACTGAGCAGCAGGAGTCTCATGAGTCACCACCCTCTTCCTTTTCCCTTTTCCCTTCATTATTTAAAGTTACCATTCTGCAGGAAGTAATGAATTGCTTCTCTCGTTAAGTGCATAATTAGTATGCATTTAACTAAATCTAAACATCTCCCTGCTCTCCCAGAAATCATCCCAGGCATTTCTAACACACAGGCCCAGACAAATTAGACAGGCCCACTGGGCTAAAAATGGACTAGCCCATCTGGCATTTACCCGAAATGTCAGGTGGCCAGTCCACCCCTGCACTCAACTGTAGGGTCTGCTCTGCATCTCATATAAGCCTATAGCCTATTTCTGAACAGGCTGTTATTCCTGACTTAATTTCAATAAAAGTTATATGGATGGTTATGTGTTTTCAAATGAGTTGAATTGATATGTTAAGGTGTGTTTCTGTGATCAGTGAGCAACAACAATTAAATATTCCACAGTATATTCTCCAAACAGAAAGTCAAAAACATCAGCACATAAAGACAATATATTCATATTTTAAACTTTAATCTAATTACAATATTGATCCCAAATGAATTAACAATCAAAAAAAATGTCCTGCATGTCGAGGGCATAAAACTGGCATTGTTGTAATGTACAAAAACTGGAAAACCGTTTACAAGTTCAGATACATGTTTTAAAGTACTATATAAACTGATTAACTTATATGGATGGCAACCTGCTGCCTGGATGTTTTCTGACTTATACTCTCAATTGAATCCCTTGTGCTTCTTTGCAGAGGTCGATGTGTTGAGGTTTCTTTATTGGTTTCCTTATTTGTTGGCACTTTCCATTTTTATTTCCAAAAATAGTTACAGTGCATTTACTTTTGTGTCCGTGGATGTTACTTTTGTGTGTGTGTGTGTGTGTGTGTGCTTGTGCGTGCATGCATGCATGTGTGTACTGTATTTATTATGTGTGCATGAGAGACATGTGTATGATAAGTCACCCGTCATAGCTGAAGCTGTGGTCTTTACTGTCAGTCTGTCTGTCAATGGAAAAACGCTGAGTTTTTTTATAGAAAGGACAGGCAAGGGTTGGAACAGGTTCAAAATACCGAGATTATTTGAGGAACAGAACCCAAACTTGAAACGAAAGTGATCTATACTGTTCCGGAAAATAAACGTTATTTTAAAAGCATGGGAACCGGTTCATATTTTTTCAGTCTACAAAAATCGTAACAAAGCGCATATGCAAAGCCCTCACTCTCTGTCACTCAGAAACTTATTGCAGCGTTTGCATGCCAGCTGGAAATCTTTGTCAATGGGTGTGCAATGTGTTTGTAAGCTGCCTGCCCCTCCCCTCTGAAGCATAGGCTACTGTAGCCTACTGATGATATTACAAGCGTTATTCAGAAATTAGGGAGAGATTTAAAAGAATGGATTCACTTTTTCAATCCTAGTTAAGGATACTATAGTTACCACGTTTCACATTGGATTTATTAACTACAAAAAGGTAAGACATGTTTTTAATTCTAATGCTGCTCTGCACACAAAGCTTGTTAGCTAGTTATCTAAACCAACTCGGAAGTTCAAAGACATTCAAAGTTCCTCCATAGAAGCCTCTCCTCCGTAGATATAATTTTGTGGGCCTAATTCAGATAATGCATTTCATAACAAAATGCTTCAAGGTAAGCTTCCTCCATCCTCTCTCGCTCTCTGCTCACCTGCAACATTTCTGTTACATTTTGCTCCCTACACTGTGACTAGCAGCACAGTGTGTGTTTGTCTTTCATTTATGATTAACACAATGATGTTATGGCAAAATACAATTTCTCTTAACAACTTTCCTGTACAGATTAAATCACTTATCCGATCCATTGCAAGCTGCTCTATCTGCACTGATTGGTGAAGTCATTTAATGTTGAGTTAAATATAAACAAAATATTGATTTCAGAGGTTTCACAGGAACGAACGATATAAACTGTTACTTTTTTGGGGTTCGAACCAGTTCAGAATCGGGGGGGGGGGGGGGGGGGGGGGGGGGGGGGGGCTGAAGGGAACTTCAGTCTCCACATGTAGGAGTAAATTGCACAAAAATACACCAACTGACCACAGAGCCACTATTATGGAGGAGTAGAAAAATAATACTTTTGCATAAACACATGTGCATGGCTGCTGAGAAAATAAGCAAAACAAATAAATGATCTGCAGAGGGATACTTCAGGAGGGAGAGGAGAGGGGATGAGAGTAGAGGGGAAGGGTGGAGAGGAGAATGGAGGGGAGGAGAAGAGGAGAAGAGAGGCGATTGGAGGAGATAAAAAGAAAGGAGAGGAGAGGATACTTTTATCTAATATTTGTTAGCCATATTTGAACTTACTGTGAAAAGTTATTCTAATACAATTGGCCATGCATTTTGAAATCATGTACTCAAAGTGTGTAATCCTGCCATCCAGGAAGCAACACAGACTCCCCCAGGGCAAACTGGTCAGGTACAAAAACAAATTGTTGCCATGTGAACAAATAAGGAGGACATTAGGGGTATGGGGATGGACACACTCATTTGCGAACGTGCAATAATGAAAATGTGAAATGTAACTAACAGTGCAATTTGAAAGGGATGCACAACGTTCATCATGGATATTGAGATTACAGGGTTGCGCAATAACAGTGTGTGCAATGTTCAGGGACTGTGTAATATTGACCATATGCAATAAATTGGGGGGGGGGGGGGGGGTCAATTATACTTTTTATATCGCAAATAGTGCATTTTCTTATACAAATATCTGTGAAAATCTGACTGGGATGTTTCTTCCAAAGATCAACAATGTTCAAGAGTCAAGAAGAAACATCTTAGAGGGGCTGAACAGAACACACACAGTTTATTTGAGGTAACGGAATGAGAAGGACATGCACACCACATTACTATATCAATCTCCCTCTCCCTCCCTCCCTTCTCTCTCTTACACACACACACACACACACACACACACACAGAGCACTATGCCTTATCAGGCTTCAAAACTATTATTTGGCCGTTCTTCCTTGTAAATGTGATAATTATACGCTTCCAGCATCACAGAACAGTAGGAATACACAAACCCATTCAGCTGGAAAACACAAACCCCATAGGAATTCCCAAACACCATTCGGCTGTTCAGCATAGAGTGGCATTACAGAGGATTGTCAAATAGCACATATACAGTGGGGCAAAAAAGTATTTAGTCAGCCACCAATTGTGCAAGTTCTCACACTTAAAAAGATGAGAGAGGCCTGTAATTTTCATCATAGGTACACTTCAACTATGACAGACAAAATGAGAAAAAAAATCCAGAAAATCACATTGTAGGATTTTTAATGAATTTATTTGCAAATGATGGTGGAAAATAAGTATTTGGTCACCTACAAACAAGCAAGATTTCTGGCTCTCACAGACCTTTAACTTCTTCTTTAAGAGGCTCCTCTGTCCTCCACTCATTACCTGTATTAATGGCACCAGTTTGAACTTGTTATCAGTATAAAAGACACCTGTCCACAACCTCAAACAGTCACACTCCAAACTCCACTATGGCCAAGACCAAAGAGCTGTCAAAGGACACCAGAAACAAAATTGTAGACCTGCACCAGGCTGGGAAGACTGAATCTGCAATAGGTAAGCAGCTTAGTTGGAAGAAATCAACTGTGGGAGCAATTATTAGGAAATGGAAGACATACAAGACCACTGATAATCTCTCTCGATCTGGGGCTCCACACAAGATCTCACCCCGTGGGGTCAAAATCATCACAAGAACAGTGAGCAAAAATCCCAGAACCACACAGGGGGACCTAGCGAATGACCTGCAGAGAGCTGGGACCAAAGTAACAAAGCCTACCATCAGTAACACACTACGCCGCCAGGGACTCAAATCCTGCTTAAGCCAGTACATGTCCAGGCCCCTCTGAAGTTTGCTAGAGAGCATTTGGATGATCCAGAAGAAGATTGGGAGAATGTCATATGGTCTGATGAAACAAAAATATAACTTTTTGGTAAAAAAAGAGTTGCATCCAAAGAACACCATACCTACTGTGAAGCATGGGGGTGGAAACATCATCCTTTGGGTCTGTTTTTCTGCAAAGGGACCAGGACGACTGATCCGTGTAAAGGAAAGAATGAATGGGGCCATGTATCATGAGATTTTGAGTGAAAACCTCCTTCCATCAGCAAGGGCATTGAAGATGAAACGTGGCTGGGTCTTTCAGCATGACAATGATCCCAAACACACCGTCCGGGCCACGAAGGAGTGGCTTCAAAAGAAGCATTTCAAGGTCCTGGAGTGGCCTAGCCAGTCTCCAGATCTCAACCCCATAGAAAATCTTTGGAGGGAGTTGAAAGTCTGTGTTGCCCAGCAACAGCCCCAAAACATCACTGCTCTAGAGGAGATCTGCATGGAGGAATGGGCCAAAATACCAGCAACAGTGTGTGAAAACCTTGTGAAGACTTACAGAAAACGTTTGACCTCTGTCATTGCCAACAAAGGGTATATAACAAAGTATTGAGATAAACTTTTGTTATTAACCAAATAGTTATTTTCCACCATAATTTGCAAATAAATTCCTAAAAAATCCTACAATGTGATTTTCTGGATTATTTTATTTTTTTTGTCTGTCATAGTTGAAGTGTACCTATGATGAAAATTACAGGCCTCTCTCATCTTTTTAAGTGGGAGAACTTGCACAATTGGTGGCTGACTAAATACTTTTTTGCCCCACTGTAGGTGTGATTGTGCGTGTGTCTCCGTGCCAGCTTGTTTTTGCATGCATGCTTCGGTGTGTGCCTCTGTCTGTGTTGTGTGTTCACCCACATGAAGAAAAAAACAGTTTACTATAGAATACTACAGTACTTACTATATAATTCTATAAATTACTACAGTATACTGTAGAATACTATACTACACACTGTAGTATCTTTCGAACATGGTCATTATGGATGTTGTTTCAAAGCCTAACATCTCGAAATGAACAAAGCTTTCTAAGGTGATGATTAATTCAAAACCCCCATAGGCATATTATAGCATATGCATAGGCTGATATATGATTCCAAGCCCGAAAAAAAAAAACTGAATTCAAATAATGATTGTGCCATTATACAATACGTAGCCTACTGCATATTACTCACTACAGAAAAACATTTGAAAAAACTGATTTAAGATGTCTTTAGTACATTGTTGGTCTAGCCTATACTCCAAAATGAAGACAAATTCTAGTAATCACATTTGAGTGTGGACTGTGTTATTATGCATACTGGTGGACTGGTTACTGCCCGTAGCATTGAATGCAAGGGAAGCCAGCAAGCATTTGACCTCCCTACATAAAAAATAAATAATAATAATAGCCAATCAGTGTTGAGGTAAACTGAGTGAGCTCAGCTGTGAATGGTCCTGGCCAATGTTCCCTCTAAGCTGTGCGGGTGCCAGGGTGCAAAGCTCCTTGGGCCGGGCTGATGCCAGCAGGGTTGGGGAGTAACGGATTACATGTGAGGGATTACAAAAAAACGTCAACTGTAATCTGTTACGTCACCAGCAAAAATATTGTAATCAGATTACAGATACTTTTTAAAAACTAGATGATTACTTCGAGGATTACTTTTAAAATCAGAAAGGATGTTTGCGAAATTTTTTTTATTTGACACTTCCCTGTTTTCTCAATGACATTTCTCAACAGCATTGACAAAAGGGGCAAGTTCATTAAGTTTGTTCCACCTGAGCGAGTCTGACCACAAGTCAGAGACCACTATGAAGACACACCAAACGTGTGTCGGCAGGTAGCCTAGTGGATACAGCGTTGGGCCAGTAACCGAAAGGTTACTAATTCAAAATCCCTGAGTTGACAAGGTAAAAATCTCTTGTTCTGAACAAGGAAGTTTAACCCACTGTTCCTAGGCTGTCATTGTAAATAAGAATTTGTTCTTAACTGACTTGCCTAGTTAAATAAAAATGTGTTTGCTGGAGTAGGATTCTGTAAGCTACAGTCCAAGCTATGTCTTCCAATGGTGAGATTGCTGTCAGCATAAAAAAATATGATCCAACTTGAATAAACACTTTAAGGTAAGGATGACAGCAGTAGTGTAGTCGACGATGATACGGATATCACTTATTATTGATATCTACATAGCGCATTGATGTGAATCACACTGCTGCTCTCTCATTCAGCTATTTGCACCTTATGTATTGTGGTTGTTGTGGATGGCTGTTCACAAATCTAAATGTGTATTTG
The DNA here is from genome assembly GCF_045791955.1 of Oncorhynchus clarkii lewisi. NCBI lineage: Eukaryota > Metazoa > Chordata > Actinopteri > Salmoniformes > Salmonidae > Oncorhynchus > Oncorhynchus clarkii. The sequence goes on from NC_092153.1 coordinate 34,322,000, forward strand.
AACCCAATAATGGTTGAATTCATGAAGTTTAAGCTGCCTATCAATCACTGTTTTTGAAACCAGTGGCCAGCCAGTGAAAAATGTGCCCTTGTGTAATGTCTGCGCTGAGAGTCAGGAAGCAAGTTCAGGGAGTGAGTGTTTTAATAAATAAACACAACTAAATACAAAGCAAGAACCACAAGAAACACACAGGCATGACACTGGAACAGAAACAACGATTCCTGGGGAAGGAACCAAAGGGAGTGACATATATAGGGAAGGTAATCAGGGAAGTGATGGAGTCCAGGTGAGTCTGATGACGAACAGGTGCGCATAACGATGGTGACAGGTGTGCGCCATAATGAGCAGCCATGTGAGCTAGAGGTCGGGGAGGGAGTACATGTAACATCTTGCAAAAGTCCGGATCCAAGCCTATGGAATAAAAGTTTGACTTTTATTGTTCAATCTAATTTAAGCTGTTAACAAAAAAAAAATAGGCTTAATGGACACATGCTCAAACTTGCACTTTTGATATACTTAAAGGGGCAATCTGTAGTTGCTACATCCATTTTTGGACTATAATTTATAAATGCCTCAGTTCAATGGTCACACTCCATGAGAACCCAAAATATAAGCTTGTTTTACTCCAATGTTTGTAAACAAACACTGAATAGCCTCACAACATAGTTTAAACAATACTTTTTATATCATGGATGGTCAGTCCTTGCATCCATAGCTTTGTCTATTAATCTGTGAGTGGTTACATTTCTCTAGGCCCATCCCTCATCTTTTTACCAAAACGGAGGCGGGGCGGTCCTTTAATGTCAAAGTGGTTGATATTTTTTTTGTAAAAAAAACACGAATATCTTGAATATATAAGTATTTGACCCCCTGAGTCAATACATGTTAGAATCACCTTTGGCAGCGATTACAGCTGTGAGTCTTTCTGGGTAAGTCTCTAAGAGCTTTGCACACCTGGATTTTACAATATTTTAAAATTATTCAAGCTCTGTCAAGTCGGTTGTTGGTCATGTCTTGCTATACATTTTCATGCCGATTTAAGTCAAAACTGTAATTAGACCACTCAAGGACATTCAATGTCATCTTGGTAAGCAACTTCAGTGTATATTTGGCCTTGTGTTTTAGGTTAATGTCCTGCTGAAAGGTGAATTTGTCTCCCAGTGTTTATTGGAAAGCAGACTGAACAAAATTTTCCTCTAGGATTTTGCCTGTGCTATTCCATTTATTTCTAACTTAATAAAAAACTCCATAGTCCTTGCCGATGACAAGCATACCCATAACATGATGCAGCCACCACCATGCTTGAAAATATAAAGAGTGGTACTCAGTGATGTGTTGTGTTGGATTAGCGCAAAACGTAACGTTTTAAATTCAGGACATACATTTCTTTGGGGTTTCCTTCTTCTCCAACAACTTAGTTAGGAAAGACATCTGTATCTTTGCAGTGACTGGGTGAATTGATACACCATCCAAAATGTAATTAGTAACTTCAAAATGCACAAAGGGATATTCAAAGTCTGCTTTTTTGTTATTGTCATCTATCAATAGGTGCCCTTCTTTGCAAGGCATTAGAACATTTCCCTGGTCTTTGTAGTTTAATCTGTGCATGAAATTCACTGCTCGACTGAGGGACCTTACAGATAATTGTATGTGTGTGGTACAGAGATGAGGTAGTCATTCAAAAATTATGTTTGTGTAATTTACTATTTAAATGGTCAAGCAAATTTTTACTCCTGAACTTATTTAAGCTTGCCATAGCAAAGGGGTTGAAATCTTACTAACTTACATTTCAGCTTTTCATTTTTTATTAATTTGTATTAACTTAATTCTACTTTGATGTCATGGGATATTGTGTATAGGCCATTGACAAAAAAAATTATAATAAAAAAAAAATCTTCATTTAAAATTCAGGCTGTAACACAACAAAATGTGGAAAAAGTCAAGGATGTGAATACTACCTGAAGGCACTGTCTTCCTTGTGTTACCCTTCAATAATTTGTATATTTTTCTTTCTGCATTGATGGGAAGGGCCCGTAAGTAAGCATTTCACTGTAAGTCTACAGCTGTTGTTTACGAAGCATGTGACAGTTTTATTTTATTTTGATTAATTGCTTGGTACTAACATTGGAAATAACATCCTGTGTGTGTGTGTGTGTGTGTGTGTGTGTGTGTGTGTGTGTGTGTGTGTGTGTGTGTGTGTGTGTGTTTGGTTTCACTAGCCTTGTGCTGTCCTCACAAAGATAGTAAAACAAGGACAATTTGGACAAGTGGGGACATTTTTCTTGTACCCACAAGGGAAAAGGCTATTTTAGGCTTAGGGGTTAGGTTTACAGTTAGGGTTGCAATTAGGGTTAGGGGTTAGGTTTAATAGTTAGAGCGAGTAAAAAGTTAAACAAAACTTGAAATTACTCACTCACAAAAATAAAAACATTGGAATGGTATCATATCTTGGGTTCTTAGTTTTTAATTTTCATTTAATCTCTGGCGGTTTGAATTACTGCATTTTACAACAAACCACACCACTAAAATATACAACCTTTCATAACATGGATGTGTGGGGTACTTTTGAACGGCTTGTAAACGACACATACAAAATGATCACAAAATAATATGGAGAAATTACTTCTTTCCCTCATCCATCCACACACATTAACCCATAATGACAAGCGAAAACATGTTTTTCTAAATGTTTATTAATTGACAAAAAATGTATTTTTATTTTTATTTACATAATTATTCAGACCGTTTGTTATGAGACTCAAAATTGAGCTCGAGTGCATCCTGTTTCCATTGATCATCCTGAGATGTTTCTACAACTTGATTGGTGTCCACCTGTGGTAAATTGATTGGACATGATTTGGAATGGCACACACCTGTCTATAGACAGATTACAGATTATTTAACTTATAATTCACTGTATCACAATTCCAGTGGGCCAGAAGTTTACGTACACTAAGTTGACTGTGCCTTTAAACAGCTTGGAAAATTCCAGAAAGTGATGTAATGGCTTTAGAAGCTTCTGACAGGCTAATTGACATAATTTGACATAATTTGAGTCAATTGGAGGTGTACCTGTGGATGTATTTCAAGGCCTACTTTCAAACTCAGTGCCTCTTTGCTTGACATCATGGGAAAATCAAAGAAATCAGCCAAGACATCTTTGGGAGCAATTTCCAAACACCTGAACACGTTCATCTGTACAAACAATAGTACGCAAATATAAACACCATGGGACCACGCATACCGTCATACCGCTCAGGAAGGAGAGTTCTGTCTCCTAGAGATTAACGTGTTTTGGTGCGAAAAGTGCAAATCAATCCCAGAACAACAGCAAAGGACCCTGAGAAGATGCTCGAGGAAACAGGTACAAAAGTATCTATATCCACAGTAAAACAAGTCCTATATCGACATAACCTGAAAGGCCACTCAGCAAGGAAGAGGCCACTGCTCCAAAACCGCCATAAAAAAATACAGACTACGGTTTGCAACTGCACATAGGGACAAAGATCGTACTTTTTGGAGAAATGTCCTATGGTCTGATAAAACAAAAATAGAACTGTTTGACCATAATGACCATCGTTATGTTTGGAGGAAAAAGGGGGAGGCTTGCAAGCCGAAGAACACCATCCCAACCGTGAAGCACGGGAGTGGCAGCATCATGTTGTGGGGCTGCTTTGCTGCAGGAGGGACAGAGGCGCTTCACAAAATAGATGGCATCGTGAGGAGGGACAATTATGTGGATATATTGAAGTGACATCTCAAGAAATCAGTTAAAGCTTGGTCGCAAATGGGTCTTCCAAACGGACAATGACCCCAAGCATAGTTCCAAAGTTCTGGCAAAATGGCCTAAGGACAACAAAGTCAATGTAATGGAGTGGCCATCACAAAGCCCTGACCACAATCCCATCAAAAATTTGTAGGCAGAACTGAAAAAGTGTGTGCGAGCAAGGAGGCCTACAAACCTGATTCAGTTACACCAGCTCTGTCAGGGGGAATGGGCCAAAATTCACACAACTTATTGTGGGAAGCTTGTGGAATGCTACCCGAAACGTTTCACCCAAGTTAAACAATTTGAAGGCAATGCTACCATATACTTATTGAGTGTATGTAAACTTCTGACTCACTGGGAATGTGACAAAAGAAATAAAAGCTTAAATAAATCATTTTCTCTATTATTATTCTGACATTTCACATTCTTAAAATAAAGTGGTGATCTTATCTGACCTAAGACAGGGACTTTTTACTAGGATCAAATGTCAGGAATTGTGTTTAAATGTATTTGGCGAAGGTGTGTATAAACTTCCGACTTCAGCTGTAAATGGGATAAATGTTCAACAATTTCTAAGAATATGTTTTGTCTTGTCATTATGGGGTTTTGTGTAGATTGATGAGGGGGAAAAACAATTTAATACATTTTACAATAAGGCTGTAATGTAACAAAATGTGGAGCATTTTTCAAATGCATTGTAAATAGAGAAATTCTCCCTAGGACATACTCTCCAGGGTTAAATCAACACTGATGGTGTTATATTGAAAACTGGGCCCGTTTCTATACGTGTCCACACTTTTCAGTGTTAAATGAACACTGTGCTTAGTTATGCAATAACATCTCATAGTATTTTTAACACTAGAAAGTGTATATACACCGAGTTTACAAAAACATTCCATGACATAGACTGACCAGGTGAAGCCAGGTGAAAGCTATGATCCCTTATTGATGTCACTTGTTAAATCCACTTCAATCAGTGTAGAATGATGAAGGGTAGGAGACAGGTTAATTAATGTCATGCCCTGACCTAAACAGCCTTTTTATTTCTCTCTTTGGTTAGGTCAGGGTGTGATGTGGGTGGGCATTCTAGTGTTCTCTTTCTTTGTTGGCCAGGTATGGGTCCCAATAAGGGGCAGCTGTCTATTGTTGTCTCTGATTGGGAATCATACTTAGGCAGCCTGTTTGCCACCCTAGTTAGTGGGATCTTGTTTTTGCACAGTAGCTGTATTGCCCTGCAGAACTTTACGTTTGTTTGTCTTATTTTAATTTTTTTAGTGTTCATCTAAAATAAAGTAAGATGTAACATTTAAATAATGATTATTAAGCCTTGAAACAATTGAGACATGCATTGTCTGTGTGCCATTCAGAGGGTGAATGGGCAACGCAAAATATTTAAGTGCCTTTGAACAGGGTATGGTAGTAGGTGCCAGGCGCAACAGTTTATTTCAAGAACTGCAAAGCTACTGGGTTTTTCATGCTCAGCAGTTTCCCGTGTGTATCAAAAATGGTCCACAACCCAAAGAACATCCAGTCAATTTGACAAAACTGTGTGAAATATTGGAGACAACATAGGCCAGCATCCCTGTGGAAAACATTCGACACCTTGTAGAGTTCATGCCCTGACGAATTGAGGCAAATTAAACTAGAACAACCATTTCATTATCAGGTGCAATAAATATACAGTAAATAACTGATTGGATTCGTTTAGAATTGTTTTTGTTATTTGTATTTGTGTAGCATGAGATTAATCCATCAATCAATGTACATACAAAAACACAGATATTAAAAACAATCCTAAAAATGTCTACCAACAGTAGAGAATGCTGGGAAATCTAATAATAATGGGGTTGGTTTTGATGGGAATGGTTTACTCTCCACAGAGTAAAACTGACACAATCACACTCTCACACTCAACACGGGTTATTAACAACAACACTGTGGTTATTTTTCACCACTGAGTGTTAATTGAATTCCTGAATCAACACAAAAAATGTTGTACTGAAAAATAAACACTAGGTTGCACTGGCCAATTTGCTGTGTAGGACTAGGCCTACTACTCTTCTGAAAATAAAGAAGAAAAACCTTCCTTCCCCCATTTCCCTAAACCTAAAGCCACAGCATGTAGTCTCTCTAAAAATGTCTGTCGTCGGTTGTTCTCAGGAAGGAGAGCCCAGAACAACCCTCCACCATAATGGGCCTGTGGGTGTGGCCCCTTGTAGATGGCTTTTGACGGGCCCCTCACGGCTGGCCACACCCTTTGCCAGCTCCCAAGGGCTCCAGGCTGCCTGACCAGAGACACCACGAGACGAGACGATGCGCCCACGCTAAACCTGACCTGGAGGAGCTGGTGCTACTGCCCGTTATTGGAACTATGGGGTATCTCTTGCTCGCTGGTGATAATGATACAGCTACTAACAACATAAACCCCGAGACTCTAACTATGACTGAGCTCACTATACAACATGTTTGAGGCAAACAGTTGGAACAATACAGGCAAGGCGTAGAATCGCTAATCTTGATCACATAATGAGTAGTAATTTGAGATGCAAGATGATTTGTTGATCACTGATTCTGTAAAGTCAAACTGCAACATAGCCGATCATAAGCTGATCTTACACATGCTCCCTCACTTAATTTGGAAAAGGCCTGAATTCTACCAACGAAGCATCTTGGATTAAATGTCAGGAATTAAATGTCAGGAATTGTGAAAAACTGCGTTTAAATGTATTTGGCTAAGGTGTATGTAAACTTCCGACTTCAACTGTAATCTGAATGAAAATGGAGAGTTAAGCTGACAACACCTCTTTGACTGATCTGTAGTTTGACCATGTTGTTTCCAGTACTAAGATAATTCATAATACATATTCTAGCTAAATGCCCTTTACTCATTTAATAATTACTGCCTTATGAGTGCCTATAATTTGTATTGGGTGTTCAGACCACGGGAGTGACTGAGTGAGTGGTTGTTGGGTGAAACTGGTGAAAACCTGGTTTGAATCAGTGGAGGGGGACCTCATCTCTTCTCCGCTCCTCTCTCTCTCCTCTTCTCCCCATCCCATTCTCTCCTGTCAGTATAGGTTTGTTTTATTGCCTCTCTCCTTTGCTTTTTAACAGATCTGCCTGTTTCTGGAAGTGTGGCTGGCGGTTGGCTCCTTGGCGAGAAAGGCAGCGGCTCTTAATTTGCTCTTTGTTGTGGCGGTTCGGTCTGTGGTTCAGCTGCTGCACAATGATGCTCTGGATTGCCAGCACACAAATACACATGGAAGAACACACAGGCACGCGCTAGGTCTGAGACAGTCATGAAATTTTGTCAGACGGTTATTGTCATGCAAAAGACTGCCGGTCTCACTAATTTACCATTAATTAGCAGAAACACATGTAACATCTCCAGACCTCCACGCATACAAGAGCAGTCAAGCCTCTGATGCGGCCTTTGGAGCATCTACATTAAAAAAATGATAATAAATCAATTTAATATACACCATCACAATACATCCATTATTTATTTTAGGCAGGTCTAAAGAATATGATATGAAGAAAATCTATTTCAGAAGAACAGTGTATGAGTTGGCTTACTGTATGTTGTCTGGCTATGCACCATGCCATAGGCGTTGGCTTGTTTAAGAGACAACATATGCTTAGAAATCCCATGACATTATTTTATATTACATGATTTTATAGAAAGAATATAATTGAACTTAGCTGAAATAAAATATTAATTATATTTTTTGCATTCTGGCGCAAGTGCTGTTGGTCTAAATCTAGCATAATAGGACCTGTTTCAAGTTAAAAAAGTGATCATTTGAAACAGGTCCTATAAATTGGAAGCATTAAATTGTCTTGAATGTCATTGTATGCTGTAACAAGATTTCCCTTCACTGGAGGTAAGGGGCCCAGCCTGAACCATGAAAAACAGCCCCAGACGATTATTATACCTCCTCCACCAAAATGTACAGTTGGCAATATGCATTCGTGAAGGTAGTGTTCTTCTGGCATCCGCTAAACCCAGATTCGTCTGTCAAACTGCCAGATGGTGAAGCGTAATTCATCACTCCAGACAATGCGTTTCTACTGATCCATAGCCCAATGGCTGTGAGCTTTACACCACTCCAGCCAACGCTTGGCATTGCGCATGGTTTGTATGCGGCTGCTCGGCCACATAAACCCATTTCAGGAAGCTCCCGATTAGCAGTTATTGTGCTAATGTTGCTTCCAGAGGCAGTTTGGAACTCAGTAATGAGTGTTACAACTGAGGACAGACGATTTTTATGCGCTACGTGCTTCAGCACTCGGTGGTTCAGTTCTGTGAGCTTGTGTGGCCTGCCACTTCGCGGCTGAGCTGTTGTTGCTCCTAGACATTTACACTTCACAATAACAGCACTTACAGTTGACCGGGGCAGCTCTAGCAGGGCAGAAATATTACACACTGACTTGTTGGAAAGGTGGCATCCTATGACGGTGCCACGTTGAATGTAACTGAGCTCTTCTGTACGAGCCATTCTACTGCCAATGTTTATCTATGGAGATTGCATGGCTGTGCAAATTTCAGGTCTGCTGAGTGCACACTTGAACATTGTGAAAAAAAAAGTAACTTCCGGTGCGTGTTCACTGTGAATACTGAGGCTGTACCCGCTTTAAGTTAGTTTTAACAGTGGTCAAGTAGGTTACTGTGGCTATTTGATCACAATGTAGGCCTACCAGAGTGGCCTACCATCAAAAACAATGGAGAAAAATGAAACGCATCTACTCACAACTGCTCATACTGTAAAAACAGTCCAGTTCAAAGTGAATGGCACAGATCCATATATGGCAATGGTCTATTTGCATTTAGGCCTACTGCATCTCTGATTGGTTAAGGCCCACTGGTCTGTGTAGAGTAAGGGCCTGAGTGGTGCCTATCAATGCAATAGAATCCTACTCCGATGCATTCTGCCTACAACAACATCTCTTGCATAGTTAGTTTTGTTTCGGTATGTTGCATTGATAGAGGCTAATATTGCAATTCGATCACAATTCCCACAGTAAAGGGAAATGTTGATGGTGTTAACTAATGGGGAAAACTCTAGAAAGTTGAGGTTAAATCTCATGCTTCTCTGCACTGGCATCCAGGGCTGGGTAGGTTACATTCTAAATGTAATCCGTTACAGTTACTAGTTACCTGTCCAAAATTGTCATCAGTAACGCAACTTTTTGGATTACCCAAACTCAACAATGTAATCTGATTACGTTCCGTTACTTTCCCTTTAAGAGGCATTAGAAGAAGACAAACATGTATGTTACGTGTTGGTTATGTAGGCTTCTTCTAACCCATTGCTTTCTACTACATATAATAGTATGATTAAATGATATTGTTACATTAAAAACCAAAGCCTAGCAGAATTCCAGTCATTCCAATAAATGTTATACCCCTTAATTCATATTTTGTGTAGATCGTTGAAAAAAAGACAATCGAATCAGTTTTAATCCCACTTTGTAACACAACACAACAAAATGTGGAAAAAATCAAGGGGTTTAAATACTTTCTGAAGGGACTGTATGTATGTATGTATGTATGTATGTATGTATGTATGTATTGCAGGTTCCAGTCTTGACTCAATCTCTTGCACTGACATAAATCGTATAACATACTGTAATAATAATGTAATAGATGCCATTTAAATCAAATCAATTGTTATTTGTCACATACGCATGTTTAGCAGATGTTATTACAGCTGTAGCAAAATGCTTGTGAGTTTTATCCAAAGCAACTTACCATCATGCGTGCATCAACGGTCCTAGAGGCCAATTTGTTCCATGGGATGAAAGGAACCTATGTACAAAAATTCGAGACTCTAGGTCAAGCGAGAAGGCGGGGCTGACTTTATGAAGTTAAAGGTAGTTTAAAGTGCCCCCATTTGGCCGAGTTGCACCACATGTAATCAGATATAATTGCCAAACAACTTAACCATACCATCAAGTTTGGTCTCTGTCAGAGTATGTCAGCGGAGTTGAGCGGTTGGAAATCCCACTCATCAAGCAAAAAAATCACTCAGCGCTCACAGGAAAAAAACTTGCTGCTGCAAATTCATTCATTTTTTGTTAAAAATTATAATCGAAAAACCACCCCATGTAACAGTTGATATTGAAGTAGGCTATCGTAAGAAGCTTCAACATTTCTACATGGTAAAGAAAGACATATCTGGTGATATACAGCCGCTGTGTTAAAAAACAACTAGCTTTTTCTCTAATCTATTGATGATCAGATACTTCAGTTGTAACTGTCGCTCTGTTGCGCTCACATTTGTCAGTTAATAGACAACTTTAGCACTGTTACAAACTTGCACCCCTCTTTTTTTAACAATGGCCTATATAAAAATCGAAACATCCCCGGTGCTGATGCGTGGGCTCATTCTTTGTCTTTCTATCAATTACACTGGCTGTGTGACCTATTTATTGGTTGACTCATATCAACATCTCTGCACATTCGAGGTTGGGTAGGCTAAATAAATACAACAGAAAATATCTCATTAAAAGAACAGTGATGAAGGAAATTAAAAATGCTAGGAAAAGCACCGCCAGAGGTCATGTCTGAGAAGCACCAGAGCCGGACAAATTGAGCATGCTCCGCTACTGCTTCACTCCAGCTCCACTTGGCTCATATCTTCTTGTCAGTCTTGCCTTTTCTGAGCTATAGCTCTCCAAAGATAAAACAAAATGCAATAATAATTCCTATAATATGGACAGAAGGAGCGAAACGGGCTTGGAACCCTAAAAATAGTTGCAAGCACATTCAAGAACCTCCAAAAGCTAACCAGCTAACTAGCTACAAGCTATTTAGTCATTGTTAGCCACTGCTAGCGGCTTTTACCTTCTGCACAGCCAGCCAGTTTTTTTTTAAGCCTGGATAATACTCGCCAGTCTAGCTTCCCTGTCCCATCTACCGCTGCCCCCTGGACACTGTGATCACTTGGCTACATAGCTGATGCCTGCTGGACACTGTGATCACTTGGCTACATAGCTGATGCCTGCTGGACTGTCCATTAATCACGGTACTCCATTCTGTTTGTTTATGTTTTTATCTGTCGGACCCAGGCGCACTCAGGTTCTGTGTGTAGTTAATCCGACCCTCTCTGCCTAGTCAACGCCATTTTACCTGCTGTTGTTGTGCTAGCTGATTAGCTATTGTTGTCTCACCTACTGTTTTAGCTAGCTCTCCCAATCAACACCTGCGATTACTGTATGCCTCGCTGTATGTCTCTCTCAAATGTCAATATGCCTTGTATACTGTTGTTCAGGTTAGTTATCATTGTTTTAGTTTACAATGGAGCCCCTAGTTCCACTCTTCATACTCCTGATACCTCCGTTGTCCCACCTCCCACACATGCGGTGACCTCACCCATTACAACCAGCATGTCCAGAGATACAACCTCTCTTATCATCAACCAGTGCCTGGGCTTACCTCCGCTGTACCCGCACCCCACCATACCCCTGTCTGCGCATTATGCCCTGAATATATTCTACCATGCCCAGAAATCTGCTCCTTTTATTCTTTGTCCCCAACGCTCTAGGCGACCAGTTTTGATAGCCTTTAGCACCCTCATACTACTCCTCCTCTGTTCCGCGGGTGATGTGGAGGTAAACCCAGGCCCTGCATGTTCCCAGGCACCCTCATTTGTTGACTTCTGTGATCGAGAAAGCCTTGGTTTCATGCATGTCAACATCAGAAGCCTCCTCTCTAAGTTTGTTTTACTCACTGCTTTAGCACACTCTGCTAACTCTGATGTCCTTGCCGTGTCTGAATCCTGGCTCAGGAAGGCCACCAAAAATTCTGAGATTTCCATACCCAACTATAACATTTTCCGTCAAGATAGAACTGCCAAAGGGGGAGGAGTTGCAGAGATAGCCTGCAAAGTAATGTCATACTTTCCAGATCCATACCCAAACATTTCGAACTACTCATTTTAAAAATGACTCTCTCCAGAAATACGTCTCTCACTGTTGCCGCCTGCTACCGACCCCCCTCAGCTCCCAGCTGTGCCCTGGACACCATCTGTGAATTGATCGGCCCACATCTAGCTTCAGAGTTTGTTCTGTTAGGTGACCTAAACTGGGATATGCTTAACACCCCGGCAGTCCTACAATCTAAGCTAGATGCCCTTAATCTCACACAAATCATCAAGGAACCCACCAGGTACAACCCTAAATCTGTAAACAAGGGCACCCTCATAGACGTCATCCTGACCAACTGGCCCTCCAAATACACCTCCGCTGTCTTCAACCAGGATCTCAGCGATCACTGCCTCATTGCTTGTATCCGCTTTGGATCCGCAGTCAAACAACCACCCCTCATCACTGTCAAACGCTCCCTAAAACACTTCTGTGAGCAGGCCTTTCTAATCGACCTGGCCCGGGTATCCTGGAAGGATATTGACCTCATCCCATCAGTTGAAGATGCCTGGTCATTCTTTAAAAGTAACTTCCTCACCATTTTAGATAAGCATGCTCCGTTCAAAAAATGCAGAACTAAGAACAGATTTAGCCCTTGGTTCACTCCAGACCTGACTGCCCTCGACCAGCACAAAAACATCCTGTGGCGGACTGCAATAGCATCGAATAGTCCCCGCGATATGCAACTGTTCAGGGAAGTCAGGAACCAATACACGCAGTCTGTTAGAAAAGCAAAGGCCAGCTTCTTCAGGCAGAAATTTGCATCCTGTAGCTCTAACTCCAAAAAGTTCTGGGACACTGTAAAGTCCATGGACAACAAGAGCACCTCCTCCCAGCTGCCCACTGCACTGAGGCTAGGTAACACGGCCTTCCTCCTGGCTACTCCAACCTCGGCCAACAGCTCCCCCAACAGCGCCCCTCCCCGCAGCTACTCGCCCAAGCCTCTCCAGGTTCTCCTTTACCCAAATCCAGATAGCAGATGTTCTGAAAGAGCTGCAAAACCTGGACCCATACAAATCAGCTGGGCTTGACAATCTGGACCCTCTATTTCTGAAACTATCCGCCACCATTGTCGCAACCCCTATTACCAGCCTGTTCAACCTTTCTTTCATATCATCTGAGATCCCCAAGGATTGGAAAGCTGCCACAGTCATCCCCCTCTTTAAAGGGGGAGACACCCTGGACCCAAACTGTTACAGACCTATATCCATCCTGCCCTGCCTATCTAAGGTCTTCGAAAGCCAAGTCAACAAACAGGTCACTGACCATCTCGAATCCCACCGTACCTTCTCCGCTGTGCAATCTGGTTTCCGAGCCGGTCACGGGTGCACCTCAGCCACGCTCAAGGTACTAAACGATATCATAACCGCCATCGATAAAAGACTGTGCAGCCGTCTTCATCGACCTTGCCAAGGCTTTCGACTCTGTCAATCACCATATTCTTATCGGCAGACTCAGTAGCCTCGGTTTTTCTAATGGCTGCCTTGCCTGGTTCACCAACTACTTTGCAGACAGAGTTCAGTGTGTCAAATCGGAGGGCATGCTGTCCGGTCCTCTGGCAGTCTCTGTGGGGGTGCCACAGGGTTCAATTCTCGGGCCGACTCTTTTCTCTGTACATATCAATGATGTTGCTCTTGCTGCGGGCGATTCCCTGATCCACCTCTACGCAGACGACACCATTCTGTATTCTTCCGGCCCGTCCTTGGACACTGTGCTATCTAACCTCCAAACGAGCTTCAATGCCATACAACACTCCTTCCGTGGCCTCCAACTGCTCTTAAACGCTAGTAAAACCAAATGCATGCTTTTCAACCGTTCGCTGCCTGCACCCGCACGCCCGACTAGCATCACCACCCTGGATGGTTCCGACCTAGAATATGTGGACATCTATAAGTACTTAGGTGTCTGGCTAGACTGTAAACTCTCGTTCCAGACTCCTATCAAACATCTCCAATCTAAAATCAAATCTAGAGTCGGCTTTCTATTCCGCAACAAAGCCTCCTTCACTCACGCCGCCAAACTTACCCTAGTAAAACTGACTATCCTACCGATCCTCGACTTCGGCGATGTCATCTACAAAATAGCTTCCAATACTCTACTCAGCAAACTGGATGCAGTTTATCACAGTGCCATCCGTTTTGTTACTAAAGCACCTCATACCACCCACCACTGCAACCTGTATGCTCTAGTCGGCTGGCCCTCGCTACATATTCATCGCCAGACCCACTGGCTCCAGGTCATCTACAAGTCCATGCTAGGTAAAGCTCCGCCTTATCTCAGTTCACTGGTCACGATGGCAACACCCACCCGTAGCACGCACTCCAGCAGGTGTATCTTACTAATCATCCCTAAAGCCAACACCTAATTTGGCCGCCTTTCGTTCCAGTTCTCTGCTGCCTGTGACTGGAACGAATTGCAAAAATCGCTGAAGTTGGAGACTTTTATCTCCCTCACCAACTTCAAACATCTGCAATCTGAGCAGCTAACCGATCGCTGCAGCTGTACATAGTCTATCGGTAAATAGCCCACCCAATTTTACCTACCTCATCCCCATACTGTTTATATTTATTTACTTTACTGCTCTTTTGCACACCAATATACATGTACATGTACATGACCATCTGATCATTTATCACTCCAGTGTTAATCTGCAAAATTGTAATTATTCGCCTACCTCCTCATGCCTTTTGCACACAATATATATAGACTCTCTTTTTTCTACTGTGTTATTGACTTGTTAATTGTTTACTCCGTGTGTAACTCTGTGTTGTCTGTTCACACTGCTATGCTTTATCTTGGCCAGGTCGCAGTTGCAAATGAGAACTTGTTCTCAACTAGCCTACCTGGTTAAATAAAGGTGAAAAAAAAGAAGAAAAAAAACGACCCGAGCCCTTATCACTTTCTCAAATATAATGCTTTATTTCATAAAAATAGGTTCAGATACAAAACCAATAATCCCTCACTGTCTAGGTATGTCTATCTGAAAGTGACAATGGTGGGATTTTAACCCGGGCCGCATGGGCGTTTAAGATTTCAACTTTATTTATGGAACACAAAAAGATCTTGGTCTATAGATGCTGCAAACCAAGTTTTCAGATTCAGTTTAAGTTTCGGTTTAGTGGTGTCTGAGGAGATTGTTTACAGTTTTTTCCAACTGCTTACACACAAAATCTTTTCATGTCACACGATTTTTGAAACCTCTCACTCAAAGTGCAAAACTACACACCAAATATCCAAAACCATAAGCTATTTCTCAGCCTTTGACTCAGTTGTCAATTGCATAAAACACTTTTTTCAAAACACTACACACAATTCTCTACCTAAAACACAAAAATCTAACAGGAAGTGGCTTGCTTTCCTTTTCCAAACACAACCAATCAAAATGCTACACTTATTCACCAGGTCACAAACACACACACTCCTCACATGTGCAAACACTAATATCTTACCGTTTTTTTGGATTGCTTACACACTAAAATTAAAAGTAGTACACTATTATCAAAACCTTACACTCATGAAGCAAAACATCAGCCCATATTTGCACAACTATAAGCACATTGTCAACCTCACACTTGTTGCAAAACTATACACACAGTGATTTGCAAAACACTAAACACACTTAACATACATTACACACAAAAATCTATCATAAAGTCACGTCCTTGCAATACCAAAGCACTGACTGTCAAATTACCACACCGTCCAACCAATTGGTTCAACACAGTCATCAGGTGTGCAAACACTCGTTTGCTTAATTGTAGACACACCAATCAGGTGTATAAGCACTATAAAAAGCAGCAGGTGAGTTCATCGGTCTTCAAGCACAATGGAAAGAGTCAGAGAAAGAGTAAGACGAGGAGGAGGAGGAGGAGGAGGAGGAGGAGGAGGAGGACGACGATGACGATGACGATGACGAGGAGGAGGAGAACGAGGAGGACGAGGACGAGAACGAGGAGGAAGAGGAAGAGGAAGACAAGAAGGTGCTCATAGAGGACCGAATCTGACAAATGAGATCCGCGCAACACTGGTTGACCACGTTTTCAACCACTGCCTTACGCTGAGGGAGCCAAATCTAAGCCGATATACAGTGGCAAGTGTGATGAGAACATTTAGACTGGAAAATAGGTATTGTAAAAATATCATCATATCAAAAACATCTGCACGGTTTCAGTAACTGCTTACAGTACTGTATTCTATGCACTATCAGCACTTCTGTTACCTTTTCCTGTGAAATTACTGTACTATTGTATACTGTTTTTTTCTACATAGGATTGAGGGTCAGGGACGACAAGGGAGAAGGCCTCCTATGTTCACAGAACAGCAAGAGAGGGAGATAGTAAACATGGTTTTGGCCAACAATGCTATAACACTCAAGCAGCTCCAAGCTAACATTGTCAATAACCATGCCATTTTCAACGATATCCATCAGGTCTCAACATCAACACTGGCACGCATCCTAAAAACCCACATTCAAATGAAGCGCAATTCCGAAAGGGTGAAACGACTGCGGCATGATTATGCAGTGGTTTGTATACACTTTAGCAGTGTGATCTTGCATACTGTCTCACATTTTTTTACTGTACTGTAATATGTATACTAGATCTACACTGAACTACACAATTTTGCCTGACACTCTTTTTCAGAGAGTTTTACGAATGGATGGAGAGGAGATCCAGCATGAGTTCATTTATGTAGATGAGGCTGGGTTCAAACTGACGAGTACACGAATGAGGGGAAGAAAGATCATTGGCTACAGGGCTATAGTCAATGTCCCAGGGCAACGTGCAGCCATTACACAGAATGGGGTCCTCCACCGCCATGCCCATATGGGCCCTTACAACACAGCACTCATACTTACATTCTTGGACCAATTGCACAACATAACAGCAGCAAATCAAATCGATCATATGCAATACATTGTTGTCTGGGACAATGTGTCTTTCCACCGCTCTGCTCTGGTTCAGAACTGGTTTCAGCAACATCCACATTTCACAGTCCTATATCTTCCACCATACTCTCCATTCCTCAACCCTATAGAAGATCATGTGATCAACCACAGTTTGACCATGAGAGAGGCTGGACTGAGAGTCCAGCCCAATTTGAGTCGATTTACAGTGGCGTCCATAATTCGAACCTTCAGAAATGAGAACAGGTATGCAACTATAGCCATCCACTTACTGCACTGCAATGAATGAATGAGGTTGGTTATCATGCTGTACTACCTTTTTTTGTACATTGTTTACAGTTCCTATGCTGAACACATACTGTGTTTGAATTCTGTACAGAGTGGAAAGGCAAAGACATATTGGAGGACGAGAACGCTTGTTTACGTATGTACAAGAAACTGTAATTATAAATATGGTTTTGGCCAATAATGCAATTAGGATTCGGGAGATAAGAGAGCATATCTTGAATAATGACACCATATATAACAACATCAATGCTGTAAGACTGTCGACCATACAACGCATCCCCCAACGGCACTGAGTGACGATGAAACAACTTTACAAGGTGCCATTTGAGAGAAACTCTGACAGAGTCAAGAATATGCGACATGACTTTGTAGAGGTATGTATGCAACACTACTTCCAGTACTTCAGACATACCATATTTACTCATCTGTATATCCTTTTGTCTGTTACAGAGAGTATTGGAGCTGGGTGCCCATGTAATTTGCCATGAATTTATTTATGTGGATGAGGTTGGCTTCAACCTCACCAAAACCAGGCGCCGCGGAAGAAATGTAATACGACAGAGGGCATTTACCAATGTCCCTGGACAGCGTGGGGATAATATAACTGTGCTGCCATCACTCAAAACGGGGTTCTCCATCACAATGTCACACTGGGTCCGTACAACGCCGGCCATATGCTCACTTTTCTGGATGCAATTTACACAATGCTTGTCCCTGATCCAGATCAGGAGCCTGCTAGATTGGTGGTTTTATGGGACAATGTTAGTTTTCACCGGGCTGTTCTGGTCCAAAACTGGTTTGCCACCCATCCACAATTTGTAGTTTTGTACCTACCCCCATATTCACCTTTTTTAAATCCCATAGAGGAATTATTCTCAGCCTGGCGCTGGAAAGTGTATGATCGCCAACCCTATGCCCGCCTGCCGCTTCTCCAGGCAATGGAGGACGCATGTGGGGACATAGAGGTTGCCTCTGTCCAAGGTTGGATATGCCATGCTAGGAGATACTTCCCTCGATGTTTGGCAAGAGAAAACGTATCTTGTGATGTGGACGAAGTATTGTGTATTGCCAGACCCAGGCCGGAGAAGAGATGAAGCGTAGCTTAGCACTGGTGACTGCCCCCCCTACCAATTCCTGGACTGCCCCCCCGGGACCCCACACACACACAATTGTGTTCTTTACTGTATTCTAAAGAATATACTTTTGGTTTACATATGTTTACGGTTTTGTTGTATGCTGCCGTATACAACAGTAATGTTTGGCCTAATAAATATTTTCTGTTTCTACATTGCATTGGTGTTTACAGTGTACTTGTTACCCCTCTCAGCAGATTACTTTCACTGTAGAACATTGTATTGAAATGTAGATATAAGCCTATGAAAGACCAAAGAGCTTTAGATTTAGAACAACAGTGTTTACATGGTATATCCAAAGATGTACTGTTATGAAAGCAGTGTTTGCCATTTGATGCAAGTGCTTCATTCTGACATGTGTTCATTGCATTTTGAATGCAGTGTTACATTTTGAAGGAGGCGTGAGCCATTTTGCATTTTGTGTGTGCAGTTTTGGGAATTGTGTGTAGAGTTTTGAAAAAAAGGAGACAGTTTTGAAAACGTGTGTAAGCAGTTAGAAGAAACTGTAAAACCTTTTAGGGCTAAGCATCCCGCTAGCGGGTCAACTACCAATATTCATTAAAATTATGGATATTAAACATTTAGGTACATATAAGTGTCTTATATTGGCTGAAAGCTTACATTCTTGATAATCTAACTGCACTGTCTGAATTATAGTAGCTATTACAACGAAAACATGCCATGCGATTGTTTGAGGACATCACCCCACATCAAAATATTTATCCACAAATAGCGATTAAATATTCACTTGGAATCATAATGGGAAAATTACTAAAGAAAACACAAAATACTAAGACCAGGGCGTGACAGAACCCCCCCCGCAAGGTGCGGACTCCCAACCGCACAACTAAACCCATAGGGGAGGGTCATGGTGGGCGTCTGTCCATGGTGCCTTGCGTCCTTAGATAGGCAATCCTCGCCACCGACCTTGGCCTAGAAGTCCTCACCAAGGGCTCCACTGGACTGAGGAGCAGCTCGGGACTGAGGGGTAGCTCGGGACTGAGGGGAAGCTCGGGACTGAGGGGAAGCTCGGTACTGAGGGGAAGCTCGGTACTGAGGGGAAGCTCGGTACTGAGGGGAAGCTCAGTACTGAGGGGAAGCTCAGCACTGAGAGGAAACCCAGTACTGAGAGAAAGCCCAGTACTGAGAGGAAGCTCAGGCAGGTAGTTGGCTCTGGCAGATTGTCAGCATGACTGGCGGATCCTGGCTGACTAGCGGATCCTGGCTGACTGGCGGATCTGGAAGATCCTGGCTGACTGGCGGCTCTGGCTGCTCCATGCTGACTGGCGGCTCTGGCTGCTCCATGCTGACTGGCGGCTCTGGCTGCTCCATGCTGACTGGCGGCTCTGGCTGCTCCATGCTGACTGGCGGCTCTGGCTGCTCCATGCAGACGGGCGGCTCTGGCTGCTCCATGCAGACTGGCGGCTCTGGCTGCTCCATGCTGACTGGCGGCTCTGGCTGCTCCATGCAGACTGGCGGCTCTGCCTGCTCCATGCAGACTGGCGGCTCTGGCTGCTCCATGCAGACTGGCAGCTCTGGCGGCTCCTTTCAGACTGGCAGCTCTGGCGGCATCCTGCAGACTGGCAGCTCTGGCGGCATCCTGCAGACTGGCAGCTCTGGCAGCTCCTTGCAGACTGGCAGCTCCTTGCAGACTGGCAGCTCCTTGCAGTCGGGAGACTGCGGAAGGCTCTGGCAGCGCTAAACAGGCGGGAGACTCCGACAGCGCTAAACAGGCGGGAGACTCCGACAGCGCTGGAGAGGAGGAATGCTCCGACTGCGCTGAACAGGCGGGAGACTCCGGCAGCACTGTAGAGGAGGAAGGCTCTGGCAGCGCTAGATAGGCGGGAGACTCCGGCAGCGCTGGAGAGGAGGAAGGCTCTGGCAGCGCTGGACAGGCGAGGCACACTGTAGGCCTGATGCGTGGTGCTGGCACTGGTGGTACTGGGCCGAGAACACGCACAGGAAGCCTGGTGCGGGGAGCTGCTACCGGAGGGCTGATGCGTGGAGGTGGTACTGGATAGACCGGACCGTGCAGGCGCACTGGAGCTCTTGAGCACAGAGCCTGCCCAACCTTAGCTGGTTGAATACTCCCGGTCTCCCTGCCAGTGCGGCGAGGTGGAATAGCCCGCACTGGGCTATGCAGGCGAACCGGAGACACCGAGCGCAAGGCTGGTGCCATGTAAGCCGGCCCAAGGAGACGCACTGGGGACCAGATGCGTAGAGCCGGCTTCATGGCACTTGGCTCGATGCTCACTCTAGCCCGGCCGATACGCGGAGCTGGAATGTACGGTGCCTGCCCGGTCTCTCTAGCCCCCCTGTAAGCACAGGAATTTGGCGTAGGTCTCCTACCTGGCCTCGCCATACTCCCTGTGAGCCCCCCCCCAATACATTTTTTGGGGCTGACTCTCGGGCTTCCTACTGCGCCGCCGTGCTTGTCTCTCCAACTCCATTCTCCGAAAACCTTCCGCGCACTGCTCCATCGAATCCCAGGCGGGCTCCGGCACTCTCCCTGGATCGACCGCCCACCTGTCTATCTCCTCCCAAGTAGTATAGTCCATACTCTTGCTGTCCAAAACGTCCTCCCATGTCCATTCCTCTTTTCACTGCTGTTGCCCGTTACCACGCCGCTTGGTCCTGTTGTGGTGGGTGATTCTGTAACGGTTTTGTTCATCTGAAGGAGAGGCGGACCAAAATGCAGCGTGGTTGTTATGCATGGTTTTTTAATGAAGGATTACTATACATGAATAAACTAACAAAACAATAAACGTGTGAATTTTTTTTATAAAAAATAATTTATTACCTTCAATACCATTCATTCTTTACAACTCATAATGTTCATACATACTCCAACAATGGTATTTTAATTTAACTAAACAAAAACCCCAAACAAAACCTCAGGGGAGCATCTTCCCTCCCCGTCACCCTACAAACTACCTTTCCCTATCTCCCCGTCCCTAATCAATCCCCTTACAAATCTAAATGACACCCAGCCCTAAACCCCCCTTCCACCTCTCCCGAGCAGCATGCTGCCCCCACTTCCTCTCCTCCCTCTTCATCCTCCCCCTCAAATCTCCTTCCACCCTCCTCACTATCCCTTCCACCCCCCAATCTCTCCCTGTCTTCACCATGTTCTGCCTGGCTTCCCACAGCCCCCGTTTAAAGAGACTCATGAGAAGCCAGAGCATAAACCTGTCCCTATCTGTCCCTCTCGTTCTCCCTACACCTCTCTCTAACCTGGCCCACGTCAATACAAAATCCCACCTTACCAAACCTAACAACACCCGTGCCCTAGCCCATACTACTCCGGCAAAGGCACAGTCCCAAAAGACATGGCGCACAGTCTCCTCCCTGCCACAAGAGGATCTTGGACAGGTGGGGGATTGCACCAAACTATACCGGTACATGATGGAACGTACCGGCAAGCACTTATGGAGGCTCAACCAATTCAGGTCCTTGTGCCTGTTGTCCAGACCAAAGTGCCTGCACTCCCTCCCAGACCACTTCCGAGATGCCCACTACAGGCGCCGGACTCCCTGCCTTTCTGACCTCCTCGTACAGGTGCCTGTGATCTAAACCTACTCGGGCAACTTCAACCTCAGGGTGCGCACGCAGCCACTTGGCCGCATGACCAAAGTGCCACGGCAGCTGTTCCGCCCGAGGACCCGTGTTAGACCACACCATTACGCTTCTCGCCTGATACGAGAAGAACACCCGCAGGAGGTAACCGGACGGGTGTATCACTGGATGAGCAAGCTCCGTTAACAAGAAAGAAACAAAAATTGCGTCCAGCTTGAGGGGGAAATGTGGTACCCCCCTACCTCCCTCCCCGATGGGACAGAGCATGCGTGCCCTGGCGACCCACTCGCACCTGCCACTTCACATGAACTGAAACACAAGCCTCACTAGAGGCCTCCACAGACAAGCCGGCAATGGGTAGATGTACGCCAAATACAAAAGAGACGGCAACACATCCACCTTTAGGACCAGGACTTTGCCCATAAAAGACAAATACCTAGCCTTCCACATTGCTAGCTTCCTCTGTACCACTGCGATACGCATGGTCCAGTTTAGCGTCGCTGAGCCGGAGGTCTCAAAATGGACCCCGAGAATCCTTAGGGCCCCCTCACAGAGAGATAACCCCCCGGGCACATCCGTTCTACAGCGCCATCTTCCGAAAAACTTGATGGAAGACTTTGTCTGATCCTCATGGACGACGTAGGGAAGGGCTGTGCGCAACCGGTCTGCTAAAACCTTTGCAAGTAGCTTGTAATCTACACACAGCATTGTCAACGACCGCCAGTTGCCAAGGTCTGTTACTTCCCCCTTCTTATATAAAAGTGACAGCACACCAACAGCCATTGATCCCCCCGGGACCCCCGTCTCAAGGATGTCCTTCAAGACTTCGAGGACCACTGGTCCAAGTATACCCAAAAACTTGAGATAAAACTCAGTCGGCAGCCCATCCATCCCAGGCACCTTCCCTTTTCCCATTCTCCTAAGAGCGCTCTCAACCTCTTCTAGTGAGATCTGGGCCTCCATCACTTCGCTAAAATGTCCTCCGGCAACCGCCTGGACAAGTGTTCTAAAAACACATTTCCCTGCTCTACATCTATTTCCCTTTCCTTAAATAAACCTTGGAAATGATCAGTTGTCACCCTGACCATATCCTCTGGTTCTCTAACTATACTACCATTTTCTTCCCTAACACCATGCATTACCTTCCTACTCTGTCTGGCCCTAACCGACTTAAAGAACATAGCAGAACAAGTCTCATTGTGTTCTATAAAGCCACTATGCGCACGCTCCAGGAAAGCTTGAGCCTTCCGCTCCTGCAACTCCCTGAGCTGCGCCTTTAGGGTTGCGGATCTCTCCCAGTCAAACGATCCGCCGAGGTTGCCTGCCTCGTACTCAAGTTCAATTAACCTTTGGATACGATCCACCTCCCTCCTCTCCTCCCTTTTTTTCCTCTTGCAATACCCTATTATAAAAGCCCTAATCCTCACCTTAACTAATTCCCACCACTCTAACACCCCCTCGCAAATGGACCGGAGGCCTTCAAGCCTCCAAAAGAAACCAAAAAACCCATCAACAAATGCCTGCTCCTCCAGCGCATCCCGATCTAACTTCCAGTACCCCCTACCAAAGAGGCAGACTGGCGACCCCACCTGCAGGAGCACCCCGTCGTGATCCGAAAAGAAAACAGGCAACAGCCGCCCAGACAACTTACCCAAAGACCTGGGTACAAAAATATAGTCGAGCCTCCGCGCAACCCCCCTGGAGTTGCGCCATGTAGGACCGGCCATTTTCAGAGTAGTGTGCAGGCCACCATCAACCAGACCATGGCAAGTCATTAGCCCGGTGATGGCGCCTGCACTGCTATTCCCCCCTATTCCTAAATCTGTATTAAAATCCCCCCCTATCACTAATTTCCTATTTGTGACACACAGGGGCGCCAGACAGTCCACCATCTCCCTCCTGTCTGCCACCACCTGTGGCCCATACACCACCACTAATCTAAATTTACAATCCCTTATCATGACATCCACCCCTATAACCCTCCCCTGTGCCCACACAAAATCCCTACCCCCGATGAGTGCAACCCCCCAATACCCCAAACCGACTCCCCCTTGTCCCACTCCCTCTTAAACCTACTAACATCCCCTCCATCCTTAAGGTGAACCTCCTGTAAAAAAACAAAAATCAAACCCCACACCCTCCAAATAACTAAAAACCCTCCTCTTAACAAAATCCCTTAAACCCCTTACATTTAAACTAACAAAAGTAAAATTAGACCCCATGAAAGAATAAAATAAAAACATATAATACACTCAAATACTAAACCCAGACAGAAAAAAACAAAAACAGGAGACTCACCCGATGCTCCCCTGCTCCATATCTACCAGTGAAAACACCATCCGTACTCCCGACATCCCCCCCTCTTCCTCCATCTCACCAACCCAGGATGCAGGAATAGTGTTTGGCCCCGGGGTGCCCTGCACCCTGGGTCTACCCCCACACTCCTCCCCCTCCCCAGTGCTGCAGCTGGTTTGGGAAAAAATAGGGGAGGCTGAGTCCCCAAACAAAAAACTCCCCACCTCCTCCTGTACCCAGTCCTGAGTCTTGTTAGGTGTGACCCCACCCAACATAAGTTGAGGGCCTGGGGAAACCAGCAGCAACCCAGAGGTTTCTCCCACCCCATCACTCTCTTGACCATCCCCTCCCTCTCACTGTCGGTCAATCGCACCCTCCTCTTCATTCTCTTCTTTGGTGATGGCGGCAGTGGAGAGATACCACCCTCCCCCCCGCCAGCTCCTCCACCATACCCCTCATCTCTTCCACCGGGGCACTTTCCCCCCACTCCACTTGCTCTTCCACCGTCTCCTTCTCCACCTCCCCTCCCTCGCTTTCTTCTCTCTCATGCTCCTCCACTCGCTTGCCTTCTTCCGCCGCTTTTCCTGGTTCTCTTACTCCCGTGCCTTCCGTTTCCTTCTCTCTTCCATCCGCCGCTTCTTGCTCCTCCTCCTTCCTTGCGACCCTCCCCTCTGGACCTGTACTCTGGTCATGAGGCATTCTTCCTTCCCCTCCTCTTCTTCCCCCATCCCCCGCTCCTGCTCCCCCCCTAGCCACAGACGCGTATGACCTCTGACGAGCCGGGCACCCCCGCCACAGGTGTGTTAACAAGCCACACCCATGGCACGCCTTAGGCTCGTCACAATCCTTCGCCTCATGCTCCCCAGATCCACAAAATCTGCATTTTCTTGCGCTGCACGAGGTGAAGATGTGGCCATAGGCCATACAGCGCCTGCAAAATGGAGGCTGACGTGCATAAAACAACGTCCCCCTGTCAGCCCCCAGGGAGAACATAGCAGGAGGATGGAGGTAGCCACCATGTCCCTTTGGGTCCTCCCTGAGGAGGGCCTGGAAGCCTCTCCTCCCATTCCAAAACCCAAGGGAGTCTTTGAGGTGCCTTGCTGAGGAGACGTTATCCATGTATCTCCCCAGAAAGGCCCTCACCTCTTCGTCCTTAACGTATGGGTTGTAAATGTTGACAGTTACAACCCTAAAGTTGTTCCTCGCCAGGCTTGTTATTTCATAGTGGCTCATCGGCCTCTCACCTCCCACTGCTCTTGCCCTTCTCAGGATATCGTCGTGTTTCTCCTCTGTATGTAGTGCCACGTCGTATGCTCCCTCCAATGAGTTGCCTTGGAAACAAAACACGTCCTTCACCGTCAGCTTTAGAATCCCCATCAATATAGTCCTTCCAAAAGTTTCCCGTCCTAAAGGCTCCAACTCCTTTTCCTTCCAAGCAAACCGAATCGTGTTGGCCAGCCCAATCCCAGGGACCGACCGTGTTGATGGATTTAGCACCATCTCCGCAAGGAGAATGGCGCACCGGCTCACGTTCTCTTCTCTTCCAAAACAAGGAAAAAAGAAAAACCAAAGTGACTGAGCCTATCTTGTGACAACAAACACAGAGACAGGAACAATCACCCACGAAACACTCAAAGAATATGGCTGCCTAAATATGGTTCCCAATCAGAGACAACGATAAACACCTGCCTCTGATTGAGAACCACTCCAGACAGCCATAGACTATGTTACAGTAGCTATGCTGGTTAAGTGTGCCTTGAATTCTAAATAAATCACTGACAGTGTCACCAGCAAAGCACCCCTACACCATCACACCTCCTCCTCCATGCTTCACGGTGGGAACCACATATGCGGAGATCATCCGTTCACCTGTTTTGCGTCTCACAAAGACACTGCGGTTGGAACCAAAAATCTCAAATAAGACAAAAGGACAGATTTCCACCAGTCTAATGTCCATTGCTCATGTTTCTTGGCCCAAGCAAGTCTCTTCTTCTCATTGGTGTCCTTTAGTAGTAGTTTATTTGCAGCAATTCGACCATGAAGGCCTGATTCATGCAGTCTCCTCTGAACAGTTGATGTTGATGTGTCTGTTACTTGAACTCTGTGAAGCATTTATTTGGGCTGCAATCTGAGGTGCAGTTAACTCTAATGAACTTATCCTTTACAGCAGAGGTAACTCTGGGTCTTCCTCTTCTGTGGCAATCCTCATGAGAGCCAGTTTCATCAAAGCGCTTGATGGTTTTTGCGACTGCACTATAAGAAAATTGTAAAGTTTTTGAAATGTTCTGAATTGACTGGCCTTCATGTCGTAAAGTATTGATGGACTGTCGTTTATCTTTGCTTATTTGAGTTGTTCTTGCCATAATATGGACATGGTCTTTTACCAAATAGGGATATCTTGTGTATACCACCCCTACCCTTGTCACAACACAATGGATTGGCTCAAACGCATTAAGAAATAAATTCCACAAGTTAACTTTTAACAAGGCACACCTGTTAATGATTGAAATGCATTCCAAGTGATTACCTCATGAAGCTGGTTGAGAGAATGCAAAGAGTGTGCAAAGTTGTCATCAAGGCAAAAGGTGGCTACTTTGAAGAATCTCATATATAAAATACATTTGGATTTGTTTAACCCTTAGTTTTGATGTCTTCACTATTATTCTTCAATGCAGAAAATATTAAAAAATAAAGAAAAACCATTTTCCAAACTTTTGACTGGTACTGTACACTGAGCAAAAATATAAACGCAACATGTAAAGTGTTGGTCCCATGAGCTGAAATTAATTCTAATGTTCCATATGCACAAAAGGCTATCTATCAAATTTTGTGCACAAATTTGTTTACATCCCTGTTAGTAAGCTTTTATCCTTTGCCAAGATATGCCACACCTGTCAGGTGGAGGGATTATCAAGAAGCTGATTAAACAGCATGATCATTACACAGGTGCACCTTGTGCTGGGGACAATAAAAGGCCACTATAAAATGTGCAGTTTTGTCACACAACACAATGCCACAGATGTGAAGTTTTGAGAGAGCGTACATTTGGCATGCTGACTTTAGGTATGTCCACCAGAGCTGTTGCCAAAGCATAATGTACATTTTTCTACCATATGCCGTCTCCAAAGTCGTTTTAAAGAATTTGGCAGTACATGCAACAGGCCGCACAACCGCAGACCACGTGTAATCACTCTAGCCCAGGACCTTCACCGTAGGAATCATCTGAGACCAGCTACCCGGACAGCTGATGAAACTGTGGGTTTGCAAAACCAAATAATTTTTGCACAAACTCAGAATCAGTCTCAGGGAAACTCAACTTTGTGCTCTTCATCCTCACCAGGGTCTTGACCTGACTGCAGTTTAGCATCGTAACTGACTTTATTGGGCAAATGCTCACCTCTGATGGCCACTGGCACTGTCACACCCTGATCAGTTTCACCTGTCCTCATTATTGTCTCCACCCCCTCCAGGTGTCGCTTGTTTTCCCCAGTGTATTTATCCCTGTTTCCTGTCTCTCTGTGCCAGTTTGTCTTGTATGTTTCCAAGTCAACCAGCGGTTTCCCCGTTCTCCTGCTTCTTGTATTCTCCTTTTTCTAGTCCTCCTGGTTTTGACCCTTGCCTGTTTCTGGACTTTTTACCCGCCTGACTGACCATTCTGCCTGCCTTGACCTCGAGCCTGTCTGCCACTCTGTACATCCTGGACTCTGATCTGGTTTGGACCTTTTTGCCTGTCCACGACTATTCTCTTGCCTACCCCCTTGGATTAATAAACATTGTAAGACTCCAACCATCTGCCTGATATGAAACATAATGAATTGGGAGATTTCCAATGTTCAGCAGTTCACAGCAGTACAGATTTTTGGAATGGGTGACAGGAGTGCATTACGTTTTCACTGACAAGTCCTTTATTATTATCTATTATGTTGAATACCAATTATACTTTTGTAACATGGTGTTTTTCCCCTGGCCTGTGTTGTGGCTTAGCTCATTCAGTTTTTTAACCTCTGTCTTTGCTCTTGAGCATAATACTCTAGGCTAATATAATTAGCCTACATGCCAGGTCGCAATTGTAAATGAGAACTTGTTCTCAACTTGGTTAAATAAAGGTGAAATAAAAATAAATACAATTCCTTGCACAGGTGAATTGAGAATTGTTATTGTGCCTTCAGAAAGTACTCACAACACTTGGTTTTTTCCACATTTTGTTGTGTTACAGCCTGAATTGAAAATTGATTATAATCACCTTTTTTTGTTACTGGCCTACATATAATTCCCCATAATTTCAAAGTGGAATTATTATTTAAAAATGAAAAGCTGAAATGTATTGAGTCTAAGTATTCAACCCTTTTGTTATGGCAAGCCTAAATAAATTCAGGAGTAAAAAAATGGATTAACAAATGGATTAACAAGTCACATAATAAGTTGCATGAACATGATTTTTTAATGACTACCGCATCTCTGTACCGCACACATACAGTGAAGGAAAAAGGATTTGATCCCCTGCTGATTTTGTACATTTGTCCACTGACAAAAATGATCAGTCTATAATTTTAATGGTAGGTTTATTTTAACAGTGAGAGATAGAATAACAAACAAAAAATCTAGAAAAATGCATGTAAAAAATAAATTGATTTGCATTTTAATGAGGGAAATAAGTATTTGACCCCTCTGCAAAACATGACTTAGTACTTGGCAATCACAGAGGTCAGATGTTTCTTGTAGTTGGCCACCAGGTTTGCACACATCTCAGGAGGGATTTTGTCCCACTGCAGATCTTCTCAAAGTCATTAAGGTTTCAAGGCTGACGTTTGGCAACTTGAACCTTAAGCTCCCTCCACAGATTTTCTATGGGATTAAGGTCTGGAGTCTGGCTAGGCCACTCCAGAACCTTACTGTGCTTCTTCTCGAGCCACTCCTTTGTTGCCTTGGCCGTGTGTTTTGGGTCATTGTCATGCTGGAATACCCATCCACGACCCATTTTCAATGCCATGGCTGAGGGAAGGAGGTTCTCATGGGATGGTGTTCTTGGAGTCATATGCAGCATTCCTCCTCCTCCAAACACGGCGAGTTGAGTTGATGCCAAAGAGCTCCATTTTGGTCTCATCTGACCACAACACTCACCCAGTTGTCCTCTGAATCATTCAGAAGTTCATCGGCAAACTTTAGTCAGCCACCAATTGTGCAAGTTCTCCCACTTAAAAAGATGAGAGAGGCCTGTAATTTTCATAATGTCCGTCAACTATGACAGACAAAATGAGAAAAAAAAATCCCCAAAATCACATTGTAGGATTTTTAATGAATTTATTTGCAAATTATGGTGGAAAAAAAGTATTTGGTCACCTACAAACAAGCTAAATTTCTGGCTCTCACAGACCTGTAACTTCTTCTTTAAGAGGCTCCTCTGTCCTCCACTCGTTACCTGTATTAATGGCACCTGTTTGACCTTGTTATCAGTATAAAAGACACCTGTCCACAACCTCAAACAGTCACACTCCAAACTCCACTATGGACAAGACCAAAGAGCTGTCAAAGGACACCAGAAACAAAATTGTAGACCTGCACCAGACTGGGAAGACTGAATCTGCAATAGGTAAGCAGCTTGGTTTGAAGAAATCAACTGTGGGAGCAATTATTAGGAAATGGAAGACATACAAGACCACTGATAATCTCCCTCGGTCTGGGGCTCCATGCAAGATCTCACCCCGTGGGGTCAAAATGAACACAAGAATGGTGAGCAAAAATCCCAGAACCACACGGGGGGACATAGTGAATGACCTGCAGAGAGCTGGGACCAAAGTAACAAAGCCTACCTACACACTACGCCGCCGGGGACTCAAATCCTGCAGTACCAGACGTGTCCCCCTGCTTAAGCCAGTACATGTCCAGGCCCGTCTGAAGTTTGCTAGAGAGCATTTGGATGATCCAGAAGAAGATTGGGAGAATGTCATATGGTCAGATGAAACCAAAATATAACTTTTTGGTAAAAACTCAACTTGTCGTTTTCGGAGGACAAAGAATGCTGAGTTGCATCCAAAGAACACCATACCTACTGTGAAGCATGGGGGGGGGGGGGGGGGGGGACATCATGCTTTGGGGCTGTTTTTCTGCAAAGGGACCAGGACGACTGATCCGTGTAAAGGAAAGAATGAATGGGGCCATGTATCGTGAGATTTTGAGTGAAAACATCCTTCCATCAGCAAGGGCATTGAAGATGAAACGTGGCTGGGTCTTTCAGCATGACAATGATCCCAAACACACCGCCCGGGCAATGAAGGAGTGGCTTCGTAAGAAGCATTTCAAGGTCCTGGAGTGGCCTAGCCAGTCTCCAGATCTCAACCCCATAGAAAATATTTGGAGGGAGTTGAAAGTCTGTGTTGCCCAGCAACAGCCCCAAAGCATCACTGCTCTAGAGGAGATCTGCATGGAGGAATGTGCCAAAATACCAGCAACAGTGTGTGAAAACCTTGTGAAGACAGGCCGAGGGAGATTGACAGTTATTTTGTGTTTCTTCCATTTGCGAAAAATCGCACCAAATGTTGTCACCTTCTCACCATGTTGCTTGGTGATGGTCTTGTAGCCCATTCCAGCCTTGTGTAGGTCTACAATCTTGTCCCTGACATCCTTGGAAAGCTCTTTGGTTTTGGCCATGGTGGAGAGTTTGGAATCTGATTGATTGATTGCTTCTGTGGACAGGTGTCTTTTATACAGGCGACAAACTGAGATTAGGAGCACTCCCTTTAAGAGTGTGTTTCTAATCTCAGCTCGTTACCTATATAAAAGACACATGAGCCAGAAATCTTTCTGATTGAGAGGGGGTCAAATACTTATTTCCCTCATTAAAATGCAAATCAATTTACAACATTTTTGACATGTGTTTTTCTGGATTTTTTTGTTGTTATTCTTTCTCTCACTGTTCAAATAAACCTACCATTAAAATTATAGACTGAATTTTTTTTTGTCAGTGGACAAACGTACAAAATCAGCAGGGGATCAAATACTTTTTTCCCTCACTGTACAAGTATCTGTAAGGTCCCTTAGTCGAGCAGTGAATTTCAAACCGATTCAACCAAAAAGACCAGGGAGGTTTTCCACTGCCTCACACAAAGATTGTTAGATTGGTAAAAAAACAAAACAGACATTGATTATCCTTTTAAGCATGGCGTTATTAATTACACTTTGGATGGTGTATCAATACAGCCAGTCACTACAAAGATACAGGCGTCCTTCCTAAGTCAGTTGCAGGGGAGGAAGGAAAACGGTCAGGGATTTCACATTGAGGCCAATGATGACTGTGATAGGAGAAAACTGAGGATGGATAAACAACATTGTAGTTACTGCACAATACTAACCTAATTGACAGAGTGAAAAGAAAGATGCCTGTACATAATACAAATATTCCAAACATGCATCCTGTATGCCACAAGGCACAAATCCAATACAACCCATCACTGAGTACCACTCTCCATATTTTCAAGCATAGTGGTGGTTGCATCATGTTATGGACATGCTTGTAATTGTTAAGGACTGGGGAGTTTTTCAGGATAAATTTATGGATTGGAGCTGAGCACAGGCAAAATCCTATAGGAAAACATGGTTCCGTCTGCTTTGCACCAGGCACTGGGAGATGAATTCACCTTTCAGCAGGACAATAACCTAAAACACAGTTGCTAATCAAGAAGACAGTGAATGTTCCTGAGTGGCCAAGTTAGTTTTGAATTAAATCGGCTTGAAAATGTATGGCATGACCTGAAAATGGTTGTCTAGCAATGATCAACAACCAATTTGACAGAGCTTGAAGACTTTTGAAAAGAATAATGGGCAAATGTTACACAATCGAGATGTGGAAAGCTCTTAGAAACTCAAAGCTGTAATCGCTGTCAAAGGTGATTCTAACATGTATTGACTCAGGGTTGTGAAAACTTATAGAAATTATATATTTCTGTATTTCCTGTTCAATATATTTGCTAAACTTTCTAAAAACATATTTTCCCTTTGTCATTATGGTGTATTGTGTGTGTGTAGACGGATGAGAGAGACAAATATATTCAATCCATTTTGAGTCCAGGCTGTAACACAACACAATGTGGAATAAGCCAAGGTGTCACGCCCTGACCATAGAGAGCTGTTTATTCTCTATGTTGGTTGGGGCGTGACAGTGACTAGGGTGGTTTATCTAGGTGAATTATATATTTATGTTGGCCTGGTATGGTTCCCAATCAGAGGCAGCTGTTTATCGTTGTCTCTGATTGGGAATCAGATTTAGGTATCCATTTCCCCATTGTGCTTTGTGGGATCTTGTCTAGGTATTAGTGCCTGCGAGCACTACTCTGAGCTTCACGTTTCGTTTGTTCGCTTTATTGTTTTTGTTCTTTAAGTTTCTCTTCCAAATAAAAGGATGGAAACATACCACGCTGCATCTTGGTCCTCTCCTTATAACGATCGGACGAGAAGGCCGACGCTCCAGCCTTTGGGAATCTCGCTCCACTCTCCAGTAAAAATGGGCAAGCTCTGCTCCAGCACATTCTCTTTGCTGGAGCGGAGCTTGCCCATTTTTACTGGAGAGTGGAGCGAGATTCCCAAAGGCTGGAGCGTCGGCCTTCTCGTCCGCTCTAATTTCGCTCCAGTGGCACTCACTTCACGAGCTCAGGGCATGCCCGCCACAGCATGCATTTGTAGTCTACTTGTGCTGCTATAGCCCTTTGCTTTAGCTACTGTCATGAAGTTCGCTAAATATTTTCATTAAAAAAACGGATAAAACACAGTTGCTAAATCAAGGTGATTTACAAAGACGTAGACCAAGAGCAAGAGAGGGAGTGCAGTAAAACTAAATAATCTTTGTGGAATCAGAAAAAACACATATCCCAAAAGCATGATGGTGTACTTACTATGTGCACATGCTAAAATAAAGGAAGGAGATGGGTAGAAAACTAAGAGTGCCATTGTAGCAATGTATTTATAAACAAAAAATCAGATCTCTTAAATGTTGCGTTTATTTAAAGTTATATCTATATAATAGGCCATAATCGGGTTGGCCGAATAGGCCTGGCATATTCCCACTTTCCGTTTTGATTGGGTTATTTTCCCTAAAAACCTATTGGCCTACCTATAAAAATTACATTGTAAAAACTCTGAGGCATATTCTCCGCTGCTGGCCGGCTCTCTAGGCACCATTGCAAGAGCCTGAAGCCACAGACTGGCCAAACTCATTGTTTCTAAAAATGTATCAAAGGCACTTATAAGTCATTTTTCGTTTAATTTGTATTTAATTCTAAGTAAGTCATAGCCTATATGGGCAAATGATAGACTATAATGATGTAATACAACAAAATGGTGTTTAAATGCTGAGCGCTTTATGTCCCTACCAGCCTATTGTATCGCACTAGCAAATGCTTCACAATGTATTTATTTTAGACCTTGAAATAATATAGCCCAAATAATTAATTTCCGTTCATTGTTAGGCTCCCTGTCTGGCTCCTGACATATTTAGTGCGTATATGCTTTTTAGTATGACATGGTATGACATATTTAGTATGACATATGTTCGCTTCTTACATTCACCTTTTCATGTTTGTTCAAATACTTTTCATTCAAATCCATATGGTTTGGTTTAAATTCTTAAAAAACAATTGTTATGTCCAGGTAGTCACAAATATAGATAGATGTGTGTTGGTTAAAGTGTGATTTTAGTATAGAGCGAAATTGGAGCGAAAGGTTTTTATTCTTGTGAGCGCAGAGCGGATTGTAGGAATGCAGTAGAATGGAGCGCTGGAGCGGTGTGCAACGATTGCTCCATGAGCGATGAGCAGGCTTTGCAACCGCTGAACTCTGCTCACTTGCTCTGGTATGAATTCTTTCTGAAGGCACTTGTATATGGTGTCCGCATGGCACTTCTTTCTGATTTAAGTGATGCATGTTTTTTCTTATATTCATATTAATTCATTTTGAAAAAAATAATGCTTATGTTGACAAAGTGGTAATCTCGAATGAAACAATGACATTGCATTTTACCAACTACACTTTACCAACTACACTCATGTTGGATTAAATATCTGGTGTAGAGTTACAACCTGCAGCAACACAGCACGTGCACTGAGAAATGGAGGGAGCGCAAGGGGGTTGAGTTAAAACACTTTTCTGATGGGTATAAAATACTATTAATCATAGGCGAAAATATATACAATATTATTGTATATATTTGTGGGTTTGGGGTCCCCTGGAGGTCGGGGGGCCCCAGATAGCATAAGGACACTTCACAATCAATGGCAAAACGTGCAGATTTGCAGGAAATTTGCTTAAAAACTGCAAAAACAATACTCAATGACACAATTTGTAGAATATCATTATAAAACAGCACATTTTTCTCTCTGCCCTATTGCAAAAAAATGTGAAATGCAGAAAGTTAGCGGTTTTCCTACAAATTATTGTACAAAAAAAATGTTGGTGGGGTTGGGGGACGATAGTCCGGCTCTGCTCGCATGCACCGGCCCCTCCACTCTGACGTTCTGTATATGGAGAGGGGCGGTTAGCCAGATGAATACGCCACTGGCACTGACCCGGCACCCCTGGCAGGCTAAAACGAAGGAACCAAAAACAGTACCACGTCGTCTATACTTCTGTCAGTGACTTGTCAGTGTAAGTGTAAGTTCTTGTCCATGGTATGTTTACACTCAATTACTATATTGGCGGCAGGGTAGCCTAGCGTTGGACTAGTAACCGGAAGGTTGCAAGTTCAAACCCCCGAGCTGACAAGGTACAAATCTGTCGTTCTGCCCCTGAACAGCCACTGTTCCTAGGCCGTCATTGAAAATAAGAATTTGTTCTTAACTGACTTGCCTAGTTTAAAAAAAAAAGTGGACTGGCCACAAGGTTGGCAAACTCCAACTATAATACTGGCATCAAATTGTTTTCATATTTTGTCTTCTTAATATTTGCCTTGAAATACTTTAATTGATGGTGATTACTTATTCTTCCAATTCTTCATATCCTTCCACTGTTTTCAAAATACCACTCAAGAGAGGCATAATAAACTGTGTAGAATTGCAGGAAATGCATTTTAAAATGTAATATATATATATATATATATATATATATATATATATTTATATCAGGTGAGAACCCCTGTTCATCCACCCAAACTACACAATGTCTCTCTCGCTTGCTAGAAACAATTTGAAATTACTTTCCTCAGCTTTATGCACTCTTGGTGATTGGCCTACATTTCAAATGCAAATGTAATAATCTGAAAACATATTCTCAATCTTCTATAGCCTACATAATTCTGTCGCAGTCATTATTTGACATTCAAGTATGAATATAAATCGAAGTTAGACCTCAGATCAAGCGTTAACCGGCGATAGCAGACAACCACACAGAGGATGTGTGGGTGGTGTCGGATGTGGAACTGCATTGGAGCCTTCAAATCGGTGAGCAGCTGCTCTTGCGATCATAGTCATGAAGGCACACCCGCCCCACTCCTGTTAGAAGTTCAGAACGATAAAATGTACGCTATATATAAATATTTATGCTCAAATTGAAAAATCATTCAACTAAATAATGAGTTTTTTTTTTATCCCATCCTAATCGAGGTGCAGAATTTGTGAACAAGGCTACATGGGATTTCTCTTAATTCATGCAACGCAGTGCAGCCAACAATGTCCTCTTTAATGGCATGGAGCGGCTTGTGGATTTGACAGCTAGCTATAACGCAGTTCCACTTCCGACACCCAACCACTATGCAGATGTCGGCTAAAGCGGATGTGATTTAATAGAGCCACTAATAAAGGAAGACAGGTGGTGGAAATGATCCTCTATAAAATATACGTTTCAAGAAAGACACAGGGTTTGTATGAGGTAGTCTGCTAATCACAGCTATTTGCAAAATAAAATTATGGAGAAATAATGTTGTAACAGATCTGAAGATGAATTTAAGTAGGCCTACAGCTGTGTTGGAGTGTAGTAAATATTTCCACATGTAGGTCTATCTCCAGAAATTCTTTCTGGAGATTTAGGCCTAAACGAGGAGACAAACTCTTGTTTTTACTCCAACCATTAGCTTAAAAGCCGTGTTCGGAATTAATTTTATTTGATGACAGTATTTCTTTTTTTTTGTAATTTCGAGCAGTTGAATCCTTTCAATCATTAGAGATCATACCTACAAAAGTATTTAACTGCGTTTCAGAATATTGAAAACAGAAAGCGGGATAAAAACTCAACAATAAAACCTGTGAAGCAAACCGCATACCCGACCGGCTTAATTCACAACAAAACCGAAAGCAAGCAGCTTTACTGCTACTAATAACAGTATTATTATTATTGACCATAGTAGCCTAGACCCAATGGTATTATTAACTGTAAGGGGTAGTTGAAGTAGGGGCAGTTGAAGTAGTAGGCGTTTTACTATTATGGTATTATTTTGTTATATTTGAAGATTCGACCTATTTGGAGACATGCTTTTGCCAGTAAACATATTTTCTATCAATGCATCATTAGCGCCAAAGATGTTCAATATTATTTTACTTAATATTAGCAGGTAGGCTATAAATAGGCTACCTATATAATGTTGACGCTGACAGAACGCATGCGTTACTATATTGTGAACCTGAATGAGCATGGTGGTGGCTTTGATGCAACCAGGGTGTAAATTACCAGACAATTGAAGTCTTTATCTATTCTTTCATAATAGCCCCCATAATAGCCAACCACCCATTTATTTCCCCAAGATTCATCTGGATTTGTCAATCTGAATTTTGGGAGGTGGGATGTCTTCTCTTCTCCTCCAATGCCCTCCTTTTCCCTTCCCTCTCTCCTTTATTGCCTCTCAGCGAATCTTCAAAGATCGCGGACCCTATAATTAAGGGGCGGGCTCTCTCTTTCCAAAGAGGTCTGTGCGCTCGTGCCGGAGTTCTCCCAAACTGTCCTGGGACCACGAGCAGAGAAGAGAACAGTCTATCCAACTTCCCTCTCGACTCTTTGGACTTTGTTTCTCAGGGATGGCTGCATCTATCCTGGAGGTATGGAATATACTTGTATGTGTTTTTGAATGAACTTTTAAGTTGTTTTACAGTTAGGGCGCCAATTGCTGCTGTATTTTTCATGAACTGAGTGTCGAGGTCAACTTAATGCGCACTGGTAGGCTACTATATCTGTCTGTTCAGTGCGCTCCTTGAACGATCAGTCATGTCGTTATGTCGTTATGTTCTTGAGGTAATGGAGAAAATGAGAAAGAACGTTGCACTGTTGACATTCTACAAATAGGCTTTTATAAGACAATATTAGATTGTGAAAACCTAAAGGCTATGGCCTAAATGTAACGGTTGGCTCTCCATCTGTCAGAATTTGTGTGCGTAACTGCATTCTCTGACTAAAAATCTGTCAAAAGCAAGGACTTTATTTTGAAGGTCATCAACAGCATTAAAGTGTAGGTAATATAATTGCCATTTGGAATGCATGTTATAAATGTCAGTTATGGGCCAATGCT
The DNA here is from genome assembly GCF_045791955.1 of Oncorhynchus clarkii lewisi. Lineage (NCBI taxonomy): Eukaryota > Metazoa > Chordata > Actinopteri > Salmoniformes > Salmonidae > Oncorhynchus > Oncorhynchus clarkii. The sequence continues at coordinate 34,359,370 of NC_092153.1, forward strand.
GTAATATTTAGGCTTAGCCTATCCAAACTGATAATGTGACCGTTAGGCACGTTGGATGATATAGCAGACCTAGGAAAACACGGCCAACATGAAGCTCTATATGACCGAAGATTCTTACTGAAAAGTTTGGTTAGGCCTACTGCTTAGAAGACAGCTTGGAGCCCACATGTTTGGCAAATCAGTCAACAACAAAATCAACAAGAAACGCTACATTATGTTACACATGTAATCTCTCTCCAACCCTTCCCAAAAGATTCCACTGCAATTAAAGTATTAGCCTACATCTCTGCCGGTCATCAAAACTAAAGCAGGGGACATACAAGCTAAGACTCAACGGGGAGGGGATTGAAAATTGATTGACAGCAATTAACCTGGAAACGGGAGCTAAGGCAACAGGATAAGCCAAATCGACAGCAGGCGCTTATTAGGGAGACGGGTAAATCCACCCTCAACAGCCAAGCGGCGCCCCTTGGGACTTTGTTGCTTCTGTGAGGAGACTAGAGACCTAAATGGTCTTAAGTTTAATAGCTTGAATCTGCCCAATAATCGTGTAGGCTATAGGGTACTAGGG